>NC_069389.1:6604921-6913983 GCF_027475565.1 Acinonyx jubatus
ATGTTTATGAGAGAGAGAGAGAGTTCGTGAGCGCACGAGTGAGCATGAGCGGGTGAGGGACAGAGAGAGGAGGAGACCGAGAAAGCAGGCTTCGGGCTCTGAGCCGTCCGAACAGAGCCCGACGCGGAGCTCGAACCCACGAACCACAAGATCATGACCCGAGCCAAAGTCAGATGCTTAACCGACTGAGCCACCGAGGCACCCCAGGGAAAAAAGAGATTGTAATGTTACTCCTGTGTGTTGATGAGCACAGTATACCCGAGGGTGTACCCCATGGACATGCGTGCAAGACCGTTACAAACGTCAGTGTGAACAATGTCTATAAAGTTTCCTTAAATCGTGTTTTCTTCTCTTAGAGGTGTGTATGGTTTAGTTTCCTGGTTGCATATGACACAGTTCCTAAAACAAAGGTATTTCAGACAGGCATTGATTATCATTAAAGGAGAGCAGTAGCATTGTCTGAACCAAAACTGATTATTTCCTTAGAGACTTTCCTTCCAGGATTTCTACGAGTTCAGTACCGACTGGCCATTCTCCTTCCCCTCTTTCACTTTGCAGGTAAAACTGCATAGTCTGTGTTAAAGTGGAAGATGGAGATTATAACGTCATAAAATGTGTTTCGTTTGAGCTGAGATTTAAAAGGAAAACAATGTCACCGATTTGAAAAAGAAAACAAAGAAGAAGTAGGAGAGGCCAGAGGTGAATCATTCCCAAAGAATTTTAACTTTTTTCTTCAAATCTTCTCGTTTCTCCCCAGGCAGGTCCCGGCGGCCAGGTGGCAGTTTATCTGATCGGATGCTGGGGAGCTCACTGGTCCCGAGGTCTACACATGAAGTCACCGTAAAGGTGAGCAACCCACATGCTGTTGGGTCTTTGTCCTTTCACCTGAAGCCCCTTGGAGAAGTGGAAGGTGCCAGAACTGGACACTGTCTGTTTTAAAGTGGCATGTTTTCAAGTTGCAGCGGCTCCTCCTTGCTGACATTGAAGGCAGTAGATGGAACACCACGAAATCGTTACAGGCTATATGGTTAATTCTAAATGATGAATCCGCCTTTTGTTGCCTTCAGTGAATTTTGGACACTGAACCAGCTCTTCTAAACTTTCCTGGGTCTTACCAGGAGAGCGTGACACCTTCTAAGACCAGTGTCAGCATTGTGAATTAAAATTAAGCCAAGAGATGCATTATAATCAGGCACACGGATATACGTTTTTGTCTCCTGTATCTTAATTTTGTGCTTTATTGGTTTATTTTTTGTAAGATTTTTTATTTTTATTTTTATTTATTAAAAATATTTTAATGTTTATTTATTTCTTTGGGGGGGGGGGCAGAGAGAAAGGGAGATACAGGATCCGAAGCAGGCTGCAGGCTCTGAGCTGTCAGCACAGAGCCCAGCGAGGGGCTCAAACACGTTAACCTTGAGGTCATGACCTGAGCCGAAGTCAGACACTTAACTGACTGAGCCACCCAGGCGCCCCTAATTTTATTTTATTTTTTAAGTAATTTCTCTACCCAATGTGGGGCTCACATTTACAGTCCTGAGATCGAGAGTCCCGTGCTCTACTGACTGAGCCAGCCAAGCGCCCCTGGACTTTATTTCTTAATGTAATTTGTTTGTATCTGCAAATTGACTAGCTGGTTAACCTTGAAACTTATTAGAACAACATGGGGTCATTACTTACATATCTAGGAGAAGATAAAATTTCTAGAAGAGCAAATCAGACAGACGCCAAGAGTGGAAACCCATATGCCAAACTAAACCTGATGGCCAGTTCTACAAAAGTTGTCATTGTTTGGTAGGTGGGATTTTAGGGTTTGATTTTATTATTTACTTTTTGGTGTTTCCTGTATTATTTACTTTTCATATTTACAATTTTGTCTTTCTCTATTCTTCGTAAAAATAATAAAACCCACAGAACCTTTACAATCTTAAATACATAAAGATGGAAATTTGGGCAAGACTTTTGCTTATTGCTTTAAAAAAAACTCAATTGGAACTAAAGTGATCCTAGTCCTAGATTTAACTGAAGAATCTTTTTGAGGTA
This sequence comes from Acinonyx jubatus, assembly GCF_027475565.1. Classification (NCBI taxonomy): domain Eukaryota; kingdom Metazoa; phylum Chordata; class Mammalia; order Carnivora; family Felidae; genus Acinonyx; species Acinonyx jubatus. The sequence continues at coordinate 6,606,965 of NC_069389.1, forward strand.
TTTTTTTGTTTAAAACCAGGTAATGCAAAACTGTTTAACAAAGTAAACATGTAAGAATCTTTAAAAATTTTTTTAATATACTTTTTTAAATGTTTATTTTTGAGAGAGAGGGAGCACATGTGCACACGAGTAGGGGAGGGGCAGAGAGAGATGGGAACAGAGGATCTGAAGTGGGCCCTGTGCTTTCATTCAGCACATAGCCCGACGTGGGGCTTGAACTCCCCATCCATGGGATCATGACGTGAGCCAAAGTAGGACGTTTAACCACCTGAGCCACCCAGGAGTCCCTAAATGTATAAGAATCTTGATATTTTACTCAAATATTTGAAAATTATTGTTTGCTAATGAGAACGTAAATTTGTAGGGGCACCTGGATGGCCCAGTCAGTTAAGCGTCCGACTCTTGGTTTCAGCTCAGGTCATGATCTCACGGTTCATGAGTTTGAGCCCCAGATGAGGTTCTGCACTGACGGTGTGGAGCCTGCTTGGGATTCTCTCTCCCTCTCTCTGTCCTTCTCCCACCTGTACGTGCACGTGCTCTCTCAAAATAAACAAAAATTTGTGAAATGTTAATGAAGTTGAGCTTGTGATTGGCTTTAACCTAATATATTTTCAGGGTTCATCCATGTTGCAGCATGAGTCTTTCTTATGGCCGAAGAATATTCCATCGTAGGGTTGTACCACGTCGTTTGTTGATCCATCAGTCGGTGGACATTTGAGTTGCATTTCCCTTTCAGTTATGAATAATGCTGCTCTGAACGTTTGGGTACAAGTTTTTGTGCAGACGTCTGTCTCCATTTCTCTTGGGTATATATCAGAGAGGACAATTGCTAGGTCGTATGGTAACTGTGTTTAGAATTGTGGTGAACTGCCAGGCTTTTCCATGAGTATTTTTTGAAATGTAGTTGAATCATCTTCTAAATGTCAGAGAGAAGCTGGGAGAGGTCTGCTGGTCATCAGTGTTTTGACTGGGATTTAACTCCGTACTTAGGGAACACAAGGTTCCATCGAATGGAGCATACATTGAATTCCTGCCGTGTATGATGCACTGGTTTTGAGCTTTATAGATGACTTTGGGTTTTGGGTTTTTTGTTTTGGTGTGTTTTGTGTGGTTTTTTTGGTAGCCTTTAGATAATTCATTGGGAAGTTTGTAAGAGGCGCATGGTCATTTGGGATGATTGCGAGGAAAGGCACTCTGTTGAGTACTGACCACAGTACCTATTGTGCATGAGTAAGATTGGGAATCATCTGTGAATCACGTCCCCTTTCTGTGTGTTGGGTGCTGTGTGTCAGAAAGTGACAGCTAATCATAAGCTCTCTTAGATTTACCTAATTTCTACACGTGTGCTCCTTTGAAAGCCATTCACAGCTGACCGTGGCAATGGTGTTTTCCTGCTCTTACTTTTAGTATTTTAATTTTTTAAACTTTTTTATTTTTGAGGGGGGGTGGGGGCAGACAGAAAGGGAGACACAGAATCCGAAGCAGGCTCCAGGCTCTGGACGCTGAAGGGAAGGAGCCACCCAGGTGCCCCACCTGCTCTCACTTTGAAAGCGGTTGGTTTGTTCATGAGAGCATCCACAGTTGGGGGCATCACCTCCGCTTAGCAGCCAGGTAGCTTTCAAGCTGGGAACAGACAAGGCGGTTGTCGTCTTCGGTGGAGCAGGGAAACGGGGAGCAGGGGCAGCATTTTCTGTCAGGGACGAGAGTAAATAGTTTAGGCTTTGAGGGCCAGCCAGTCTCTGTCACAGCCACTCAACTGTGCTCTTGTGTAAAAGGAGCTATCGATCACCCGTAAATGAGTGAACATGGCTGAGTGCCAATAAAACTTTATTTATGGACACTGGAATTTGAATGTCCTCTCAATTTCATGGGTCATAAAATATGATTCTTTTGATTTCCTTTTCAACCATTTAGAAACGTAAAACCTCTTCGTAGCTCGCAGGCCCCACGAGGGGGGAAGCAGCAGGTGGGGTGTGGCCTGCGGGCCGCAGTCGGCTGACTGGCGCCTGGAGGAACGCACCTGTTTTATTTCTCCCTCTTCTGACTTGTGCTTTTTGAACTGGAGTAATCTGGAAGTGCGGTTCTGGAGGGCCCATGACCGGGTTCAGACAGATGCCAAGCTGTGGTAACTTAGCAGAGGCGCTGCCCGTGTTCAGGGAGCGAAGACTTTTAGGAATTTGGGGGCCTTCCTGCCATGTAATGACAAGTGGCCCTAACCGGAAGGTTCTCAGTCAGAGGCAGCTCCTCACCCCTCCCCAGGGCGGTAGGGAGCGGGGAGGACACTTGGCCACACGTGGACACATTTTTCAGGGGGAGGGCGCTACTGGCATCTAGTGGGCAGAGGCCAGGGATGCTGCTGGGCCACCGACGGTGCTCAGGAGAGTCCCCACCACAAAGACTTAGTTGGTCCCAAATGTCAGTAGTACCGAGATTTGCCACACCCACTCACTATTCCTGTCAGTGCTTTATTTTGAATTTTAAATCTTACCAGCCTGTTTTTTTTTAATGCTTATTTATTTATTTTTGAGTGAGAGAGAGAACGAGCAGGGGAGAGGCAGAGAGAGAGGAAGACACAGAATCCGAGGCAGGCTCCAGGCTCCCAGCTGTCAGCACAGAGTGCGACACAGGGCTCGAACTCACGAACCGTCAGATCATGAGCCAAAGTTGGATGCTTAACCAACTGAGCCACCCAGGCACCCCTAAAATTTTTCTTTTTTATTTATTTATTTTTTAAAGGTTTTTATTAATTTTGAGACAGAGACAGAGCGTGAGCAGGGGAGGGGCAGAGAGAGAGGGAGACACAGAATCCGAAACAGGCTCCAGGCTGTGAGCTGTCAGCACAGAGCCCGACACGGGGCTCAAACCCACAAACCATGAGATCATAACCTGAGCCGAAGTCAGACGCTTAACTGACTGAGCCACACAGGTGCCCCTAACTCTTACCAGCCTTGTGGCTGTGAAAATGTAAGTTGCAGAGCATTTGATGATAAAAATTTAGTTCTACATTTGCCGACATAAATAGGAGGATCATTGCATTCTCATCTAATGCTTAGAGTCATAATATTTTAAGTGTTTTTTTTTATTTTATTATATTTTTGTTCTTCATTTAAACTGAAACGTGAAAAGATGCTGTTATATGACGAGTTAGGAGTTCTACACCACGTGAATGGGTGAGGCATTGCCTGCTTTTATATTTATAGAGAAAGCCACGGGGTTTATTTTTCAAAACTCCGGAGGCCATGTTATATGAGCCCATGACTCCCTAACACAGGAGAGGGAGCTCTAAAGGCCAAAGTAAATCCTGTGTAAGTGGGTGAAAATCAGAGTGTGTTAGAGATCGCATAGCCAGCCTGTATGTCTTCCTAAAATCTGTTGGAGGGCCTAGTGTACGTTGTAGAGAAGCGGTTTCCAACTTCTCAGTCTTGAAGATAATTAAATTTGTAAATCGATGTACAGATTAATTGGAAGTGTTGGCTTAAACCAAAGTCATTAGGAAAAGAGTACTGTTATGTCTCCAAGGCAGTCTGCTTGGAAATCTTGGGTGCATGAGCTTGCATTTTAGTCTGGAGAGGGGGGGAAGAATAGAAAAGGGAGATTGTACATTGTCTGGTCTTGGGACGCTCACCGTCACAGCGAGAAGCAGCAGTGGTTTGCTGTTACTAGATTGGGCACTTTTAGGAAGACTTCCTCCTGGACAGGCAGAGAGAGATGTGTAAGCAAATACAGTGGCAAGTGCACAGAGTTTGAGAGAGGACTCCGTGGCCACTTGGGAGGCACACAGATGGTTTTGGAGGTAACCCCGAGGACCAAGGACTGGACGCCTTTCCTGTCACGTCAGCATCTGCCTTTGACGTGCACTTGAAGGGCCCGGCAAGCCATTAATTAACCCAGAAGGGCGGCTAAGCACAGAAAGGACCCTTTCTGAATGCCTCACCCGGGGATGTTTTTTATTCCGTGAAGAGCAGCATTATGTTTCTACGAAGAGAGCCCCTCCTCTCTGTCCTCCCCACCCTGAAGCCTCATTTCCTTCTTAGAAGCGCGGAGTCTTTCTCATGCAGATTATTTCTGGAGACTCTGTGCCAGGTTTTAATTACATTTTAATGAATGTGAAAACAGTTCATGTGCATAGGAGAAAATTTGGAAAATACAAAAAGCGCACATAGGGAGATAAATCTAGCAAAATTCCACCCCCAGGACTAGATGTGAGACTCTTTTGGAGGGTTCTCTTCCATTTGTGTGTGTGGGCGCGTGCGTGCGCACGTGTGTATACAAAACAAAATTTATCATCGTGTGCATTTGAAACCTGCTTTTTTTGTATCTAACTCTGCATCATGGATGTTTTCCCCGGTCATGAAGTATTCTTTTTGGGACTTCACCTCATTCCCCTGGTTTATTCCCGTATTTAAATGGTAGTATTGTTGGTCGTAACTCTGGTAATAAAATAATAGTTGTTTGATTTGATGTATAGGTTTGGGCCATCTGAGTGCAAATAAGTAAATAACTGTGAGATGAGTGGAAAATCTTTTCTTTAGGTATCTTTTATTACTATGAAATAATATATACATATACTCACTGGTAAACGATGGTAAGTCTAGAAAGAAAGCGGTCAAGATGAAACCACTGTTCATGTTTTCATGTATTCCCCCCCCCCACCGTTTTCCATGTGTATATTTGCCTATAATTGGGGTCAAACCGTAAATGCCGTAATTCATTGAACCCTCTTGTCATTGAACAGCGAAGTATTTCAACAGCTACACGTTGGCTTAATTACAGTCACGTGGGAGAAAGAAGTAATGCAAAGTGATAAGACCAGTCTGTTTCATCTCCAAAATAAGCTGGTCCCCAAGCAGGTTTTAGAAAAGGATTGTATGTAAATGTTAATACGTGCATTAAAAACTTGGGGCACGTGGGTGGTGGGTCTGTCCGTGAAGCATCCGACTTTGGCTCAGGTCACGATTTCATGGTCCGTCAGTTCGAGCCCCATGTCAGGCTCGGTGCTGGCAGCTCAGAGCCTGGAGCCTGGTTCCGATTGTGCGTCTCCCTCTCTCTGCCCCTCTCCTGCTCGTGCTCTGTCTCTCTCCCTGAAAAATAAACAAACATGAAAAAAAAATTTTAACTAAAAAAAAATTTCCTCTTAAACTGACCACTGATTGTAAAATAAAAGTAAACCCAGTTCCCGTTTGAAGGGAGGAAGACGTCCTGGGGGAAGCAGTCAGCAAGTTAAGTCCCACTGCGTTGAAGCCAGGATGTCCACCACGAAGAAAGAGAAAGTGACTTTTGGATGATGAGGTCATTGCCAACAGATTTTCTGGTGGCTCTGGCTCTTGGTCCTTGGGCTGCAGAGAGACAGGTCCCAGAGACCTGAGTCTTTTCCAGATTACTTGAACCCAATGGATTCTTCCAGCATCCACGCCAACAGGCTAATAGGGACGAGAAATGACACAAAGGGAGAGAAAAAGGGCTGTTTTAAAAGGTTTTAAGAGACTATTTCATAATGGGGCAGATTGTTAACAGAGAAACTTTCCCCTGTAATGGTATCAGGTTAGGACCTGATTTCCTCCTTTAATGCCTGTGTGCTTTGCTCTCTATCTGGGGACAAGGCCAGCTCCCATATAGGTCCCCTGTGGTCATATCTTCCAGGTAATCAAGTGGCAGTTCCAACTTGATGTTTGGGGCGGCCCTCTCCCTGCTAAATAAAACGAAACCCTTAAACGATATTTCTCTTGCGGCTGAACTTTGAACTCATTTGGGAAGGGAGCCGTGGTGCATAGGAGTTTCTGCCACCTTGCAATCAAATCGCAAAATGAAGAAACTCGCCTTCGGTTTCTCGAAGGCTCTTCTGCCCAGATCGCTGCATGTGCTGGCATGCTTCCCTTCGCAGGCACCACAGACACGCCATGGGCCACACTCGGGTCTCCACCACCCCGCCTCCACCGCTCTGGTCTCCACCGCTCAGGTCTGCACCGCTCTGGTCTGGGAGCAGCTCAACCAGCGAGTGCTGGGGCCTTCCCCGTGCACCGAACAGCTCAGATCAGCCAGTTAAGGGGCCTCATGTCACAACTGGGTCAGCCAGCAAAGTAAACACAACTGCCCTAATTAAGGACCCCTCTGTTTAGGGGGTTATTTTTTGCTTTGTTTCTCCATGTGTTTGAGGCCAAGGAGCTGTCCCAGGGCCCCCAAAGCTTTCTTTTATTCTAGACCTGGAGCAGTTGGAGAGCATCCATGGGAGTTCTCAGAACTGGGGCTGAAACAGATGCTGTTCCTGAACCGGTGAGGTGTTGAAAGTTGCCTCGTGTTGGGGCGCCTGGGTGGTTCAGTCAGTTAAGCATCCGGCTTCGGCTCAGGTCATGATCTCACTGTTTGTGAGTTCAACCCCGCGTCGGGCTCTATGCTGACAGCTCAGAGCCTGGAGGCTGCTTCGGGTTCTGTGTCTCCTCCTCTCTCTGCCCCTCCCCTGCTTACACTCTTTCTCAAAAATAAATAAAAACATGAAAAATATTAAGAAAGAAAGAAAAAAAGAAAGAGAGAAAGAGGAAGGAAGGAAGGAAGAAAGGAGAAAGAAAGAAGAGAAAGGAAGGGAGGGAGGGAGGAAAGAAAGAGAGAGAGAAAGAAAGAAAAAGAATGAGAAAGAAAGAAAGAAAGAAAGAAAGAAAGAAAGAAAGAAAGAAAGAAAGAAAAAGAAAGAAGAAAGAAAAAAACAGTTGTCTTGTATCTCCAACGCATCCATGTTAGGAAAGGAATACACACCGTGAGGCCTCTGTGCATCATGCTTTCTTCGACGGGTTTTAGAAGTTCCGCTTGCAGGTTTGGAGATCACCGATTAACTGTTCCCAGGAGAGCAGCTCTGAGTCCATTTAGTGAGGGTGGGGTGTCCTGCCGATCCCTCCAGAAGGCCCGTTTTGGTCGCTCTTTGGGGATGCACACAGTCAGCTGGATGGGAGGACGAGCTACCACATTCTGGATCTCTGCTGTGCAGGAGGCCCTGCTCTGAGAATTTACAGAAAAGCGTTTAACCCTCGCAGCCTCTTCCAGGCATAGGGGCTATTGCTATCCTCAGTTTGGAGATGAGAAACGGACTCCTGTGACCTGGCCGCCAACCTGGAGCTAGAAAGCGATGGCATTATGATTAGAAATTGGAGTTTCTGGCTCTTAGCCACCAGGCCCCCTGAATCCTGCATGAATCCCATGCTTTGACCCTGACTTTATTGCAGCCAGCACAGACCTCATGCGCCTGCTAAAAGTGTTCTTCCAGAGTGGAGAGAGGACATAGGCCGGCTTCTACCCGACATAATAGACATCGATGGCGTTTCATAGACACCAGCTTATCACAGATGGCGGTCTTCCTGCGCTGGGTCTAGGGGAGCATTTGGTATATCATAAGAGGTCAAAATCGTTCTTGTATAGCAGCCCCCTCAGGCACGCGTGCGTGCGTGCATACACATGCGCGCGCGCGCGCACACACACACACACGGCTCCTGTGCAGCTTTTCTCTTCCTATTCCCATGTTTCTCCCCCAACCTCATCTTCATCAGCAGGAATTGTGTTTCCCCTCTGCCAGACCTTCCCTTCTCAGGAGTTGGAGGCTGTCCATAATACTTTCGGGGGCTTAACTATTGGAGCCCTTCGTTGTTTGCGTAGATGTCTTACTAAATAGCTTAAAGACAGGTTGTGTGTGAATTTGTTTAATCCCTAGTATTTCTAAACACCATACCTTGAATATGGTAGACACCCAGAACTTTGTTCTATCACCCCCTCTTACACCATCTCCTTACACACAGAAAATGCCGGGCAGACCATTTGTGCGCGTTGTTATTTGCAGCGGGATTTCGGTAAGTTCCGGTATAGGATCCAGTCATGCTTGGGTGACGTGAGCTGCTGCTTTGCAGTGTGAAGGCTTCCCGGCCTCTTCGCAGACCTTTCTTTCCCAGGAGGAGCACGTAGGAAACAACACACAGTGCTGACAGTTGAATAAAGTGCACAGCAAGCGTTAGGGCTGAGATGTGATTCGCGATGTCACAAGGCCTCCGGAGACCGTTCAGCCCCACCCCACCCCCGTGTGAAATGTGCCTTTACCTGTGTTCTCGCTTCAGATATCTGAGTGTTTGATGGAGGGAGCCAGGGCGAGGTGAAGTCGGGGGGTTCGTTCATTGTGGGATTGTTATTTCGGCAGAAGTACGAGTGGCGGGAAAGGCCTTGAAAACTGGCACACGTGGGCCACGCTGAATTGGCCCGGTGAGTGTGGAGCCCACAGCCTCCTCTGAGGGGCATGAGCATCCACGTGTATCTGTCCTTCTGGAAAGTGGATGCGACGGGCTCACGAGGACCCACGAGAAATGACCTGTGGCCCCGGTGTGCTTTTTCTTCCCCTTAAAATCAAACTGGTGGTTTCAGACGGTTCCACTTTTGTGACCTTGAAGCATGTACGTTAAAAAGATGGAGGAGTCCAGCTCACAAAGACAAACAGTGGACAGAAGAGTGGGTGCCAGGGACCAGGGGGAGGGGGAAATGTGGAGTGAGTGTTCAGTGGGGACAGAGTTCCGGTGTGGGAAGATGAGAAAGTTCTGGAGATGGATGGGGGGATGGTTGCTCAACAGCGTGAACGTTCTCAGTGACAGTGAATTGTACATCGGAAGGTTATGATAGTAAATTATATGTGATGTATATTTTACCACATTAAAAACAGAAGAGCAAGAAATAGAGCTGAACCATTCATGTAAATTGAATCTCTGTCGTCTGATACAGAGAACTCAGGCCGTCCTGTCCTTGAGTAGAAATTGTGGAAATGTAGAGCAGCTCATGTTAAGGAGTTCACAGCCTTGCCTTACAAATCTTTTCCATCCGCAAGAGCCATTTCACGTTTAAGCGAAGGCAGGAATGGGGGACTTGAGAAATGGTATCACTACCATTGAAACTCCTACTGCCTAAGCCATTGCTTATGACTGAGTTTCGTAAAGAACAGGACAAGGGCTCCTTCCTTCCGTCTTCACTTATGGATAGCCGCAGAAAATGGCACCTGGGAAGGCGGGTGACAGGAGACGCAGAATGTCCTTGCTGACACTGAAATCAGAAGTGTTGCGTTGGCGGGGGCATCTGGGTGACCCAGTTGGTTGAGCGTCCGACTTTGGCTCAGGTCATGTTGTCGCGGTTCGCGGGTTCGAGCCCCGCGTTAGGCTCTGTGCTGACAGCTCGGGGCCTGGAGCCTGCTTCGGATTCTGTGTCTCCCTCTCTCTCTGCTCCTCCCCCACTCACACTGTGTCTCTCTTTCTCTCTCAAAAATAAATAAACATTTTTAAAAAATAGAAAAAAAGGAAGAAGCGTTGTGTTGGGAATGCATCCTTGTGTTCAGAGCTGGTGAACTTGAATACCTCTAGTACCTGAGCACTTTTCTATATGAAATTGTACAGCAAAACTCGGGGAGCGGGGGGAGATCCATCATTTTATTCTAACATCCATCTGTGAGATTTAGATCTTGTCTTGGAGAACAGAGGATAGTAAGTTCTTTCCCACCCTTAATGAGTGGAAGTTGGTGAGGTTGGTCTAAAACAGTAACTTTTGGCCAATGAATCTCAGCCATTTGCCCCGTGGAGTCAAAAAAAAGTGAAGTGAACCCTTCAAAACAACCCCCACTGCCTTCACATTCATTGCTTGGAGGGGTGGCAAACTAAGCACCCAGTTAATTGTTGGTTTCTCTTGATTTCAGTGTAATCAGACCCGTTGACGAGTTGAAGTGGACCGAATATTGCTGCTAGGTTTATGGTCAGTTCGGAGAGTGTTCTCATGTTTGTATTGAATAGTCTAAGAATATATATGTACATTTTACTGGTTACTGTAAATTCTTTTTTTTTCATTAGGTTTTAAAAGAAACATTTAATAGGGGCACCTGGGTGGCTCAGTTGGTTAAGTGTCTGACTTCAGCCTAGGTCATGATCTCGCTGTTCCTGAGTTTGAGCCCTGCATCAGGCTCTGTGCCGACAGCTCAGAGCCTGCTTCAGATTCTGTGTGTGTGTCTCTCTCTCTCTCTCTGCCCCTCCCGCATTTGCACTCTGTCTCTCTTTCTCAAAAATAAACATTAAAAAAAAAATAAAGGAACAGTCATTTAATTTTTATACATTTATGTGTGTGTGTGTGTGTGTATATATATATATATATATATAGAGAGAGAGAGAGAGAGAGAGAGAGGGAGATAGAAAGAAAGAGGGCCTGTGTGAGCAAGGGAGGGACAGAGGGAATCCCAAGCAGGCTCCACACCATCAGCACAGAGCCCACCACAGGGCTCGAACTCACAAACCGTGCGATCGTGACCTGAGCTGAAACCAAGAGTCGGCTGCTCAGCTGATGGAGCCACCCAGGCAGGCGCCCCGAAGAAACAATCATTGAAAAGCTAGTTAGGTGTTCGGCTGTGTGTAGGGTAATTGATCCAGCTACTAGGATTTGTTTTTCTTTTGTTTTGCTTTTTTTAGAGAGAGAACAGGAGAGGGGCCGAGGGAGAGAGAATCTTGAGCAGGCCCCACATTCAGCGCAGAGCCCGACGTAAGGCTCAGTCCCGCAACCATGAGACCATAACCTGAACCGCAGTCAAGAGTTGGATGCTTAACTAACTGAGCCACCCAGCCGCCCCCAATTACTAGGGTTTTTGGGGTTGTTTTTTGTTTTTTGTTTTTTTTTAATTAAACTATATAGCTCAGGTAGAGCAGTTGGGGGGACATAGGGCAAGTCTCGTTGACCAAGTGACATTTCACCTGGTTCTCTTGCAGGCCACGGCTGGTTTCTGTTTTCTTTTCTCTGCTGCTTACAAGTCAAAAAGCCTTTAAAAAGTTAGCACTGTGTTGGGAAAGCCTTATCCTGACTTACAAACTTAGAAAAATTGGTCCATGATAGGAAAGCTGAGGATGGTGCATAAAGAGAAAGAGGAGCGGACTGACAAAAATTGTCCCCGGTCCCTGGTGTCTTACGGATGTCGTGTCCCCTGCTCCGCGGTCCTGTGTGGTCACATGTGCAGACACGTGTGTTTATCAGACACTTGGGGCTGGGGAACGAGAAGCAGCTTCTTGCAGGTGCGTCATCTCGAAACACTTTCTCCGTAGAAACCAAAAGAGATGTGACTGCTGAAGGAAGAACTCCGCGTTTCACTTTCTGATGAAAATACCGGTGATCTTGTGGGAAGATTGGATGCAGCCTGTTAGGAAAAGCCCAGCTCTTAGGCTGCGTTTTCAGCGATCTCTTGTGGGGGCTTGGCCGCGTCCTTAAGCGACACCTGTGAGCTAGCGGCACACTGCGTTCGACTCTGTCCGTGCGTTTTCGTTTTCATTGCAAACACAACGTGCTGGTTTTTCTTCTCCAGAAGTGTTCTCGACCAGCAGCACTTTTGCAGTTCAGACCATTTGGCAAAGTCTGGAGACGTTTTTGATCGTCAGAACCATGGCGGGTGGGAGCTGGTGCTGGCATATAGCGGGTGGAGGCCAGAGAGGACACTCAGCAGCCTCCGGTGCACAGCACAGCCCCATAACAGAATCCTCTGGCTCCTCATATCTAAAATGCTGACATTGAGAGCCTGATGATTAGATTTTGCTTCTTTCTTTTTTTTTGGGGGGGGGGGGGGAAGGGCAGAGAGAGAGAGAAAGAGAGCAAGAGAGAAAGAATGTTAAGCAGCCTCCACGCTGGGTGTGGATCCCCGATACAGGGCTCAAGACCTCACGCCTGTGGGATGGTGACCTGAGCCAAAATTGAGGCTTGGGCGCTCAACTAACCGAGCCACCCAGGCACCCCAGATTTTACTTATTTCTAAGCACCCAACGTGACAGAATAAACAACGACGTGACTCGGGGTGGTGTCTGAGTCATTTCACGCTGCTGTGGCAACATACAACAGATGGGGCAGCTTAAACGTCACGTTTATTTCTCGCAGCTCTGGGAGCTAGAAGTCTGAGATCCAGGCACTGGCAGATTTGGGATCGGGTGAGGACCCACTTCCTGTTTCCTCCATGACGTCTACCCATTGTGTCCTCACTTGGCTGAAGGATGAGAGCTCTCTGGGGGTCTCTAACATATAAGGGCGCTAATCCCATTCGTGGGGGCCCCACCCTCATGACCTAATCACCTGCCAATGGCCCCACCTTTGAGCACATAGTGAATTCATCATTGTAACTGACTCATTACTGCCCCGCTCAACGTCAGCTCAGCATCAGCAAAAGTCCGTTCAGGGTTAGCCTTGTGTGGGGCACGATTTTGTTATTGTTTACATTGTCTCCCCTCAGTAATGTTTTTGTTTCATTTGGTTATGCTCCGATCTCATAGTTTTTTTATTTAGCCTCTCATATTTTCCTAATGCTGTCTTACGAGTGAATTTCCCAGAATTCAAACAAATCTCAGGACAGATCTGTATTTCGGCTGTCAGATTTTCTCTTCAGTATATACAGAAGCACAGAATATCACCAAATTAACTAAACGTAAGCATTTTTAAAAATTAACTTTTTTATTCATTTTTGAGAGACAGAGACAGAGTGCAAGGTGGGGGTGGGCAGAGAGAGGAGATCCAGAATCTGAAGCAGGCTCTGGGCTCTGAGCTATCAGCACAGAGCCCGACGCCGGACTCGAACTCATGAACCACGGGATCACAAGCTGAGCCGAAATTGGACGCTCAGCCGACTAAGCCACCCAGGCGCCCCAACATAAGCATTTTTTGAGTGGCAAAATTCTGGTAACTACAGTGAGAATTGGAATAACCCAAGAGGCAGTCATGTTGCTTGTCTTCTGCTGCCTGTTGCCACGGGTGCAACAGCCAGAAACAACACATTGTTTATCCCGAGTCTAGGCACGCCTTTGCTGGGTCCTCTGCTCAGGGTCTCACAGGGCTGTGGACAACCTGGTGGCTGGGCTGCATCTGCGTTTGGAGCTTGCCTGTCCCTCCATCCCGCCCCCAAGTTTCCACCTGCCTTCCAGCTATCCGGAGGTCTCTGCCAGACCAATGCAGTGAGCTCTGTGACAACATACAAAAGTTGGAGTTCCTCTTTGTCCATGCGCCAGTGTCCCGAGATGTGGCTTCTTCATAGAAATGATGTCAAGTGGACGTGCACCCTTTACTCCTCATTCACGATTGGTTTCCTTCTCCGTGCTACGGACGGGCCCATACGCAGAGCGACTATCAGCTTATCGCTTAAACTCGGCAAGTGAAGGGTATTTTGATTAATCATTTTTCTAGAACAACAGGTATGATCCAGTCAATGTGGTTACCTGCCCTAGGGGTGTTGACATGACTTCTAGTCTGCTCAGGCATCTTCTGTGTCTCTGGAAAAGCGTGTAGTGTTCTATCTGACCACGTCCATCAGAATGCACCTCAGGAACACAGTCTTGCTCATTACCAAGTACGTTGTCATGTACGTAGCACACACGTGATTTTTATTGAATAAAAAGTTGGGCTTCGTGGGGCGTCTGGGGGGCTCAGTGGGTCTGACTCTTGGTTTCAGCTCAGGTCATGATCTCACAGTCCGTTGTGACACTGAGCCCCAAGTCGGGCTCTGTGCTGACAGCACGGAATCTGCTTGGGCTTCTCGCTCGCTCGCTCTCAGTCTCTGCCCCTTCCTGTGTGCACGCACTCTCTCTCTTCCTGTCTCTCTCACTCTCTCAAAATAAATAAGCATTAAAAAAATAAGTCAGGGGCGCCTGGGTGGCTTGGTCGGTTAAGTGTCCGACTTTGGCTCAGGTCATGATCTCACGGTCTGTGAGTTTGAGCCCCGCGTCGGGCTCTGTGCTGACAGCTCAGAGCCTGGAGCCTGTTTCAGATTCTGTGTCTGCCTCTCTCTGCCCCTCCCCTGTTCATGCTCTGTCTCTCTCTGTCTGTCTCAAAAATAAATGTTAAAAAAAAAAACTTTTTTTAAAAAGTCAGATTTTGTTTCCATTATGTGTTGCCCCTGAATTTGTCCTCATCAGTGTGGTTTGTGCCTGACCCTCCCAGCCTTGTAAAATACACCAACACTTTTTTCGTTTTTTTAATTTTTTGAAGCATTCGTCCTGGATGCGTTTATATTGATATATGTTATTGCAAAGTTATAATTACCTTCATGGTTATAACGTCACATCACGGGTGTTATTTCTTTAGTTGTCTCAGCGAGATGCAGTGACACAAATACAGGCAGTGTTTCAACACTCTCTCTCCACTTTCTCCTGTCGTCTAACAGAGGGCGGCTCCCACATCGTAAAGACCTCGTCTCCGCGAGGTGAGGCTAAGATGAGCATAACCAGCGACGAGGTGAACTTCCTGGTGTATCGCTACCTCCAGGAGTCAGGTAAGAGGCTTGGGTGTCTGTCAGCAGGGGAGTCCTCTTCAACATGCCACGTGCAAGTCTACCAACCGTTGGGCCGGAAAACCAGGCCGTAGGAAAAGAAGAGCAAACAAACGATGTTCTTATTAAGAGAGTTGAAAAAGAGAGGGCTCCGGGGCCGCCCCGTTCCCGGGATGGGGTGGGGAGCGCGTTCTGCTCTTCCCTTGATATTTCTGTCTGGATGAGATCAGATTGGAGTTAAGGTCAAGAGCAGTTGGGATGGACGTCGAGAGTGGGGTAGCGGAGGGAGCAGCGGCTCTTGGCTTCCTGCACGGTGAGGGCGTTTGTGGACTAGTCTGTCGTCACGATGTGTCTGTCTGTGAACCTCTCAGACTTGGAGCCAGTGATCTGTTGAGCCCCTGAACCACTCCCCCAAATGGACCGTTGTCAGTTTCCCAAAACGTAGGAGTAGTTCCGGTTTCTTCCAGCACTTCTGATTAGGACCAAGATGTTACTCGGCAGTAAGCAAAGACCGGGGCAGATACGTGTTCCCCGCGGACACAGTGGACCTTGTGAGTAGCGTCTGCTGTCCTCCGGGAGTGGGGGAGGGGCTGACAAGCACCCGAGGCCCGGGGTCTGGCCTGGCTTTGTCACAGGCCAGCCACAGTCCTCTGAGGAGCCCTGTGACGCCTCAGAGCGTGGATCCCCCCCATTCCTCGATGTCGCAGATGCCCCACACAGTGGAGCCTCACCACAGTGTCGTGGGCTGCTTGTGGGTGCTTTGTTTTGAATTCTCAAGAGTCTGAATTCTTCTTAAATTCACGTTATTAGGTTTTTAATGAATTTCTAAAATGAATATTGTCTTCCGAACTTTAAAATATTTCATTCGAGATGTACACGACGACGTTCGTGGAGGACATCCTACCCCTTCCGGTACGCGAGTTGGCGCCTGTGTGCGACACTCTGTCGTCCCCTCTCTCTCTTCAGTGGTAACTGCCCCTCCTGGTTTTTGCACTTGCCGTGTCTGCGATGGCTTCCTAAGCAGTGGGCGTACAGATGTATTAGTTTGCCCCGGCTGCTGTAACAAAGTACCACGGACCGGGGCGGCTTGAACAGAAATACGTTGTCTCACGTTTCTGGGGAACCAAAGTCCAAAATCAAGGTGTGGGCAGCCTTGGTTCCTTCTGAAGCCGCCGAGGGAGTCTGTTCCATGCCTGTCTCCCAGCTTCCGGTGGTTTGCTGGCCGTCTTTGCCTTTGTCGTCACACGGCCTCTCCCTGTGTGCCTCCACCCCTGTCCAAATTGGTCAGATTTCTCCTTTCTGTAAATCTTCCTTCCGAGATTCTCTCCTTTTGGAAACAGCCATCCTGGATTAGGGCCTCCCTGTAGTGCAATAAAAACCCATCTTAGCATAACATCTGCAGCGACCGTGTTTCCGGATAAGGTCACTTTCTGAGGTGGACCAGGGCTTAGGGCTAACTTAGGAATTTGGGGCGGGATCAATTCAGCCCCTAACTCTTGGTCTTGCACGTGTTTGAGCCTTTTACACTTGATATCCTATCGTTTATGTTCCACAACTTGGTCTTTCAAGACGGAAACCAGTTCCCGAGCCTCCACCTTCCAAAGACACACGGACAAGAGTGAGGGGCAAGCGGCATGTGAGCCCCTGGGTCCTGGCTCTTCCTCAGTCAGCCTGCAAGGTGTGGCATCCAGACCACGTGGCTCAGGCTCTGAGCCTTGAACAAGTTATTTACCCCCACGAGCGTCCCCTTCCCGTGCAAAAATGGTTAACCTGGGCCATAGTACTGGAGTTCACTGGACACGTGGCATCATAGAACAAACCCCTGTCCCCGTCCAAGCCTGGATATCTGTGCCTGGGGACCCCAACTAGCACTTTCCATGGAAGGTGCACACTCTTTCTCCATGTAGATTGGGTCACTTGGAGTAGCTGGTCCCAGGCCTAGTGTGACAGAAATTGATAAAACGTGTATGACCTCAGCCCTGGGGATTGGGGAAGTCACTAGTACTGATCTCCTAACCTTATTGTGGGGCACTGCTCACCTGAGCACAGGTGCTCTCCTGTGACACAGCAGATACACTCTCAGAGCCATGTGCTTCCCTGTCGACTTCCACCATTGAATTCTGAATTCGAGATGCCTTTCTTTGGTTTTTTTTTTTTTTTTAATTTTTAATGTATATTTCTTTTTGAGAGAGAGACAGAGCATGAGAAGGGGAGGGGCAGAGAAAAAGGAGACACAGAATCCGAAGCCGACTCCAGGCTCTGAGCTGTGAGCACAGAGCCCAACGTGGGGCTCGAACTCATGGACTGCGAGATCATGACCTGAGCCGAAGTCGGATGCTCAATCGACTGAGCCACCCAGGCGCCCCCAAGATGTCTGCCTTTCTTTTAAAACCCCTCTGCACGAAGATACAGTCAGAATATGTGGTAAAACCTTGAGCTGAACTTCAGCATGAATAAACAGTGTGGGAGAGATACCTAGGTGTAGCCTGGGGCTGGGGTTCTGAGTTGGCTGGTCCCTGGGGCCCGAGGCACTCCAGCAGGAGAGCTGCTGGCCTCTTTGCATAAACACAGAAACCATCCCTGCCCCAGAAAGGCCACACTTCCTTTTCGTGTGTGTGTTTACACGCGGCTCCTGTTTGTGGCTAAAGCTTCCGTAACCAGGCAACCGAGGAAGGGAGTTGGGGGACGGGATGGATAGGATATCACTGGGGTGGGTTTTATGTCACAACTGTGAACGCCTGTCCTCTCCGTCACAATCCTTACCGACCGTTGCACATGTCGCGTGGGTATTTAAGAAAGGCATGCTTGAGCTTCGTGACCACAGGGCCTGGACTTGACCCGAGTCCTCCCATAAGGACAAGTTCAAAAGCAGGGAGAGGAGAAATGCCACATTCAAGTGTTTCTTTTGGGGTCATTCTATATGTTCATTTCAAATCCTAAAGATTTGATGAAGCACGTATTGATTGAGGGCCCATCAAGTGCAGAGAGCACCTTCTCAACCTTCCAGTGTCTCCTTTCTAGCTGCAGAATCGGGGTTGGGGCGTTGGGGGTGCCTGGTGGTTCAGCCGGTCGAGCATCTGACTTTGGCTCAGGTCACGATCTCATGGTTTGTGGGTTCAAGCCCCACGTCGGGCTCTGTGCTGGCAGCGTAGAGCCTGCTTCAGATTCTCTGTCTCCTTCTCTCTCTGCCCCTCCCCTGCTCATGTTCTTTCTTTCTCAAGAGTAAATAAACATTAAAACGGGCGGGGGGGGGGGGGTTGGGGAGAAAACACACCCCTTGAGCATACGTCTCCTTCAGGCATCTCTGCTCTCCCCCACGTACCTCCGGCAACTCAAAAATAAGTCCTGTGTGAACATAGGTGACTCATTCCTCCACACCTACCCATCCAGCTTTCCCTGCCAGACGACTCCAGGAGGTTCTCTGTTTCCGAGAACCCCTCTCGTGCAGCAGGGTCCCATCCTTAGGCCTTGTGTGGAAGAAGGCGGGTGCAGGGGAGGGAGGGAGGAGGTGGTCAGTGGATGGCTTTACAGTGAGAGAGACAGCTAGTTCTCTGGTCTGTGTGCTCTTAGCCTCACTGCACAGGGACAGACCCACCAGGTTCCACCCCACCTTCATGGGTGCAGTGAGGGACAAGTTCCCAGAACCACAGTTGCTCCTAGTCCCGGCCACCTGAACCAAAGGGGAGAGCCCGCCTTCTCTGTGCTGAGCCAGTGGACAGCGTTCCTGGTCCTCCTGTCTCCAGCAGCTTCTGTCCTGGATCCTCTGTATCGGTGAGGACGCTGTGAATCCCCAAAGGAATATTTGTCTCCCCGATGGCAGGAAGGCAGTGTATTGAAGATGATCCCTTCCTTGTTGTGAGAATCCAGGTCACGTGACTTCAGACTTGGGAAAGAGTCCCCAAAATGGGCTTACCTCATTTGTCTGCCCACGAGCGGCAGAATTGAGATCCTCTTAGATCTTCCCTGGCCCTCGCCTGGAAGTGAGGAGGTAGATTCCAGACCCAGAGGACTATCCCACGACCGTCAAGGCAGACGGAGATGCCTTGTTACCGTTGTTAGTTGTCTGAAGCAGGGGCCTTGCCCAGAAAAGGACTCAATAGATACTCTTGGTTTGTGACATCTCACGGTAGTGGCTTCCGGGCTCCCTGAAGGACGAAAGTGCTGGTTGGTAAGCAAGGCTTTTATTTATTTACTTATTTTTAATTTTTCTTTTTAAATGTTTATTTCTGGAAGAGAGAGAGAATGTGAGCAGGGGCGGGGCAGAGAGAAGGAGACCGAGAATCCCCAACAGGCTCCTTGCTGTCAGTGAGCTGTGAGTGCAGAGCCCGACTCGGGGCTCGAACCTGTGAACCGCGAGATCGTGACGTGAGGCAAAAGCAAGACTGAGACGCTTCACCAAGTGAAGCGTACCACCAAGTGAAGCGTACCTCCTCAGTCAGGAGGGCTTTTAAGTTAAGCAGTGAGAAACGTGAATTGTCAGCCACAGCACCCAAGTGGACAAGGTAGCTTTTGCCTGAGTTACGGCATTCCCGCTTCGAGGGGTCAGACTCCGCCGGCCTCTGCCTCGTGGTGGTTAATCGTGCGGTCACTCTTGCTGTCTGGGCCATTGTTAGAGACACAGATGATGGCGGGGCGCCGTCCCACCCAGCCCTAGGCCCGCTTCACGCTCTGAGCCAGATGGAGGCAGGGAGCGAGCCCTGCGAGGGTCTCAGGCTGCCCAGGCTTCTGTGAGCAGCGTCTCCAGATCCTGGATGAATCTGGGCTTGTTTGCCCCTGCTTTTTTCTGAACCCAGTGTGGGAGGCTGGCATGTGTTCCGGCTCCGTGTGGAAAGTGGGAGAATTCAGTGAGTCCTTGTAAGCATAAGTGTTTCCTCTTTTGCTTCATTCCAAAGTCCAAATTGTAAAGAAAATATTTTCTCCGAGATGAAACCGGCTGAGCCACTCGACTGACTGAGCCACCCGGACGCCCCTGTTTTATTTTTTTAACGGAGGTATAGTTTTCATGCGCTAAAATTCACCCTTTCTAAAGTACAGGTTTGCACCTTTTGCCAAACGTTTCCGGTCACGTAAACAGCAGTACGATTGAGATCGGAGAAAAGTCCATCACCCCCAAAAAGTCCCCCGGGCCCCTTGGTAACCCAGCCGTCTCCCCACCACAGCCCCTGGCGAGCAGCGCTCTGTTTCCTGTGCACGTAGTTTTGCCTTTGTGAGAACGTCGTGTCGATGAAATGGTAGGGGGTGTAGCCTTCAGAGTCCGTGTAACACAAGGGAGATTCGGTCACGCTGTCGGATGCCCTGGTCGGTGGTTCTCTGTGGTGAGTAGTGTTCCGTTTTAAGACCACGTAGCCGTTGGCTTGTCCGTCTCTTGTTGAAGAACATTTGAGTCGTCCCCAGCTTTTCCCGACCACGGCTGAAACAACCAGAGACATCTGCATACAGTGTTTTCGTGTGAACGTAGGTTTTCGTCTCTCTGGGGTGAGAATCTAGGCGTGGGATTGCAGACCCCTTGCTAAGTGGAGGCTGAAGGTTATCAGGAGCCGCTGCTGCGTCCTCTTCCGTCTCGCTGGGCAGCAAAGCACTTGAGAAACGTCGGTCGTTGTACAGATTTGATTAGGGCTGCAGGGCTACCCGGAAACTCGGTAAACGGACATTAGCCCCGGCAGACATACGTGCAGGACACAGGTGAAGCTTCCTCTTTGGGTTTTAAAGTAGCCTTCTTGAACCTGCACGGGGTAACGGTTTTCGCCAGTGACTTTCACCCGGAACTGCTGAGTGAGAGAGCGTCACAGTGCACAACCTTCTCCTCCTTCAGCATCGTAACTTCACGCATAAAAATAGAAAAGTCTGCAGCCTGGCCAGCCGGCCGGTGGGTACGACTGGGCGTCTGGGCTGGGCGTGTGTCCATCTGTGCGTGCTTCCGGGCAGAGAGCGGCGTTCCTGCAGATGGGGCCCTGGGCAAGGCAGACACTGAAACGCTCCAGGTGTGGATTCAGGTATTTCCCCACCTCGAGTTTTGTGACCGTCATCAGAGAACGGGCAGACGCTTCACAAAACCAGTCGCCGACCGCGGTGGCGGTTCTGCTGCTGGAAGAGAAATGCAGGTGACACCGCGTTTTGTCCCTGCGGCTACGTTAGCAGGCCGTGCGGCCCCAAGGGCTGTCCTTGTAAACATTTCAGACAATGAAAGGAACTTATCATTACAGTAGGTGGTACAAGATGCATAGGTATCACAAATCACCAGGAAGATGAACTTCGTTCTTCATTCTGAAGCGTTTCAGATAGGATTGAAGACTCCTTATACACGGAACTTCTTTCCGGATTTGTCAGGATTTGTCATCGAGAGGCTGGTTTATTATACGTGTTTCTCGTCTCCGTTAACGTCACAATCCATGCAGACGGGAGCGTTGACGGTTTCCTGCAATGAAAGACTGCATCTTAGACGGGTTCTGTTTTCCTCAAGAGCCGTATCGGCACACGTGTTGACTAGCTACGTAGAATTAGGCGTGTTTCCTCTGACTTACGTAACATACGCACGGTTCTCTATTTGCATATCGTCCTTACATAGTTTAGGGCGTGTGTCAGCCAAGAAGGATAGGGAACTATTATGTACTCAGACTTTCAAGGTTGACAGTAGAACTCAGATGCCATTTCTCACTCATTTCATGGCGCTTCTAGGCCAAGACCGATGATAAAGATTCCCTGGCCAGGTGGCAGGCACCCTTTTGTGTCCCCCGCTGCCCGTCTATGATGTCAGTGTGGTTAGGACATAAGAGGAGAGCGAGTATCGCTTAGGTGGCATTTTCTCTCAACCGCGAGCCCCGGCACAAAGCTAAAGGTGGTTCTGTCCTAAACACACAGAAAAACTTCTACTTTCCAGAAAGATGATGGAGCCGTTTAAAAATCATGCGTGTGCACACAGCCACTTCCCGGGATCAGGTCAGGAAAGAAGCCTGTTTGGATAAGAGACAGCGCCAGGATTCCAATTTTATTAGAATCTTGTTTGGTTAAAGATAGTGAGCAGTTCATATTGAGTGTCATTTCTGTCCCCACTCAGCATCTCAGGTTTGTGAGCTTATAGCAGGAGGGGTGTTGGACAACGTCCTGGGAAGATGTGCTATCTTCCTGTAGAGATGAGCTCCTCCCTTTAGGGGTGCAGTAGTATGTTCTCTTTTTTTAATGTTTGTTTATTTTTGAGAGAGAGGGAGGGAGGGAGAGAATCCCAAGCCAGTTTTGTGCCATCAACGCAAAGCCCAATGCGGGGCTCAAACTCACAAACTGTGAGATCATGGTCTGAGCTGAAAGCAAGAGTCTGACGTTCAACCAGCTGAGCCACCCAGGCGCCCCAGAATGCTCTTTTAGAAAATCACTGTGGAAGCAACCCCCGTGTCCATGGACGGGGTGAACAGATAAACAGAATGTGCTGTGTGCACACTGTAGAATGTGACTCAGCCTGACCAAAGGGGGGTCATTCTGACTCCTGCTACAGAGTGGACGGACTTTGAGGCCATGATGGTGAGTGACATAAGCCAGACACAAGACTGATAACTGTGCTAATGGTCTGCTAACGTGAGGTATCTGAACCGTCAACGTCATAGAGACAGAAAGTAGGACACAGGTTATGGGGGGCCAAGAGGGCAGAGTGGGGACTTAGTGTTCCATGCGGACAGTCTGGGAAGATGACAGGGTTCTGGAGTTGTGCGCTCGGGGTGTTTGCAAGCAGTGTGAGAGTACTTAATGCCACTGACCTGTGCACTCAGAAATGGCAAAATCAGTACATTCTGTGTTACGTGTATCTTACCACAATTTTGTAATAAGTCACCATGTTATAGGTGAGAAGTTTCATGTATAGATTGTTTCAGAGTTTGGAATCTCAACAGAAAGTGAGGAAGCCACTTGAATTCCACACTGACGATACCACATTTAAGGGCCTTTTAAAGACTTTTTAAGTTTATTTATTATTGGAGAGCGAGAGAGACAGCGTGAGTGGGGGAGGGGCAGAGATAGAAGGAGATAGAGAATCCCAAGCAGGCTCCACGTCGCCAGCGCAGAGCCCGACGCAGGGCTTGAACTCACCGTGCGATCATGACCTGAGCCCAAACCGGGAGTCAGATGCTTAACCGACCGAGCCACCCAGGCACCCCCGAAGGGCTTTTTAATAGAACTCTACGGAGTTTGGAATGGGTCCTTGGCACACACAGTGTCATTTGTAAGCTAGATTGCTGTCCGACAAAACCCAGTTCGTTAAAAAACAGAAAATAGCAGCTGAGTTCGCAATAGCGGTATCCTGGAACGTCCCCAGATGTGCCCTGGCAGGCGGCTGGCTAAGCAGACTGTATGCAGCTGCCCACCTTGGGGGCTCTCTCGGCAATGAGGAGGGATGTGCTGTGGGTACGTGCCACAGCCCGGATGCCTCACCAGGGAGATGTGCTGGCTCATACAAGCCAGTATCGGAACACCGCATTCTGGATGGTTCTACTTACCGAACTTAAAATGACAAGTCTGTAGACGTAGCAAAAAGGGTAGTTTGGGGGAGTTCTCTTGTGCTGATGGAGAAGCTCTGGGTCTTGACCGTGGCGGTTGTCGTGCATGTGGACACGTGTGGAGGTCAGGAGGTTTGCAGTCTAGTGACCAGGCAACAAGAAGTCGTGTTGGTTTTGAGATTGTAGTACATCAAGATAAGACGTCGCCACTGGGGAGAGGCAGGGTGACACGGAACACGGGATTCGACCATTTTTGCAGCTTTTCCTGACTCCACAGTATTTCCAAATTATCAACATCCAAAATAAACCAAAAACATCATTTTGCCCTTCCCATTATCTGCGGGTGTGTGTGTGTGTGTGTGTGTGTGTGTGAGAGAGAGAGAGGGCGGTCAATGATCGAGAGACAGCGAAGACGTGTTAATTAAATTGCGCAGGTCATTTGGCCACGCCGTGGACCCAGGCTTTGACGGGGACGTTCTTTCGTATGACGGATTCGGATAATGGCCATCGTCGTTTGAAACTGGGTAGCCCCACAAACCTTCCGAGTCTTCTGGGAACAGAATCCTGGAAAGTCATCTGAAGGGGAAGAGTAGTTGTCTCTTACACAGCTCAAATTGTTGCATCCTTGGGAATCAGCAAACTTGGGTGGGCATTGTATGACTTGCCTCCCTGGCTGGCTCGTCCTGGCTAATTGTCACGAGAGGCCGTTTGGCATCGGACCCGGCACCTCCCTGGCCTCCACTCACTGAGAGGCCGTTTGGCATCGGACCCAGCACCTCCCTGGCCTCCACTCACTAGGTGCCAACAACTCTCCCCACCCCTCTGTTGTCACAGCCAAAGAGAGAGAGAGACACAGAGCATATGCAGGGGAGGGGCAGAGAGAGGGAGACACAGAATCCAAAGCAGGCTCCAGGCCCCAAGCTATCGGCCCAGAGCCCAACGTGGGGCTCGAACCCACAAACTGTGAGCTCATGACCTGAGCCAAAGTCGGATGCTTAACCGACTGAGCCACCCAGGCGCCCCGCCCCCACCCCGACTGCTTTTATTAGCAAATGGAGTGTAAATGGAATTCTCATTTCTTCACACTTTATCTTCTTGGGCTGTATTTTGATTCCTTCTGCTTTAGAACTCAGATAGACTTTTAACAATGAGCAAAATGCAGTCCTTGCTTTTATTAAAGTTTTCCAGGGTATTTTTGCCCTCGAGGAAGGCAAAAGTCTGCCAAAGCATTCTCCAGCAGATAATAAAATAGTTGGGAGTGGCTGCCTTTCCACCCGATTTTTTTTTTTAAGTTTTTTTTTTTTTTTTGGTCTCCCCTTGAAGAGGTTACATAACCAGGAAAAGGGTGCTACTCTTAATATTTGTGAAGAATTCTGTCTACAAAAATGATTACGCAGCTTTGCCCACTGTAATCCCGGCAGCTGACAAATTATCCAGTAGGCTCCACTGTGTTTCTTCGAACCGTGGAATGCCTTCTTATGCAAGACACGTTTGCACAGATTCGGGAAATCATTTGAAAATGGTTCAGCTATCTTAATTTAAACAAAAGTTCAGGGCTTATTGTTCAGCTGAGTCTCTAAAAATATATTTTGACTGCAGTGGCTCTTTTACATTGCTAATGTGTGTCCCTGTTTAAAAAGAGGATCTTTCTGAAACAGTAAAGGCAAGTGTTTCTTTGAGGGAATGGTAGCCTTTGCTTTAGAAATAATAAAGGCAACTGTTAGTTTCATCACATAGTAAATAAAGAAGACTTGAATAATCTGTCCATATCACTAGCGGGTAAAAGGACTTTTGAAGTCCTGCGAAACGGTAACAGCTCCTGCTTCCTATTCGCTGTGGACGTGAGCAGTGCTTTTGTGTTGGTGGTCTGGGGGTCCCACGACCACCCTCAGACTGCGATTCGCTAAGAGGGTTCACAGGGCTTCGTAATAGTTATGCTCGCAGTTCATTGTAGCAAAAAGACATAGGTCATAATGTACAGCACGGTGACTATGGTTCACAGTAGTGTATTGTTATATTTGGAAGTTCCTAAGAGACTGAATCCGTAAACGTTCTCCTCACACCAGATCAACGTAACCCTGTGACGTGATGGAGGTCCTAACCGACCCGATTGTGGTAATCGTTTCACGGTGTCTGTGTGTATCAGATCATCATATTGTACGCCTTGAACTGACAGGATGTCCCATGTCCCTTATATCTCTGTAAAGCTGAGGGGAGAAAGAAACAGATTGGCATCAGAAAAGGGAAGGGGCGCCTGGGTGGCTCGGTCAGTTAAGTGTCCAACTTCAGCTCAGGTCATGATCTTGCATTTCGAGAGTTCAAGCCCTGCATCAGGCTGTGGGCTGACAGCTCCGAGCCTGGAGCCTGCTTCGGACTCTGTGTCTCCCTCTCTCTCTGCCCCTCCCCTGCTCATGCTCTCTGTCTCTCTCTTTCTCTCAAAAATAAACATTAAAAAAATTAGAAAAAAAAAAAAGAAGGGAAGAGTGCGTGTGGTGTGGCCCAGCATAAGGTAAGCTCACACGTACAGATGTGCTGTCCCCATGGATGTGCTCAGTGGCACTTAATTCTCCTGGCACGTGCGATGACACCTGTGAAGTGTCCTGAGCACACGAGCTTGGGCGTGCAGGGTTTTCACTGGGCAGCCGTCCTGTGAGCCGGCAGCACCTGCTGAGGGGGACAGAAGGAAACCTTGGCAGATAGGTGACTGTTCATCCCGCCACCGTCCCAGAGTTTAAAGCTGGGTTGTGCACCCATATCTGTCCTTTCTGAATCGGCGTGTATGTCGTACTTTGATTAACAACCAACTGGAAAACGTAGGGGCGGGTAAGTAGCTGGAGAATGCGATACCCACGCCTTTTCCATAGAAAAGAATAAAACGTTCCCCTCACCAGCTTTGGGGCATCCGTAATTCACACTCCTCCACCACGTAAGCACCTCCGTGTTCCCTTTGCACGATACAGTCTGGAGGGCCCCGGTCCTCCGCCTAACACCCCCGTGCGTGTGAATTGTTGTATTACAAACCTCTTGGAATGCTGATAGCTGCAGAGCAGTTTCTCTTCGTTCAAAAACTGTTATTTGTTTTGCGCGACTGTTCTTTTGGTTTGGTCATAAGGCCACTCAGAGTGACAAAGTGGAATCGTGAACTTGGTCTTTCCTGTGTCCCAGACGTTCATGATCACATCACGACCACCCCGGTTCCCGTGCAATTTGAGTTGTGTCGTCCTTGCTGAGTTTACTGTTCTAATTTGTGCAGAGAAGCTAAGATTCAAAATTTGCCGTTCTTGTGTTCCTAGATGTGTTAGAGGGGGAAAAGCCTAATTAGAATGAAAATCACTTTAAAAAGAATGAAAATCACTTGATTGTTCATAAGCTATAGCTGTTTAGGGGCGCCTGGGTGGCTCAGTCAGTTGAGAACCTGATGTCAGCTCAGGTCATGATCTTGCGGTTTGTGGGTTTGAGTCCCGCATCGGGCTCTGTGCTGACAGCCTGGAGCCTACTTCAGATTCTGTGTCTCCCCTTCTCTCTGCCTCTTCCTCTCTCTCTCTCTCTCTGTCTCTCTCTTTCTCTCTCAAAAATAAACAAACATTAAAAAAATTTTTTAAGTAAATTACACTTGTTTAAATGTCTATCTTGCTCAATATTGCCAAACAGTTTCCATTGGTATTAACATCAAAAAAGCCCTTTAGGGGATGCCTGGGTGGCTCGGTCAGTTATGCGTCCGACTTGGGCTCAGGTCATGATCTCGCGGTGTGTGGGTTCGAGCCCTGCGTCGGGCTCTGTGCTGACAGCTCGGAGCCTGGGCCCTGCTTTGGGTTCTGTGTCTCCCTCTCTCTCTCTGCCCCTCCCCTGCTCGCGCTCTGTCTCTCTCAAAAATAAATAAACATTAAAAATTTAAAAAAAAAAAAAAAAGAACAATGTAAATTGTCTTGGGGCGCCCGGGTGGCTCAGTCGGTTAAGCGTCCGACTTCAGCTCAGGTCACAATCTCGCGGTTCGTGGGTTCGAGCCCCGTGTCGGTCTCTGGGCTGACAGCTCGGAGCCTGCTTCAGACTCTGTGTCTCCCTCTCTCTCTGCCCCTACCCTGCTCGTGCTCTGTCTCTCTTCCTCTCAAAAATAAAACAAACATTAAAAAAAAAACCCAAAACCACCACCCTTCGATTCTTTTGAAGGTGCCCATGAGGTGTGTGCTGTGACTTCGTGAAGAAGTCTGGAATGGTTCAAGTTCCCTTTTTTCGCAGAGACGTAACAGCCACTTAGCAAGGTGCCTGTCTTCACAGTTGAGACACCATTACATTTAACGCCTGCCCCCTCTGAAGCTCCGATGGGACCTGAAACGTGTCCAGCCTTCATGTATTTTATTTGCCGCCAACTTCCTGCCGTTCCCGTCCTTCCTTCCACACAGACGAGCAAGTCGTACGCAGTGTCGGCCGCGCCACTGTCCCTTGTCCCCCGAGTTACTGAATGTCACTTTACCGGGGCCGCCGCTGCTGTCTTGCTTCGTAGATGCCACTGACCCCAGGGTGACGTCCTTTCCCTTCCCTCCCGCATCTGTGTCTGAAGTCAGCCCGCTGCTTCCTCCCCAAGTCCTGGCGTGCACCCCAACCTCTGCATTGGGCACCCCAGCCTCTCTTGCCTTCCCCACTGGCGTTTCGGCTGCACGCTGCCAGGCACGTCCTGATGCCATCCCGCCGACCGCCGTTGCCGCCTCCTGACCGCGGACCTCCCCTCCAAAGATTGTCTGCCAGCTTCCCCTCGTATCTTCTCTCCTGCCTCCGTTGTCTGTTCTGTCACCCGCTTGTCTGCCAGCCGGCCACTCCGCGTTTCTTGCCAGCGGTGCTCCTGTCCCCGTCGTCACGGCTCCGTTGTAGCAACTGAGCTGACGTTCCTGGGCACAGTCACTGTGTCAGGCAGGATGCTAAGCCCTTGACCGAGAAAACCTTTAACCCCCAGCAAGCAGGTGCAGCTTCGTTTCTGTGTACAGGTGAGAAAACCAGTGCCCCGAGGAGGCAGCCCCTGGCCCCAGGCCCCTCGCTGGGAAGTCACAGAGGCAGCACTCGGAGCGGGCCATCTGGCTCCTGAATCTTCCTCTCTTGAATGATTTTTCTTGACGCTGTTACTGTGGGGAATTCACTGATTCGCTTGCTGACGTGAAAGCCTGCATTCCTGGCATGGGCCCCGCCTGGCCCGGACACGTCGTCCTTTCTCCGTATTGCCGGATCTGGTGTGTTCATGCTGGGTCTGGTGTATTCGCGGTTACCCGGGGGAGAGAGGCTGGGGTGTGAAGGTCCTTTCCCAGGGTCCTCGTCAGGTTTGGGTCTCGGGGCTTTGCCGGCCTCAGAAAACAAGTTGTGGGATCCAGGCTGGCTTTCTTCGGCCCTTCTCAGCCCCGCCCTCTCATCCAGGTCTCTCCCCTAGATCAGGGTGGAGGGAACGTTCCCTGGGGCTTAGTCTCTGGCCCAGCTGCTCATGTCTTTGTGGCACCCAAGCAGACCTTGCAGATACGTACGTGACAGCCGCTGCGGTCCAGGGCACCTTTGTGTACAAAAGCAGGTGAGGGGCCAGACCTGGCCGCCAGGACGTCGTGTGCTGGCTTCTATACAAGACCCCGCAGAGAACGCGGGCACTCGTTCTGCCTCTCCCCTGCAGCCCCCCGTGCGTGTGGTGCATGTTCCCTACGTCTCTGTCCCTCTGCAGACCTTTGCGCCCTCCCACGTCGACGTGCATATTTCCCAGCCTCAGCTGTCTGTGCATCATTTTTGCCACGCTTCGTTAACATTTATTAATAGTTTCCTTAAGGTGAAACCGTTCCTGAGGTGTGCCTATAGTCGCATTTGCGTGATACACGTTAAAATAAATAAGTTAGATTTTACAGGGCGCCCAGGTGGCTCAGTCACTTCAGTGTCCAGCTTTGGCTCAGGTCATGATCTCATGGGATCGAGCCCCGCGTCGGGCTCTGTGCGGACAGCTCGGAACCCAGAGCCTGCTTCGGATTCCGTGTCTCCCTCTCTCTCTGCCCCTCCCCCGCTCAAGCTCTGTCTCTCTGAAAAATAAATAAACATTAAAAAAAATTTAAAAAAGAACTGAGATTTGAAAGTGTTCACCCCTGTGCGATGTGAGTGAATTTGGGATAACATCAGAGGTCTGGATGCCATCAGGGAGGCCTTGATGTCCTGGAATAGAGCAGTTGGCATGATTTTCGGTTCCTCCTCCCGAGGGCCTGTCCTTTGTTAGCGGCACTGCCCTACCTACGTGCGAGTGTGGACGCACAGATGAGCACGGAGGCTTGTTTTGGTTAACGGTCGCCTGTCAAAGGCTGATAAGTGTAACACCGGAGGTGCACGCGAAGGGACCCCAGGAAAGCACACGGAGAGAAGGTGGCGTTGGAGCTGCGACCTGAGCTACAGTTCTGCAAGCAAGCCAAGGAGGACGCGTCGAGCACAGTCAAGAGGCTGGCTTGAAGAAGGCCCTGAGGGTTCGGGGAGGAGGACCCCCTTGCCGGGGGCGACAAAGGATGCAGAATGAGAGGAAGGACCAGAAAGGACTGGGAAGGTGGTTCAGCAGCTGAGCGCCAGGCGGCTGAAGGCTGGAGCCCTGTCCGTGTGGAAGCCATGGATTCATCTTTGACCGTCAGTCTGGAGGTTGTGGGAGCAAAGGACGGGGGAACATGGAGAATCTGTCCAAATGGTGGCCATCAAGTCCACTTAGCGACCAGGGGACGTGCTTACATTGCATTAGGTAAAGAAGCAGCAACACAGAATTCTGCGATCGTAAGAATTAACATACAGACTAATTTGCAGGGACAAAGGGGGCTGGAAGAAATTCTCCTACATGAGAACACTGCTTGTATCAGGTTTAGTTATTCAAGTGTAGTTATGTGAGTTACTTCCTCTGTCTTCCAGGTAGCTTTCTCTGTGTTTTCCCCACGTCATAATTTTTTTTAAAATTAAAAAATTTTTTGAAAATGTTTATTTATTTTTGAGAGAGAGGGAGCGTGTGGGGAGGGACAGAGAGAGTCAACATCGATCCCGATCCCGGGCTTGAACTCATGGACCGCAAGATCATGACCTGAGCTGAAGCCGGACGCTCAACTGACTGAGCCACCCAGGTGCCCCCATAAGTTTTTTGTTTTGTTTTGTTTTGTTTTGTAATTTTTAATGACGCTCTCCATTACAAATCTCTGGCTTGGCTTCTGTGCTCGTCTGTTTCCCAATTTCCAAATAACAAATCCATGAGGGTTCAGACTCGCGGGGGCTGGGGTTGCCAGCAGGCGGTATGTTTGCGCCTGGAGGTCCCGCGACACTCTGGAAGGCTGAGCGCAGGCGGCTCTGTGAGCCGCTCTCGGGGCCGCCTCTGCCCCAGCCAGTTGTTGGGAGGAAGTAACAACCTTCGTTTATAACCTGACTAATGCTTTCTCCTCCTGGATGTTTCCCATGTTGAGAGGATATTAAAATCTTGGCAGGCCTCACGGTCTGCACTAGTCAGAGGCCCGTGCTGGACTCAGCCGCCACCCTCGGGGTCCGGGCCAGATGTTATAAGAGAAACCCTATTTTAACGAGGTCCTTCTGGTATTTCTTTTGGGCGCCATCCAAGACGGTCCATTTTACACCAAATTCCATGTTGTGCGGGTCGTCTAGAACAGGTCTGCAGCCCATAAAAACGTTCTCGCTGCACTCAAGTTTTCTGTGGCAGAATGTCAGAGAATTGGGAGAGAAGGTGAGGGCTCGGTCTTGAGGATTTTATATAGACACATATATGCACACGCACACGTGGTGTCACATTCACATGTATATGTAAAGAGGTTGAACGTAAAGCTGATAGGAGCACATGCGGCGATTAAGACACAGTCCAAAAGGATTCTCCACGTAGTTTTGTGCTTTTTACCACGGGTAAAAGGAGGGTTTTCGTTCGGTGAGAATTGCTCCTTGGGCCGCAGATGTAACCGTCTGGCGAGACGAATCCATCACTTCCAAACAGGAGAAGCGAACCGACCGGAAATTAGCTTCCAAAGATGTGAGGGTGTGTGTTTTCTTACTCTGTCACCTTTTGTGTTGACAGCTTCTCGCTCCGTGTGTGTGTCTGTGTGTTTGTGTGTCTGATTTATGTGACCCAGCTAGCATGTCACGACCCTTGGCCTCCCTTCCATCTGTTTTGGTCAGCTCCCGCCCCGCCCCCACCACCTTAAGTCACCCCCGTCCCCACCCCGAGAGGAAGACAGCTGCCTGCCAGACAGCTGCCGTCGTGTTGCACCAACTTCTACGATCCAGGAAATACCGATTCCCCCGTGGATAGGGATGTTACAGGAATGTCGATATTCGAAGAAAGGAAAGGAGGTGTTCCATGATAAATGAGCGGTCCCTGGTTCTGTTTTCAGAATGACTCTTGAAAAATCCCTGCCCCGGAGCCGTGGAGAGTGGATCCGTGCTTTAGCCGGTGGCCGTCGGGCACCCCCGAATCACAGGGCCCTCCCAGCGGCCAAGGCCGTTCACCTGTCCCTCACAGGACGGCCTTTGCAGGCACACTCGAGTCGTTTTACAAACCTCCCAACCACAGACTCTCAACTGCCTGTTTTCCTGTCCCCTGGGGACATCCCCACCTCGCTACTGCCTCTCCGTTATACTGGTGAAAGTGTAGTCCCAGGAATGTCCTGTCCTCTGTCTTCTGCGGCTTCCCGGTCCCTGCACGTGGCCCCGTGTGGTGTGGTGAGACCCCTTCTTTCGGGACTTGTAAGTGACCCATTCTTTCCATGGCCTGAACCCCTCCGGGTGGCCGCTCAGTCACCTCTTTAAATTAAAGCCCTGTGGGTTTGATGGGACGGTGAGGTCCCTTTTTCCCTCTACCCAGAATCTTAGGTTTGAAAGAGACCTTGGAGATCATTTAATTGTACCTGTTTGGTCGTCAGAAAAGGAAGCCAGAGAGCCGCGGAGGGCAGACCCAGGCCTTGTAGCACCTGCTGAAGAGTGCCGACTTCACACGCACAAAGAGACAGTACCACGTTCCTCCCTCGCTGCGTCTGATTTTGGTTGTTTGCCGTCACTCTTATTCCAAAGGCAGCTCTCATCAGGGGAGTGTGTCTGAAAGACACAATTCATCCTTGTTGGCTTTTTGTAATACAGAAAGCATTCAGCCTAGTTTTTGCAACATAGAACTTGTTTGCAACTTACTTGGCTAAAAGATGTACTAGAAATCGTATCGCTGAACTAGACGACCACCTTCCTCTTTTCTAAAGTCTGTCTGAATCATTTCGAGGTTTCGGGAGTGTGTGGTGTTGTGAGTGAAGAGCGTGGAGTCGGTCAGATGGCCACTTGCTGGCTGCGTGCCCTTGGGGGAATCGCTTACCTGCTCTGTGACTCAGTTTCTCCACCCCATCGCTTACACGGAGTCAATATGATGAACTCATAGGCTGCTGCCAGCTCTCTGAGCTAATTCTTGGAGAGGGCCAATCCACGTAATAAGCACCGAATATCATTACCTTTATTCTTGTTCTCAAATAACATCATAGTTTTTCACTTCAGGTGTGTGTATGCCCAGCAGTGCTCTTTGGTGGTTGTTTGAACTGCCCCTCGTATGGCACCGTCATCTTTGTTTAAACCCCGTTTTCCTTCTGTTTTGCTGTTGTACCTACTCCCTTAATTCTTGTCCTTCTCCGTCAAGCTCCACTCTGAAAATAGCAAGGACTCCATTTTGTTCAGTTTCTTACCACCCTTCGTCTACATCTACCCCAGTGGTTTCTTTTAGCTTTCCTTCAGCTTCCTTGACACAAACCCGTCGTGAGCCGCGGGGGGCTGTCCCCGAGGAGGCTGCTCTGTGCTTGATGGAGGGAATCCAGATGGGCTTCCTGGAGGCAGGAAGCGTCTTCTTGGTAGCTGGGAGATGCACGAACGCAGAGAGTGCTTTGTGCAGGGGCCGCGGCATCTCAGGAGAGACGGCAGTCGTTTCCTCCTGAGGGGACGAGATAGGCCTCTGGGCAGCAAGGACGCCTGGCCACAGCCGTTGGTGACTAATAAGCAGGTGTCAGGAGCGGTGAACAGGGGGTACTCGAGAGCAGGGTTTCTCGACCTCCGGCTGTTGAAATTTGGCCCCCGTCACTCTGTCATGGGAGCCGTCCTGTGCCTTGTGTGATGCTGAGCGTCCCTAGTCTCTACCTGCCAGATGCCAGCAGCACCCTCCCCGCCCCCCCCACACACACCTGTGACAACCGAACGTATCTGCAGACATTGCCAAGGTCTTCCTCTGGGGGACAGAATCGCCCTCACTCGAGACCCCCAAACCAGTATTCTGGACCAAGAGACCGGAATAAGCAGGGTCATCCTCTAGCCGAGCAGCCACGTGTTTCCGGCCCAGGCGCCCCCTCCGCTTCCTGTCTGTGCCTTCCAGGGGAAGCTCGGAGACATGGCCCCGGCCCCGCAGCACCGTCTGAGGGGCTTTGAGGCGCCTCCCGGGGTGCGGGGCTTGCCCAGCCTGCGGGCTCTAGCTGCTTCGAGCAGGAAAGCCGGAGTCCCCGTGGCGAATGGGTGCCGTTAGGGTGACAGTTTTGTCTGCCACTGCCTAGCAAGAAGGAGGCCCCGTCTGCTGCTGTTGACCTCCACGCGGTCAGGCACAGTGGAAGCGGGTCTCCGTGCCTTTGGGCTGCGGTCGCAGAATCCCGCGGACCGAGTGGCTTCTACACAGAGGCTGCTTTCTCACAGTTCGTAGACGGGACGTCCTACACCGGTGGACCGGCAGGTGTGTCTGCTGAGGGCCCGCCACCTGCTTCGCGGATGTTCTCCGTGGGATGACCGGATCCCACACGGACCCCACACGGATGGGAAGCTGGCACAGGAGCTCTGGGGGCCTCTTTGATAGAAGGGCACTAATCGGGGCGCCTGGGTGGCGCAGTCGGTTAAGCGTCCGACTTCAGCCAGGTCACGATCTCGCGGTCCGGGAGTTTGAGCCCCGCGTCGGGCTCTGGGCTGATGGCTCGGAGCCTGGAGCCTGTTTCCGATTCTGTGTCTCCCTCTCTCTCTGCCCCTCCCCCGCTCATGCTCTGTCGCTCTCTGTCCCAGAAATAAATAAACGTTGGGGAAAAAAAAAGGGCACTAATCCCTTTCATGAAGACTTCACCCTCATCACCTAATCGCCACCCAGAGGCCCCGCCTCCTAACACCATTGCCTCATGGAGTGGGTTTCAACGTAGGGATTGAGGGGAGACAGACATTGAGTCCACAGCAGGAAGGAATGAAGAACATCTAGGAGGTCGTGACGTTTCTTTTTCCGCACGTGCACGTGCGCACATGCACACACAGGATCAAGTTGGCTTCCTTTTCCCATAAAGCGGCAGGTTGTAACTATGTTCAGCCTCGTGGGCCAGCCTGTCCGTTGCAGATACTCGGCTGGCTCTGCCGTCGTCGCGTGGGCGTAGCCTTATTCCGATAAAACTTTATTTGCAGACACAAGCAGTGGGCCAGGCTTGGCCTTCCCCCGATCGAGACAGTTCGAAATAAACATGCCGTGCTTGGGCTTCGGGTGGATGTCTGTATTCCAGGCTCATTAAGTATTTAATAGACTCTGCTTTCAAAGATGCCTCAGATTGGGGCCCTTGGTATCTGTTTCAGCTAAAGACGGAAAACCAACCCCACATCTGCCTGGCGTTCCGTGTCTGCGTCTCCCTGCCAAATCAGGATGTTTAAGGGCCGGCGAGTGATAATCCAGCAGGCTTTGCTGATGCGTCAGGCCGACGTTAAGCAGGCAGAATGGTTCACTGTACAGCTAACTCAAGTGGTGTGGGAAGCCATTTGTGAGAGAGGTATGGTTTAGCGGTGTGGGGAGGGCAAGAAACAGAAAACGTGCGCTCGGTTTGTTTTAAATCTCGTTTTATTGCCTAGTTGGGCGAGACCAATTCATGCTCGTGCTGTTTCCCTCTCTCACGAGGAAGATGGAAAGGACTTGACTCTTGAAGGTCTTGCGTGCTTCATGTAAAACGTAGCGCTTATTTTAAAGCTTTCCCAGTTCATCATGATCACACCCTTTTTTGCTCCTTGGAAATATTTTCAGCTCAGTGGCTGGTCCGCATCGTTGTGTGTTATCTCAATTCTGTGACCCCATCGCATAGAGAGAGAGGGTGGCTTGATTTTCACCGGCAGCTCTGTTCCTGTTGGGTTTCGAAATCGAGCGGAAACTGGAGTGGACCACAGATAGTGTCTCTTGAGGGTTACTTCCTCAGGTCACTGGTTTTCAAGCATGGCAGGGTCAACCAGGCAGTACCTGGAGACACTGTGGGCCGTCAAGACTGGGAGGGGGGCGCCACTGGCCTCCGGTGGGGGGAGCCCAGGGGTGCTCCTCAACACCCTGCGGGGCACAGGACAGCGGTCCCCACGACAAGGAATGATGTGGCTCCGATGTCAGTCATTGCCACGGCTGAGAAGTCCTGCTGTCGAGAGAGGTAGTGGGGATGCCTCTTCCTAGGCAGCAGGCCTGCTGGCTTCAGTAACGACTCCAGGCCGGCTGAGGGTTAGGCAGCGGGGGCACTAATGCTTTGCCCTCACACAGCTCTTCCATCGAGGTGCCACCAAGCTCTCTATTCCCCTTCATTTGGCTGGGCCTCTGTTTCCTGTTCTTCGGAAGTTGTTTGTAACAACTTCCACACCTGCCATTGAGCCAGTCCTGAGTGTTTCTGTCTCTGTCATTGATACCACTGCTTTGTTGGTATGCATGTCCCCTTGGGCGGAAGGAGATGTACATCAAAAGCTGCAGGAAAGCCGAAGAGGCAGAAAGCCCAGAAGTCCTACGTCTCAGGCAGACTGGAGGTGAATGCGCTCATTAGCCTTGCAGCCCAGGTGGGGAGAGAGCAGCGCTGGCACGGTAGAGTGTGGGCCCCCCCGGGGGAGAGGCATCCAGTCTGGAGACGCCAGTCTTCCAAGATGGCGCCTCTCACAGCACCTGGGCGGCCGTGGCCTGAGACCAGGTGCTCAAGCAGGCCTTGCTTGCGTAGTCTGTGAACATCTCTCTGTTCCAGCACGAATGAGCATCAGGACTGCAAAGTGTGCGAGTGACTGCTTCGTCCAGTGTCCTCACTGCACAAATGAGGAGAGGTGGAGAAAGAACGCGTCTGCGGGTTCGTGGTCTTCTCTAGATTGAAAACCGTGTGTCGGCCGTGTCACTGTCACAGCTGCTTCTCTCATCAGCTCCTTGAGGTCCTTGCTAACCCCATACCGAAGAACAGGAAACAGAGGCCCAGCCAAATGAAGTGACCTGGCCCAGGCACTCATGGGGGATCGAGGGCAGACCCAGTGTTCCGCCTGTTGCTGACATTTTCTCCACCTGGCCCTCCTGCAAGAAGGAAGTCTTAAAAACAAATGGATTAAAGAAAAAAAAAAAACAAAAACCCAAACCAAAAAGAAACCAAAAATATTGAGAGGTCATGCATAGATTTGCCCAAAGAAATGAAGCTAAGGTGATTTTATTTATGTATTTACTTATGTATTTATTTATTTTTAAGTAGTCTCCATGCCCAACGTGGGGCTTGAACTCAGTACCCTGAGATCATGAGTTGCATGTTCTACCGAGGGAGCCATCCAGGCGTCCCGGCAGCTAATGTAAATCTAAGCAAATAGGAGGGACTCGTGTCAGCAGTGACGTGGAACAATACCGCATGTGTTTCTGAAGATATCTGGTTTCCAGTCATGATTTCCTGTGCCCTCTAGTAGGGGACACAAGTTTCAATGACACGTGTTCAAGGTCATGGCACTCCCGTATACCTTTATCTGCTCAGTCACTTTGCTTCAGCAGGGGAAGTTCATTGTCACGATTCCTCGCCCACGCTCTTTGCAGTCTTAGATTCCCGCCGCTTGGGTTAATCTTCACTGCTTCATCCCTGTCTTGCAACACATCTTCACTGAACGTTGTCCTCGCCACCTTCTAGAAGTGCAATATACGTTGCAAAGCATTATCGCGGAGAGAGATCAGAAATTCGGAAAACGAAACCTCAGTGGCAGCATTTAAGCCCCCGGATGCAGAAGGACATCAAGGACGGGCGTTGAGTTAGACGTGAGCTTGCACCTCGTCCTTCACACGTTGCCCGTGCGGCACCGGGAACCGCCAGCGTGTCCCGCCTGGGAACGGAGGTGGCATCCACCCAGAGGAGCTGAGAATTCTGGTTCCTGCGCTTGTGGGTGTCATGGGGGGTGGCGGAGGGGGGAGGGTGAAACGGCGAATCCTGGAGTCATACAGTCTGGAGGTGACATTTACTGCATTGTGTGCGTGAGCCTTGAACCACTTACCTGATTTCTCCAACATTTACTCTTCTCGTGTGTAAGGCAATAACCACAACAACTGAGCAGCTGCCCTGTAGAGATAGTAGGCGCAGAGGGCCCAGGTTTGGTTAAAGGAAGTAATGTGGTTGGAACCTGCGATTTTGTGTGCCTTAAGTGGCAGTTCTGTGGCTGGTGTCTGGAAGATGAAGGAAGAAGGGACAGAGGAAGGAAATACTCTGCATTTCGCGTCCCCTCCCGAATTCCTATGTTGAAATCCTGATCCCCCGCTGTCAATGGTGTTAGCGGGTGGGGCCTTTGGGAGGTGGTTATGTTGTGAGGACGGAATCCTCACGCATGGGATTCGTGTCCTTTTAAAGGAGACCCCCCCACCCCCCACCCCCGCCCCCACCCAGAGCTAGCTCACCCCTTCTGCCATGTGAGGACACGGAAAAGACGGCCGTCTATGAACCGGAAAGCAGCCCTCACCAGACACCAGGTCTGTCTGGCACCTTGATCTTGGACTTCCAGCCTCCAGAAGCGTGAGGAATAAGTGTCTGTTGTTTGTAAGCCCCTCAGTCTGTGGGATTTTGTTACAGCTGCCGACTGTAGGAACTAAGACATACACCAGAAGCTTGACCTCTCTTCTAGTGTTGCCCCTTAGTCATTGAGACTGACCTCTTCTTAGGAACCTTGTCTGCTCTCCATGCTGTGCTCTGATTATGGCATCGGCAGATGTTTTTAGGTCGAGTCACCAAGGAAGCTAAGAGTGGTTTCCCTCTGCCCGGGTTTGGATCTCAGCCCCAGCCAAGTGTCTGGGGCCTGTGGGTTCCTGGAGGGATCTCAAGACCTGGCCTGTAAAAGGGAAAGTTGCACTTGGGTTAGCGAGGCAGAGCGTTACCAAGAGGCTTTAAGGGAAGTCGTGGCGAGTTGTTGGAGCGGTGCCTGGTGGAGAGGACGCACCACACAAGGCCTGCCTATCATTTTTATTATTCGTGCAATTCCTTGCACAAGGCCCTTTAAAGATACCAACCAGGAGAATAAGAAATGGCCCTCGAAATCCAGTGTCCCGTGCCCTTAGCTGGTCGAGACCGCAGATGGAGGAGAAGGCAGGAGCCGGGTGAGTGGGGTCAGCAGGCAGGGAGAGTCAGGAG
Organism: Acinonyx jubatus; assembly: GCF_027475565.1. Lineage (NCBI taxonomy): Eukaryota > Metazoa > Chordata > Mammalia > Carnivora > Felidae > Acinonyx > Acinonyx jubatus. The sequence goes on from NC_069389.1 coordinate 6,645,100, forward strand.
TTTGTAAGACCGACAGATCACTGTGGCCCGGGGTGTATGGTGAGGACCCCAGGCAAGAGCGAGTCAGGCCAGGAATCTACTTGCCCCTGCTCTATCCACTCACCTGGGGTTTTCCATCTACACGGCTGGCAACCTGACAGATGAAAGCTTGGAGATAAGATTTCTAGCAGGGCGGAGAGCAGGGCCGAGACTCAGGATATAGTCACTGGTTAACACTGGAGGGGGTGGGGGTTGTGTTATGGCCACTGGAGGGGGTGGGGGTTGTGTTATGGCCACTGGAGGGGGTGGGGTTGTGTTATGGCCACAGGGGTGGGGGAGGGGGTGGGGGTTGTGTTATGGCCACAGGGGTGGGGGAGGGGGTGGGGGTTGTGTTATGGCCACAGGGGTGGGGGAGGGGGGTGGGGGATGTGTTATGGCCACAGGGGTGGGGTGGGGGAGGGGTGGGGGTTGTGTTATGGCCACAGGGGTGTGGTGGGGGAGGGGTGGGGGTTGCGTTATGGCCACAGGGGTGTGGTGGGGGAGGGGTGGGGGATGCGTTATGGCCACAGGGGTGGGGTGGGGGAGGGGTGGGGGTTGCGTTATGGCCACAGGGGTGTGGTGGGGGAGGGGTGGGGGTTGCGTTATGGCCACAGAGGGGGGGAGGGGTGGGGGTTGCGTTATGGCCACAGGGGTGGGGTGGGGGAGGGGTGGGGGTTGTGTTATGGCCACAGGGGTGGGGTGGGGGAGGGGTGGGGGTTGTGTTATGGCCACAGGGATGGGGGACACATAGGAGGAGGGAGAAGAGCAGGCTGGGGGGCAGCCCGCGGGGAGGGCCTCGGAGGGGCAGTCCCGTGCGGCCTCAGTTAGGTGCTTACAGTTGTGCGAGGCAGTTCACAGCCTCTGTGCAGCGGATTGTAAAACCAACAGCGGCTACCATACGACTCTGTGAAATAAAGTCCACGTTTTATATATTCTTTATAATCAGGCACTGGGGAGCCGACAGGCCTGGGTGGAGGAGGAGTGGAGAGTAGAGAAAGGAGAGGAGGCCGCACACACAGGAAGCCTCCTTTCACGGAGGAACATTCCCATCTGCTGAGCACTGTGGTTATTGCCTCGGCTGTTCGGGTGTGGAATCCGACAGAGGCCGGGCCTGCTCACTGCCACCGCCGTCGGTGTGGCGGGTGAAGGTGGCGTCCTAGCCGCGGGAGGGAGGGAGGGCGGGCGGCAGGGACCCCGAGGAGTCCCGTGCTGGAGGGACGCACGTAGGACGAGCCAGCGGGGATGGGTCGTGCTGCCTGGGGACACCTCCCTGAGAGCAGGGTTTGCAGGACCCCCACAAGCAGCAGCGGGGGGGGGGGGGGGGGGGGCTGGCCCAGCCCAGGAGAAGCCACACCAAGGGGGTAGCCCTGAGACAGGTCCGAAGGGTCCAGCCTTATGGGACACGCAGACGCCGGGGACACTCCAGCATTGCCGTGTGTGAACAGTGGGCAGGGCGGCCGGCAGGTAGACGCTTCACCCCAGAACTGCTCCCTTCTCTTCCCACAGTATAAATGGTGAGAGAGTTCAGAGTCACAAGTGCCTTTGGCCCCACCGCACCCCCAGCCTGGGAGCCGAGCATAGGGGTCCCTGTTAATCACACAGCCTCCACCCCACAAGGATTCCCAGCTCCCCGGCACCCCCGGCCTCCCCACACCGAGCAAGGTGAACGCGGTACCCCCAGCAGACTGGGCTGCCCCCTTACTGTCCTTGAGGAAGGGCCACTGGGTTCCCCATCGCCCTAGGACCCACGTGGGTCATGAGCGCTCCTGCCCCCTGCCCCGCGTTGTTGCCGCCCCTCCTGGAACCGGCGTTGTCTGCTGCATTCCGGAACCACCACCCTGACCGACGAGTGTTGAGGGAAGGGTGGGGGGAGCTGGCATCTCTAATAACGACCAGTTATCAGATGAAACAGCTCAAGCCACCCCAGCGAGTCCAGAACAGCCTCCTTTTCTTTGGATGTTTGGTTGTGTGGTTCCTTTACCCCCAGCCACCTTGAGCGCTCGGAGCCCGGCTAAAGACAGGTGCCCTGTGTGCACTGCAGCGGGGTCGGGGGGCACTCGGGGACGGGGAGCTCCGGAGGGACTGATGGAAGGCGGAGAGGAAGCCCAGAGGTGCACTGGCACGACGTTTAGCCAGGGCACGCTGGGCTCTGTTTGGCTCTTAACGCCGAAATGGCTCTACCTCTCAAGCTGTGTCTCCGTCCCCTGCAAGCAGGTCTGACCCTGCTGTATCCCTTCCGCCCTGCCCGTCCCTCCGCTTCTCCCCAGACCCGAAGCTGGGCGTCCCACAGCCACGTGTGCCCCCGCTAACGAGGCACGTTCGACTTCGGTGGTGGTGCCGCCTTCGGGCCTCGTGAAACCCCAGCTTCCCTCTCTGTCGCGGCAGGTTTTTCCCACTCGGCGTTCACGTTCGGTATTGAGAGCCACATCAGCCAGTCCAACATCAATGGGACGCTAGTGCCGCCAGCTGCCCTCATCTCCATCCTGCAGAAGGGACTTCAGTATGTGGAGGCCGAGATCAGCATCAACGAGGTGGGTGCCCTCCCCGTCTCCCGGGATCCTGCCGGGATCGCCTCTGTCCCGTCTCTCGCTTTGAACTGACTTCATCCTCACAAGCCTGTCGGATTCAGCTTTCTCTCTAGCTTTTGTAAAGCTCTTTGAGGGGCACCTGAGCGACTCAGTGGGTGACGCATCCGACTCTTGGTTTCATCTCAGGTCGTGATCTCGTGCTTTGTGAGTTCGAGCCCCGCTTCGGGCTCTGCGCTGACAGTGCAGAGCCTGCTTGGGATCCTCTCTCTCTCTCTCTCTCTCTCTGCCCCTCCCCTGCTCGGGCTCACCCTTTCCCAAAATAAACAGACAAACTTGAAACAACAGAATGAAAAAGAGATCTAAAAAAGGTACAGAAGTAATCTATCCTGTATTCGGTCATTTCCGTTCCCCCACCATTTTGCAAAAACCCCAAATTTCTGCCTGTCCTGTGTGCATTCTGCCGGCAGTGGTCATCTCCTCTTGCCTCATTTTTTTTAAATTTATTTTTGAGAAGGAGGGAGAGACAGCATGAGTGGGGGAGGGGCAGAAAGCGAGAAAGGGAGATAGAGGATCCGAAACACACTGCACTGACAGCAGAGAGCCGGATGTGGGGCTTGAACTCATGGACTATGAGATCATGACGTGAGCTACAGTCGGATGCTTCATGGACTGAGCCACCCAGGCGCCCCTCCTCTGTCCTCTTAGATTGGATGCCCGAGGCGGTTTCCCACCAGCCCTGCGAGGTCCCATCTAGTCTCTTTTCCTGCATAACAGTGAAGTGTGGGGATAGGGGCGCATGACCCCAGAGGCAGAAGACCTGAATTGGGGTGCCTGGATGGCTCAGGTCATGACCTCCCGGTTCACGGCTGCTTCTCTTCCTCAGCAGTGCCGGCTCCAACGTGTGTACAGGAGAACGTAGAGGTCGTCTCATTGGTGACTTAGGCTTGCGGTCATTAAATAGGGGGAGCACGTGCGTTTAGGGTTTAAACTAGGAGGTGTTTTCATTACTCTGGGCACGTGATACTTTTGGCCGAGTAGTCATCCCCTTGAGGTGTGAATATGTGAAGAAGGCAGGTGATACGGAAGCATGCTGACCAGTTGGCCAACAGTGGGCACGCTGTGGTGGGAACCGAAGGATGAAGATGGTTGACGAGGTGACCAGCTACTTGTTCACACGTTTTGTTAGGGTTTCGTATCGTTTGCTTGTTTTTGAATAAAGTATCGTGACCAGAACTCAGCTGGTGTCACGTTTCGTTTAGCTCATGTCCAGCTGAAACTCACGTCTTTCCGGTCTTCCTAATTTCTGAGGTAATTCAAGGTCGGAACGTACAGAAACATGTTTGCACATTAAGCAGACACAACCCAGAAGCCCTGAGTTTTGTATGACTAATATTTGGAGCAGAGACAGAGGGAGACACACAGTCTAAGGCAGCTCCAGGCTCTGAGCCGTCAGCGCAGAGCCTGACCCGGGGCGTGAACTCACGAACCAAGAGATCATGACCTGAGCTGAAGTTGGACATTTAACCGACTGAGCCACCCAGGCGCTCCTGGAGTGATTTGTAGGGAAAGAACATTCTTCTGTGTTTTTAAGTGTGCATGGAAACTTTTTCATTGCAAATAGAAGCCAGCGAATCAAAAGATGTGGGAAGAAAAGGAATTAAATTCAAACGAGTAGGAATTGAACAGCGCTGTCGTCCGTATATCACGGCTAGATTTAGTCCACACCCTGAACCCAAAACGTCCTTTCAAATGGCAGCAGGTGCATACGGTATTAATTCGGACAGACGGGTGCACAAGGAATCGAATCCTGATTCGAATCGAATCGAATACTGTGCTAGTATCTCTAAATTGGCCTTGGGTTTCTGAAGAGCTGCCTCTTCCGTGTAAGAGGGTAGTTGGTCACGGATCTGCCCACCAGCCATACCATCTGCACACGGCTTGTCAGCCTCAGCACTGCCGCCTTGTGGGGGCAGGTGACTGCTGGGGCAGCCTGTACACGGTCCAGCGTGTTGAGCAGCGTCCCTGGCCTGCACCCACTAGATGCCAGTTACCTCTGTCTAGTGGGGACAGCCCACAGTGTCTTCGGACATTGCCGGGTGTCCCCTCAGAGGGAAGAGTCGCTCCCCGCTGGGAACCCCTGCATCCAGCATAGCACTTTTTGTCGTGAAATAGCAAGGTTCAGGTGGCACTAATGCCCCAATTCAGTCTGGTGTTTACCCAATACGGAGTCGGTCATGACACCAGAATCTCGATGTGTGCCCCGGGCCGCGCCCCCCCCCCACCCCCCCCCCCCGCAACATCCCACTGTGCCCACCTGTCCCTTCCGGCCGCCCCCCACACCCCACCGTGCCCACCCGTACCTCCCGACCGTGCTCCCCCACACCCCACTGTGCCCACTCGCCCCTCCCAGCCGTCCCCCCCACACCCCACTGTGCCCACCTGTCCCTCCCGGCCACCCCCCACACCCCATTGTGCCCACCTGCCCCTGGTCTCCTCCCACAGCATCCCACTGTGCCCCCCTGCCCCTCCCAGCCGACCCCCCCCCCACACACACACAGCCCACTGTGCCCACCTGCTCCTCCCGGCCGCCCCCACACACCCCACTGTGGCCCACCCTATTCCCTCCCTGGCTGCCCCCCACACCCACTGTGCCCACCCGCCCCTCCCGGCCATCCTCTCCCCACACCCCACTGTGCCCACCCTGCCCCTGCCTGGTCTCCTCCCACAGCATCCCACTGTGCCCCCCTGCCCCTCCCAGCTGACCCCGCCACACCCCACTGTGCCCACCTGCCCCTCCAGCGCCCCCCACCCACTGTGCCACCTGCCCCTGGCCGTCCCCCCCACACCCCACTGTGCCACCCGACCCTCCCGGCCGTGCCCCCCCACACCCCACTGTGCCCACCCGACCCTCCCGGCTGTCCTCCACACCCACTGTGCCCACCGGCCCCTCCCAGCCGTCCCCCACACCCCACTGTGCCCACCCCCCCCCCAGCCGTCCCCTACACCCCACTGTGCCCACCTGTCCCCAGCCCACTGCGGACTCCACGGGTGTTGCTGTGGACTCCCAGTCCCCGCTGGCTCCCCTCCGGGCACCGACGGCCATCCCCGTGCTCTCTCCCCAGGATGGCACGGTGTTCGACGGCCGCCCCATAGAGTCCCTGTCCCTGATCGACGCGGTGATGCCTGACGTGGTGCAGACGCGGCAGCAGGCCTTCCGGGAGAAGCTCGCTCAGCAGCAGGCCAGTGCGGCGGCCGCGGCCGCGGCGGCTGCAGCCGCGGCGGCCACGGCGGCCACGGCGGCCCCGACAGCCGTTGCTCAGCAACATCCACCAAAGAACGGAGAGGCCACGGTGAACGGGGAGGAGAACGGAGCCCACGCGATAAGTACGTGCGGGGCTCTGGGGGTGGGCGAGCTTCTGGCGGTTTCTCTGCTCTGTCTGTGTGAGTCGGCTAGACTCTTCGCGATCTGCCCGCCGTACATTCTTAGGCGTGCTATCCGCGTGCTGTTTGCCCGCGAGAGCTTCGCACCGTTTTCGGGAGGTCCTTGGATGCGATGGTCTGGACGCACATAGCCCTGATTTTCGGGCACCAGGCTCCTCTGAGAGCTCCTTTCGTACAGCAGCGAGAAGCACTGTGTGACTACCGTTCGACATAAAAGGGTTTCATTTGTGGAGGCCACGGGTCCTGTCATTCAGCCTCCCGTGCTGAGCGGGTTCAGCCGAGATCCGCTGGAACAGTTCAGCTCACAGATCGGCCCGAGGTCCTATCCAGAGAACCTGACTCCGCTCTGATCTGCGGCTTATGGTCTCAAAGACTGCTTCAGGGTCTGAGTTCCAAGTGTGTTTTTGTGTGTGTGTTTCTTAATCTTCCGTCAAGGAAAGCAATTTGGAATTGGTGAACTTGAAGAAATCCGTACGTCTGCCAAGACAGAAATTTTCCCAACTTGTAAATTGCACGGATTTCTTTTATTTATTTTCGTTTTTTTATGTTTACTTATTTATTGATTTATTTCAACATTTTATTTATTTTTGGGGGAGAGACAGAGCACAAGTGGGGGAGGGGCAGAGAGAGAGGGAGATGCAGAATCCGAAGCAGGCTCCGGGCTCCGAGCTGTCAGCACAGAGCCTGACGCGGGGCTCGAACTCAGGAGCTTTGAGATCGCGACCTGAGCCGAAGTGAGATGCTTAACTGATCGAAACCCCCCGGGCGCCACAGAATTCCTTTTAAATCTTAAGAAACGTAATGGAGCATGGCTGCATGCAGACATGCACGCTTCTTAAAGCACGCTGGCCACACACACACAGAGCCTTCAATCCAGGGGTGCCCCTGGGTTGACTTGCTCGTTCCGGGGAGCATCCCTGACAGCTCGCGGCCACCTCCTCCCTGCCACGTTGTCCTCCGCCTTCCACGTTGCCTCTGTTCCCTGAGGCCTGCTGCCACCTGCAGTTTGTGTCATCGTGCTGCAGCGCACGTTGAAACCAGACCGTGGTGTCTGAGGTGGTGTTTGATGCTGACCTTCAAGAATCTTTCCTCTCCTGCCGCTCAGGAGGAAAACAGCCGTCCCCCGGGATGGTTTCCAGGTGCCATTTAGCACGGCCAGTGTCCACGGTCACCAGGCTTCCTTGGGCATTCAGAACCCAGATCCCGTGGTTCATCCGGGGCAGGCCTGTCCGCTTAGAAAGCATGGTGGTTCTGCTCTGCTCGAGAACTCCGACACGAAGGTGACTTCAGGACGCTAACGGCACCGGGCCCCCACGAACACGAGGGTGTCTGCAGGCAGGGGTACGGGGTGGCGGGCATTCCGCAACAATGGTGGCGTCTCCCGGTAGGAGCCTCACAGACAAAGACGTGATACTCAGGAGCGCCTGCATGGCTCAGTCGGTTAAGCGTCCAACTTTGTCTCAGGTCACGAGCTCACGGTTCATGGGTTCAAGCCCTGCATTGGGCTACGTGCTGATCGTGCGGAGCCTGCTTAGAGTTCTCACTCTTTCCTTTGTCTCTGCCCCCTTACCCCCAACTTGTGCTTGCTTTCTCCCTCAAAATAAATAAACTTAAAAAAAAAAAAAAAGGTGATACCTCCAAAAGGTGCTCGCAGATAACACGTGTCACCTCATCTGGAAAAGAGCAACCTTCAGGCTCTAGCTGGCTGTCGTCATTGTTCCCCAGTGTCGTGGTGGTGGTTAGACATTAGCCTGGCCCTAATTAGGAAGAAGAAATAAATTTGTATTTCTCTATTAAATGTGGAGAGCGTCGAACTAAGAAAATGCAACACATTTACTACATTACACAAAAGCAGGATTCAGTTAACCATCGTCAGAGGTAATAGAACTAAGTACACAAAAAGAAGGTGTTTCTAAGACTCAAGTGCCCCCAAGAATGCGCTGCTTTTATACTGGTCACCACATGTCTTTTCCTACTTCTTGTGACAGATAATCATTCGAAACCAATGGAAATAGACGGGGATGTTGAGATTCCACCCAACAAAGCCACAGTCCTTCGGGGCCACGAGTCCGAGGTGTTCATTTGTGCCTGGAACCCTGTCAGCGATCTCCTAGCTTCAGGGTAAGGATGCCAGGTGGTGGGTGCTGCAGGGCCCGTGGGGTCCGAGATGCTTTCCGGAACTGTGCCTCATGGAGTAAGTGCTCCCCTCTTTTGTGTGCGGAGCAAGGCCTGGGGCTCTCTGTGCCGCTCTCTTCCCCGGGTTGTGAGGGAGTCCTCGTTCCACACGGTGTTCTCAGTGGGATGGAGAGCAGCGCAAAGACACGTTAAATTACTAAGAGCAGCAAAAGTGGCGAGGAGGAAAACATGGCCAGTGAGCGTGATTAAGAAGACACAGGCCGTGGGCCAGAGATAGCTGACGTAGGCCGCCCAGAAATCTGATGGGCTTTGTTTCCACTGGACCCGGACGCTGAGTGCAGGTGCGTGTTCATTCTGCAGATCCGGAGACTCAACGGCAAGGATATGGAACCTTAACGAAAACAGCAACGGGGGCTCCACGCAGCTCGTGTTGAGGCACTGTATACGAGAAGGGGGCCACGACGTCCCCAGTAATAAAGACGTGACCTCCCTGGACTGGAACGTAAGCCCCTGCCGCCACCCAGATGCTTAAGCCCCCGGAGACCCTCCAGCACCGCGGGGGCGCCCCTGCAAACACGGGGGAGTGGGCGGTCCCGTTGGCGAGCACCCCTAGCCCGGGGGCCGGTGGTACGGGTGCTCTCTGTTCCTGAGAGCTTCTCACAAGGCCGTGTTGGGCAGACCCCTGGCTGGGGGTTCAGAGGCTCGTCTTCCCATCATTAAGCAAGATGAGCCCGGTGGTTTTCCTGGGGGGGGGGGGGGGCCGTTCCGCTGGCGGGATGTGAGGCGCGACCCGGGGAAGGGGACGTGTCCCCTCGCTGTCTCGACAGCAGGCGTCATGTGCATTTGGACGTGGGAAGCCCGCGGTCCTTCGTGACTTCTTTACGCTTTTGCTTCCGTATGTGCAGGCACGGTTTTCAAAGCTTCCTTAAGCCTCACTACCATCACGTCTCATATGGTGGTTGTAACTGTGCCACCGGGGTGAGCGGTGGCAGTATTTCCCCTGTTCCTGCGCCTGTCCTCACAGTGCCTCACGTTGTGGGTTCGGAGCAGTGTGGGCTCCAGGAGGCGCACAGGCTCGGTCTGTCCCTTCCCTGGGAGCCAGCTCCTACTGGGAGAGTAGCCTCGCCCTGGGATCAGCCGACAGGCCGTCTTCTGTTTTCGACGCTGCCCCCACTGAGCTGTTGGCGGTGCTGTCTGTTTCTTTCTGGCCCGCAGAGCGACGGGACGCTGTTGGCCACAGGCTCCTATGATGGTTTTGCGAGAATATGGACGGAAGATGGTGAGCCCGGCCTGCCTCGTGTGGGGTGGGAGCAGGCGTGCCCCAGTGTGGAATCACCCAGTGAGCCGACCATGGCTTTGAAGTCAACCTCTTTGTTGTTTCCCTACGTAACAGGCAACCTGGCCAGCACCTTAGGGCAACACAAAGGCCCCATCTTTGCCTTGAAATGGAACAAAAAGGGGAATTACATTTTGAGTGCTGGTGTAGACAAAGTGAGTATTAGCTTGACGTAGGTGTCTCTCGTCTGCAGATGCTTATTTATTTTTAATCTCTGGATCACATCCTGGGTTTTGTTTGTTTGTTTTTTGGTGTTTTAATGCTGAGAATTTCTGCTTCTTAAGATAGCAGAAGAGGTTTATTCGGTTTTGTTTTTGTGGGTTTGATCTTACTGTTCATTTATAATACGTATGCTCTCAATGTAGTCTACCGTTCCACAGACCTTTGTGCCAAACTTCCCCCCCCCGTTTTTGAGGTGCATTATTCAGTGACACAGGAAGTCCCCAAATTGCATTTATGCAACGCTTGAACAAGCAAAGGGGTGTGGGATGCACTGGACGGAAACCCTTCACCACTGGGCCATTTTGGAAACACGGACTGTCTTCTCTCGAGAGGCCAGGCTTCTGTTTCCCTGATTCGATACATCGTTACTTCCTGTGGAAGGGCTGCGGGCCTCTCCGAGCACGGGAGTAGAGCGGAGCCACGCACGAGCGGGCGCGCCCCTGACGGCCACAGAGCCCCTGGACGGGGCTGCCGGTGGATGTGATGGAGTCAAGGCGGGGCGGCTGCGAGCACCCAAGTGCATCTAGAAGCCATGGGTGGGCAAGGAATGAGGCGGTGTAGGTGCCATCTGGCTCTGAGTCTGAACCCGTCCTCTGGATTTGTGTCCTCAGTCGCCAACAGCCAGGAATCATGACCCCCAAAAAACAGGGATTGGATGGTCATGTCATTCCTAAGACTTGGCGGGAATTTGAAGTCCTTGCTGTGGGGAAATATTATCAAGAAATGGAAACAGAAGGGGAAGAAAAGCATGTCCTCACGGCACTTTGTGTTTGTACACCTGTAAACTGGGTGTGAATACTCTACTTTGGTTGGGTTTCCAGAGGGCGGGCTTGCTTGCTTGCTTTTTTTTTTTTTTAACATTTCTTTATTTTTGAGAGACAGACCACAAGCAGGAGAGGGGCAGAGAGAGAGGGAGACACAGAATTCGAAGCAGGTTCCAGGCTCTGAGCGGTCAGCACAGAGCCCGACACGGGGCTCAAACCCATGAACCATGAGATCATGACTTGAGCCGAAGTCAGACACTTAACCGACTGAGCCACCCAGGCGCCCCTCTACAAGGCTTTCTTTACACATTCATACTGACGTCAGGATGATTTGAGAAGCGGTTAAGTTACCGTTTCATGTTCATTCAGGTTGTAGAATTAATATAAAATAATGGCCGTGACTTACAAACCCTGCCGTGGTGTTGGTCTAAAATATTTACTATGTGGCCCTTGGCGGAAAAGGTGTGCTGACCCCCACGCTGGGATGTAATGCTCTGGGTTAGTCTCTCTCTCTCTAACCCAGTAGACCCCTCATTCGGACCCAGCAGCCCAGTAGCTAATGTTGAACAAGCTGAGTGCTATGGTTGACTCACTAAACATTCTCCTGGAACTATATCACGTTTTCTCTGAGGTGTTCTAATTCACATATTACAGATGCGCACACACACACATACACACACGGAACTTTGGGACGTGGCTGGTCATCTGTACTGCTGATTGGAGTGTGAAAATGACTTGCACAAATGACCACTCACCTTTGACAAGCACGTTAACTATTACGTGTGTTGGCCAATTCAGTGCTCCCAGGGTAGGAGGCGGGCACTGTGGCATCACCCTGTGTCACAGAGACCCGCACTGACTTGCCTAGGGTACCCACCGGTACAGGGTACGGGCCCTGAATTGCCAGTAACTTCTGCCCTTCGACATGCTTCTAAAAAGTTTTTTCAGGGGCACCCGAGTGGCTTAGTCGGTTAAGCGTCGAGTTCGGCTCAGGTCATGATCTCACGGTTCGTGGGCGTGAATTAAAGCCCCGCGTCGGGCTCTGTGCTGACAGCTTGGAGCCTGGAGCCTGCTTCGGATTCTGTGTCTCCCTTTCTCTCTGCCCCTCCCCGGCTCGCACTCTGTATCTATCAAAAAATAAACATTAAAAAAATTTTTTTTTAAGTTTTTTGCGTCCTTACTTGCATCCCTGCTCAGGGACTCCCCTTTATATTCATTTCTGGTTTTCGACCTTCCTTGCAGTTGTGACTGTAGGAGGTGATGAGCAGTATGGCCAATGAAAATTCACATTATGAATTCAGTTAGTCTTCGGGTCCTACACTCGCTTGTTTGTGAGTGGCTACGTTAGGAAAAGAGCCGTATTCCACCAAACAACAAACAAAAACATTTATCGGTCTAAGGGTGCCTGGCTGACTCAGTCAGGGGAGGATATGACTCTTGATCTCCAGGTTTTGAGTTCGAGCCCTACCTTGGGTGTAGAGACTACTTAAAAATAAAATCTTAAAAAGAAAAGCTAATTGGTCGAGAGCTGGCCCCAAACTTAGAGAACCGAGTTTCAAAGATACTTACTGCTCTGTTTCCTCTGGAAATTTCTGCAGCTGATAGAAAATATAAGTAGTTCTTCTTAAAACAAAATCTTTCATTTTTTAAAAAAAATTTTGAAATGTTTATTTTTGAGAGAGAGAGAGAGAGAGAAACAGAGCAGGAGAGAGAGAGGGACAGAGAGAGAAGGAGACACAGAATCTGAGGCAGGCTCCAGACTCTGAGCTGTCAGCACAGAGCCCAACGCGGGGCTCGAACCCATGAATCGCTAGGTCACAACCTGAGCTAAAGTCAGACACTTAACCAACTCAGCCACCCAAGCACCCCTTAAAACAAAATACTTCTTTTTATTATGTTTTTATTTTAAATCTTTTTTTTTTAATGTTTATTTTTGAGAGAGAGAGAGAGAGCGAGCGAGCGAGCAGGGAAGGGGCAGAAAGAAGGAGACCCAGAATCTGAAGCAGGCTCCAGGCTCTGAGCTGTCAGCACAGAGTCTGACACGGGGCTTGAACTCACAGACCGCGAGATCATGACCTGAGCCGAAGTCAGATGCTTAATCAACTGAGCCACGCGGGCGCCCCAAAGCAAAATCTTTCTTAAGTGCCATGGACAGGGAGGTCGAAAGGTTTCAATTAAGGTGAAAGTTCCAGTTGATTAAGACTTAATTTCGGGGGTGTTCATTGAGCGGCTTCTGGTTCCTTCCCTGCGTATCTTCCCAAGATCAGTAAGTTCCTAAGAATCCAGGATTTACTTTGCTTTCCAAGGGGTGGAGGGAGATCATTTTGTCTCCCTGTTTCTCGACCCGTGAACTGGGGCCTGATCCCAGGGTCACGACTACTCGGCTGTATCGAGGATCCCCGATTCTTGGGGTGATGGTCGTGGAAGTGTCAGGGCTGGCAGCGTCTGTAGCTCTTTATTTGGAAAGGTGCTTAATTGCACACTTTTCAACCCGTCTCCCTGTCGGGGGGTGAGGGAGCGTGCCCCCCGATCGGGGCAGAGTCTCAGGACCGGCTGCTGTGTCTGTCACCAGCACATGGGGCCGCCGAGTTCACACAATGTCGCTATCAGCTTAAAGCACACACGCTGGATCCCAAAAATCTAGACGAAAGACAGAATGCCAAATTATCTCCTTGATGTTTCTCTGTTGATTGCATGTTGAAACAATAATATTTTGGCCACGTTGGAGTGAAATAAAATATATTGCTAAAATTAATTTTGCCCATTTCTTTTTCCTATTTTTTTTTTAAATGTAGTCCCCAGATAATTAAAAATGACCTGTGTGACTCACATTCTGTCTCTTTCAGACCATGCCAGTTTAGAAGGAAGGGGTGTTCTCGGTCTTTTGTTGTGTGTTACATTTTTCTAGGGAAATCTTTCGGTGAAGAAGAGTTACTAACTTTTTCTTTTTGTTTTGCGGAGCACAGACAACGATTATTTGGGACGCCCACACAGGAGAAGCCAAACAACAGTTTCCGTTTCATTCCGGTGAGTTTGTTTTTTTGTTTTTTGGAATTCAGAAATGGTAATTCACGGCAGCTCAATGTCCCTTAAAGTAATCACGAAGGATTGCAGGAAGGAGGCCACGAAATCTAGCTGGTAGCAGGGGAATGCATGTCACCGACCGCAGAACTGGTGTGGGCGTCTTTGCCCTGCTGTCCCCAGGGCGACGCTGTGTTGGGGTTCCCTGAGACCACACCCAGACCCCAAAGTTCCCTGGGAGAACTCCCCAGACTCAGCAGGTAGATGTCCTCAGGGTCAGGTGTATTACAGGGAAGAGATACAACGCAAAATCAGAAGGCGAACAAAGTGAAATCCAGACCTTTCCAAGGGTTCCCTCCCAGCAGAATCACATGGCGCATCTGACATGCCCCCCCCAAAACCAGTGTGATAACACGTGCGAACAGCCGTCTGTCAAGAAAACTCATTAAGTCTCAGTACCCGAGGTTTTTATTTATTATTGTTATTTTTTTTTATTTTAGAGCGCATGAGCAGGGGAGAGGGACGGGGTTGTAGAGGGGAGAGAGAGAAGTGGGCGTGGGGGGAGAATCCCAAGCAGGCTCCACACTCAGCACAGAGCCCAACACAGGGCTTGATCCCATGACCCCAGGATGATAACCTGAGCCGAAATCAAGAGTCAGACGCTCAGCCGAGCCGTCCAGGTGCCCTTCAATGCCTGAGGTTTATAATTTTTAAACTTCATTATTTTTTTAAATGTTTACTCTTGAGAGAGCGCCCACGCGTGAGCAAGGGAGGGGCAGAGAGAGAGGGAGACACAGCATCCGAAGCAGGCTCCAGGCTCCGAGCTGTCGGCACAGAGCCCGACGCGGGCTCGGACCCGCGAACTGCGAGACCGTGACCTGAGCTGAAGTCAGAGGCTTAACCGACCGAGCCACCCAGGCGACTTAGGACTGTGTTCAGATGGGCAGTACTGCAGGGGGTACTTCAGCAGTGATTCCTCCTGATCAGGGCAGCTAGGAGTGAGGGAGAGCCCGGATGTCACAGCTTATGTGCTGCTGCTTTGGAGATGTAGCACGTCTCTCCTGTGGCTGCCCTCGGAGCTTGGGGTCCTCAGCGGATACACTGCTTGGGGTGCCGGTGAATTTTGTTGTTAATGTTGCTTTCATCTAGCACCACTGATGATGTGGAAATTGCCAAACGAATTACAGAAAGTGATTTCTCACCAGGAAGGAGGCCCAGCTGCAAATGCGGGCGGCTCTCTGTTCCATCCTGTATCGAGTGGGGTGGGGGAGGGGTGCACACAAGGTGATACTTGCCGTGAGGATGAACTACTACGCATGCACGTCGTGGGCAACCATTGCCACTATCTAGTTCCGGAATATTTCCACCGCCGCCCCCAAAAGGAAATCCCTTCTCCATTAAGAAGTCCCTCCCCTTGGGGCGCCCGCGTGGCTCGGTCAGTTGAGCGTCGACTTCAGCTCAGGTCATGATCTCACGGTTCGTGAGTTTGAGCCCCATACTGGCTCTGAGCTGACAGCTTGGAGCCTGCTTGGGATTCTCTCTCGTCCGCTCTCTCCGCATCTCCCCCAAGCTCCATCGCTCACTCTCTCAAAATAAGTAAGTAAACTTAAGAAAAAAGTTCCTCCCCTTACCCGACCGAGACCCTGGCAACCTAGTGTCCACGGATCTGTGCGTGTTCCCATACGCATGCTACCCTGTGCTCCAGACCACACAGTGGAGTAAATGGCAAGTGAGAGTATCAGGCTAGTTTTCCGTGGTGTTGTCTGTCGTAAATGCCCAACGTGTCCTGACCTCTGTCGTGGGAGAGGATCCAGCAACAGGTTCAGAGCCTTAGAACACCCGGTGTGCTCACCCACGCGATGGGAGAGAACGTCTGTAACACACAAAGCTCTGGGTTCTACTTTTCAGAGGAAAAGATGGCCAAGAGAAACATCCATAAAGTTCCTCTCGCTCTTCGGAGAATTCGTTTACGAAGGTTTTCAGCAGAATATAATATTCCCCAAAGCATGTCTAAGACTTACGGAAAGGTTTCCCATCCCACAGGCCCAAGAAGACCACAGACCACGCGTCATGTACTGAGAGAACTTCTGACCCATAATTTTGCTGCCCACGAGGTAGACCCGTAGCCCCTTGCTGGTTCCGGAAGTTCTAGGTGTTATTTGCCCTTTATTACAGTCAAGCGGAGTGTAGAGACTTCCAAGATGGAAAGATGGAAGAAAAGGAATGTGGTTTTTTCCAGGGCAAAACGCAGCCAGTGCGAGCTTATGGGGAGTCGCCTCCTTCAGCAATCACAGACTCCTTAGTGGGCGGATCTGAGAACCTGCTCTGCCTTCCTAGGTTTTCCCCATGAACACCTGGTGGTAGGGCCTCCCTCCAGCAGCATCACCCAGAAGCGATAGCTCAGAGCCGAACTGGGGAACACCACTCAGCAGTTAGAAGGAACAAATCATTTAGAAACTATTGGTAACGTGTAACAGCTTCTGGATCTCCACGGTGTTCTCTGGAGGGGAAAAATGCAATCAGCAAAGGTCACCTGCTGTATGATTCCATTACATAGAACATTCTTGAGACGGTGAAATTCTATTTGTTTTTAATGCTTATTTATTTTTGAGACAGAGACAGAGAACGGGGCGGGGGGTGGGGGGGAGCAGGAGACGCACAGAATCCGAAGCAGGCTCCAGGCTCTGAGCTGTCGGCACAGAGTCCAGCGCGGGGCTGGATCTCACAAGACTGTGTGATCATGACATGAACCGAAGTCGGGCGCTTTAACCGACTCGAGCCCCCCAGGTGCCCCGAGATGATGAGAGTTTAGATTGGAGAACAGATCAGTGGAGGCAGAGTTTTGGGATGCCGCAGGGAGGGCTCTGGATCTTGACTGCGGGGGGCAGTCGCACAGAGCCGCCTGTGTGATGAAACGGCTTGGGCCGACACACACGTACCATCATCTTTCTGGTCTTGATCCTGTAGGGCTGTAAAACACAACCACTGGGGAGCCTGGAGGAACAGTAATATTTCAAAATTACACTTAAAAAAACAAAAACAGCAGAGAAAGCCAGGCTGAGCCTCGAATGCTGATCGTTGAACCTCGCCAGCCCCTCTGTGGGCAGGGAGGCCGTGCAGACACCCACAATGGCTGGGCCTTGGTACCTGTCGCTCACCTGCACCGAATGGTGAGATCACACTGGGGCTTCTGAGGGTCCTGGACAGCGGCCGACTCACGGTGGGGCCAGCCACCTAAGTACAGAGGGTCCCCTCTTTGGACGGCAAGGGCTGGCGGATGTTAATTTTTATGAGCAGCTGGTAGACAGCGTCCCTGAAGTGCCCACCTGAGCTTCCTATTTCCAGGTATATGAATCACGTGGCCCGCACAGTGCAGAGGGTGGCCCGGGAATTCGGGATGTAGCTGGGGCGGTGTTGTAGGCGAGAGCAGCTGGGGTCTTGCCTCTCAGGTTCACGGGAACGTCACTCCGACCACATGGGATCGGTTCCTTCGTTCTGTGTTGTACACGTGAGAAATGCGCCCCAGGGACCGCGGGGCTATCCTGAAACACTGCCGGGGATGTGACCAAAAGGGACGGTCTTGGCTTTTGAAGAAGCCCGTGCTCGCTCTCGACCAAGTACATAGCCACAACAGCCACTCCGGGACGGAGCCGCACGCAGAGGCTGATGGGCCGCCTCGTGCGGTTACCCACTGTGGAACGTGGACCCCTGCAGAGGCCTGCCTGTCTCACTTAAACACTGAAGAGAAGGGGCAGTCCGATTGTCAGCCTAGCCTGAGTCCTCTGCATTCTTCTCCCGACCCGCTGCTAACTTGGCCTTTAAAAGAAACATGAGACATGGTTATGGTATTGATCAGTTGATGAAAACTTTGTGATCAGAGGTTTGGAGGAAGCTAACCCGCTTTCTCCTAGAAAGAAGGAGGCGTCAGGAGACAGCAGGGATGCCGAGTAGTGCGATGGAGAGGTCTGGTGCAGGGAGAGAGCTGTGAGGTGTAGGGAAGGCCATCACCATCCCCCAAACCCTCCACAGGGCTCTCAGAGCCCCTGGGAAATGCCCAGGAGTCAGAAGGGGCGTTCATCACAAGTCCTGAGCCAGTGTCCAGTTGTGTCCCCCAAAGGGATCAGTACCCTGAAGTTGGGGGGTGCGTTGATGTGTTGCGGGACATTTTTAAAAATCGAGCTATCTTGAACGTAGGATAGGAAATCTTCTCCGTCTCCTTTTCTCTTTTTCCTCTCTAAAATACGACACATCAGCCCATGCACCAGTGATGTCCCTGGAAGCAGCGTGGTGCAGATTCTCCCCTCCACTTTCTCACTGTGTCAGGGGAGCCGGACTCTCGTGCCACGGGGCACGTGAACCATCATGGGGGTCTCTCCAGAGTGTCTGCTCCACAGATGTGCAGGGCGGGGCGGGGTGGGGGGGGAGGCGGGGGTGTCTTTAAGGTCTATGAGGAAAAGAGGCTGTGTTCACACTGGGAAGGGTTTTTTTTACTGTGTTACTAGATCAGCCTTCTTGAGACTCTGCTTTTAATTGTTTTAAATCAACTGAGCTCTGTGCACAACTGGTAAATGTCAATGTCCTCCCACTGTCCCCTGCTGTCCAGCCCCCGCTCTCGACGTAGACTGGCAGAACAACACTACCTTTGCCTCCTGTAGCACAGACATGTGTATTCACGTCTGCAGACTGGGCTGCGACCGCCCCGTCAAAACCTTCCAAGGACACACGGTAAGTACGGGCTCTGGTTCCGGAGAACGTGCTGGGAGGTGGTCAGCGTCTCCTCAGTGCCTGGGATTGAAAGATACGGAGAGAGATGCTCGGTCTGTTCTCCTGCAGCCCTTTGCTGCTTGGGCTCTTGTCGCATCTCTGGTGGTTGGATTTAACCCAGTTGGGGGCAGGCAGTGGAGAAAAGACTGGCTGTCAGAGGAGTCAGACGTCAGATTCTGCAGGAAAGACTTTAAAGTAGTTATAAAAATGTGCAAAGACATAAAGGACAGGATGCTTGTAATGAAAGAATAGATGGGAAATATCGGCACGGGAAGGAAAACTATATTCTAAAAAAAATAGCCCAGTGGAAATCTGAGAACTGACTGGTATAACGTCTGAAATGGAAATTTTTTTTTATTCTTTATTTTTGAGAGAGAGACAGAGTGAGAGTGGGGGAGGAACAGAGAGAGAGGAAGACACAGAATCCAAAGCAAGCTCCAGGCTCCAAGCTGTTGGCACAGAACCCAACAGGGGGTTTGAACCCACGAACCGTGAGATCATGACCTGAGCTGAAGTTGGACACTTAACCAACTGAGCCACCCACTGGCCCCTGAAATGGAAATCTTAATGTGGGGCGGGGGGGGGGGGTTCAACCAGGAGATGGGAGTTTTCAGAAAGGTTAGTGAGCCTCAAGTGACATTGTAGAAATAAGCCAATTTAAAGAAGTGATAAAAGATCGAACAAACTTTTTTTTTTAACATTTATTTATTTTTGAGAGACAGAGCACAAGTGGGGGAGGGGCAGAGAGAGAGGGAGACACAGAATCTGAAGCAGGCTCCAGGCTCTGAGCTGTCAGCACAGAGTCTGACACGGGGCTCGAACCCACGGACCACGAGATCATACCTGAGCCGAACTCAGACACCTTGAACAAACTTTTCAACAGAGGCTTAATGACCTATGAACAATATGAAGTACTCTAGCATATTTGTGACATGGAGAGAGAGAGATAAAAAGAGAATGGAACAGGAAAAATGTTGGAAACGGTAATGGCCAACATTTTCCTCAAGTTGGTGGAAAATAAGGAACGTTTGATCCAGGAAGCTCCACTGCCAACTGATGTGTGATCAGATTCCTTAGTGGGGCACACGAGGCTTTTCGTAGCCTTTCCAGATGAATATAGCCTCCCAACCCCGTTCACTTCAGCCCTGTTGGAAGACCTGCCAGGGTCACAGATGCCGTTGTCCCCAGCACTTGATCATTTCCACGTTCCTCACCCTTGCCAGCCTCTGTCCCTACAGGTCCTTACTTCTAAAAGCAGAGGCATCGACTGTGCTGTTAACATCTCATTGTGTCAGTCACCTGACCCTGCTCTTTATTTTGCTCATCTCTTCTGTCTCTCTTCTAATCCCAGACTTTTAATAGAAGTTTTTGCGACTTCCTGCTGTCCCACTTCGAGCTCTGTCACCATCACACATTTTCAAATGTAGTCGAGCCTGTTTCTTCCCGAGACTCTGAGCCAACCCTGGTTGCCTTCTGGTGATTATGACTTGGGTTGCGGAGGTAGGGAGAGAAAACTCCACTCCGGGGAAGGGGTTTGCTATACCCTAGAGGATTTACAGATGGCTCTCGCTGGGTCCCGCTCCACTCTCCTGGGCCCTGAGCCATCTGCCCAATAGGGTAGATCAGGCCAGCCTAGCTGCCCTGTGCTGCTGAGTCTGTCCCTGGAGCAGCACCTGTCACTGGGCACCAGGTTCTGCTGGCATCCCGGACCCGCTTTCTCGAGTACACGCGCACACGCACGAACACCGTCTGCGGCCCGGCCCCTCTGTCCTCCCTTCGCCCGGCCAGTGGCCTGCCCCTGGGACTCCCAAGCTTCCTTCCTCCCTTTTTTTCCAGGCTATCTCGATAGTGCGCAGAACACAGATGTGGCCTTGTCACGTCTCCGCCTCACACCCTTCAAAACTCAGTGTCCTTTACAAGTAGCGTGACCATAAAATTTATCACCCAAACCAGAGCGCTTAGGAGTGTGAGATTGATTGGAAAGTTAATGGTTAGTTTGAAATCAGTTGTCAGGCCGGGACGGCAGGCATGGGTGGGACTCTCTGGGCAAATGGGGCTCTAGTCATCCTGCTGGGAAGGCTTGCTCCCCAGCTCGCCAGGCCCATCACCCCCTCCCCAGCCCAGGGCCAGGTGTCCCTCGGGGCTGCGTCCACCTGCATCCTCCAGGATTCCGCCTCGGGGTTGGGCCTCAGGGTCATCCCGCCCCCGGCCCATCCAGAAGGCCGTCTGCAGCCACACTCCTTTCTGCCCCCACGGCACACTGCAGCCGCCTGCTACAACTGCACCTGTGCTGTGTCGCGGCATTTTGTCTCCGGACTGTTTGCTCTGGGTTTTGAGCTCTTTGCCCTCCTCGAGGATTTTGTCTGTGGGTATATCTCTAACAGTTACCACTTGTACGGCCGTGTTCGTCTGCTGGTGCGTTTAGGTCACGTGGCCTTCAACCTGCGTTAAAGCCCTGTCTTAAATCTCCTCCCACCCCCACTCCCTCCCCCAGAAGAGAAGTTTCTGGTACGGATCTAGATGGAAAGCAGCCGTAGTGAAAGGACTTAGGAAAACGATTTTCAGAGTCAGTTTGTAAACAACCGTGGTCTTCCTGGTTTTATGTGCTGCCCTGAATCATGAGTAAATTCACTTGGCTCCCTTCCTAGTTGAGACTGTGTTTTTCCTTAGACAAATGCAGATGAGGCGGCTGGTTCCGCGTGGCACATGGTTGTGCTTTAATGCAAACGTGAAAGGCGGAGTAAGGAAAAGAGGGAAATGAGAGGAAGTGCCACGGCTCCTCCATCTTTGCCATCCGGGCGAGAGGCAAATAGGCTCCTGGTGGAGACGACAGAGCGCTGCTGCCACCTGGTGGCGGGTGGTGGTATCTGCTCGCAAGCCGTTCTTTCTTTGCTCTTTCAGAACGAGGTGAACGCCATCAAATGGGATCCTTCTGGAATGCTGCTAGCGTCCTGCTCTGATGACATGACATTAAAGGTACGGCTGTCTGCAAGGACGTGCTGCTTCCTCCCAGCCACAACCCGCGTACTCTGTGCGGAGCTTCCACTCACTGTTCCTCACACTCTTCCTGCCTCTGCACTTTGTCCCCATCACTAACTAGATGCCGCTGTCACCCAGTTAACTCCCGTGTGTCCGTCACGGATCCTGCTGAGAGTCCTTCCCTTCCCCGTGGCGCCCTAGCCCTCTGTCCGCCCCTGTTCTGGGCACTGCGAGGCCGGCCAACCGCCGACCGGGCAGCGAGCTTCCCAGGAGCCAGACACGTGACTTAGGTTCACGGAATAGGTGATGTTGAACCATTCCTGGCTGCAGAGACGGCGTCTGCTCACATTGTTCCCGCTGTGTTCTCTAGATCTGGAGTATGAAGCAGGATACGTGTGTCCATGACCTTCAGGCCCACAGCAAAGAGATCTACACCATAAAGTGGAGTCCCACCGGGCCAGCCACCAGCAACCCAAATTCCAACATCATGCTAGCAAGGTAAAGGGCACACGGCCCACAGCCCAGGCACGGTTCCTGAAAGCAGCCTTGCTCGCTGTCTCAGCTCGCCACATGGCCAGTAAGAGTTTTTTGTATCCAAACGGAACAGGAAGTTTTGCTGAGGGGTGTTGCGAGTTTGCTCACGCCCTTCCAAAGGAAACGAAGTGTCTAGCCCGCTTTGAATGCACCTCGAGACTCTCCAGTGACTCGTAACTGGAGGGTGAGGGTCATTTGAACCAAATGGTTGGTGGGAGGGGCTGGTCGTGGGGCCGGGCTTTGAGCCCTTGCTTTGGTGAAGGTTTTTGTGAAGACACAGAAAGGAAACGGAATTCAGTTGGGACACCAGACCCGACCCGACCATTTCTGTTGTGACACCAGCATTGGGCAGAGAGGAATGACTAGTCAGGCCACAATTGGCCAGAGTGGTTATAAGTGATGCAGAGGTGGCCTCCCCGGAGCCACGTCACTTTAGGCCGCTGTCCGCGGAACTGGTTGGTCGCGATGCTCGTTGGACCCCTTTCAGGATGTAATGTTCTACTCTGGGTATTGTGTTTTAAAAAGAACATTCAGAAAACAAACCAAACATTCTGAGACTGAGCCAGGAGACCTAGGGATCTGGAAGCCACAGTCCAAAGCCTCGTGGGTGTGTTTGCTTCACCAGGAAGGGATGAGACTTGGGGGGGATGTTTCGTTACCGGGAACAACCAGGGGCTGGCTCTCGCACTTGCACAGAACGGATATGCGGGGACAGGTGACAGGTGTCGATCAGGAAGAACGCTCCATCTTTGCAACGGAGCGGGATGCGGGGTGGCGGCCTCGCCGAGCAGCAAGGACTCTTGTTGCCGCGAGTGCTCGACCACAGGCCGTCTCTTAGAAAGTACTGGAAGGCATTCCTACACCTGCTGAGAGACTGAAACCAGAAGAACGTGGAGACCATTGTCTTATTTCAAGCACTTCTTCTAAAATCCACTTAAATTACTACGAGAACACACTGAGAGTCGGTTTTTGATAGCCCGAAAGGTACTTTTGTGTCACGAGCATAAATTATCCTTTCAGCGAACGGGTATAAAGGGAACATAGCAGTGCCTGAGTCCCTGGTGAGAGCACAGCAGATAACCGCTCTGTGATACATGCTGTTCTTTTCAACTTGAAAATAAGTCCAATTCGGGCTTGAGACAGTGTGGTTGCATATTTGGATATGACTGTATTTTAATTCCTGTTGGATTAAGAGTCTCAATCACTCAGGTGGCTCTTTTTCCAGACTGTTGGTATCATCTTAGTTGCTAACAATAGATGTTGGTTTTTGGTTTTTTTTAAATGTTTTTATTTTTGAGACCGAGACAGGGCATAAGCAGGGGAGGGGCAGAGAGAGAGGGAGACACAGAATCCGAAGCAGGCTCCAGGCTCCGAGCTGTCAGCGCAGAGCCCGACGCAGGGCTCGAACTCACGGACTGTGAGATCATGACCTGAGCCGAAGTCAGACGCTCAACTGACTGAGCCACCCAGGCGCCCCAATAGATGTTTTAAATTGCAGGAGTATTTATTTTTTAGCTTCTTTTTTTTAATGTTTATTTTTTGAGAGAGAGCGTGAGTGGGAGAGGGGCAGAGAGAGGGAGACACAGAATCCGAAGCAGGCCCCAGGCTCTGAGCTGTCAGCGCAAAGCCTAACGTGGGGCTCGAACTCACGAACTCAAGATCACGACCTGAGCCGAAGTTGGGGGCTTAACCGACTGAGCCACCCAGGCACCCCAAACTGTAGGGAGCATTTTAGAAATCGAGTAAATATTATACAAGAGCATGTATCGTTCATCTCCGTAGAACATGCAGAAAGCAATGAATGTGGATGTCACCTTGTTTCCTTAATGACAGCCCTGGAAGAAAAGATTCGTTTTGTAACTATGGGCTTTTTTTCAATATGCCCCAGTCACATTTTAGAAAAGGCATATGCCCAGTTACTGTCTCTCGAAACCTCAGGGCCAGGAAGGACAAACAGCACGTGAGATCCGTTGAACGTCTTAGGGAAATAGAAACCAGCGTGTTTCTCTGATGATGTTTTCTCTCCGGTCTTTCTAGTGCTTCGTTCGATTCTACGGTCCGACTGTGGGATGTGGAGCGAGGCGTCTGCGTCCACACGCTAACCAAGCATCAGGAGCCTGTCTACAGCGTAGCTTTTAGCCCTGACGGGAAATATTTGGCCAGTGGCTCCTTCGATAAGTGCGTGCATATCTGGAATACTCAGGTAATCCCCCGATTGCCGCGACCGAATCCTTTCCAGAAGTAATGCCCAAACAGCGTTTGTGGGGACCCAGGCCAGGAGCGGCGACTGGGAAGTCTGTGCTTAGGAACGAGCGGCCTCACATGGAGCCTGGAAGCAAACCCTGCCTTGCCCAGGCGGACCTCGGGCTCAGCACCACGGGGCTGTGGGCCTTCCCCCACCCCCCCCCGCCCCCTCATCAAGGGATCTCCCCGTCTTCGACTTTCTCTAAGCCCCTGGCATGAAACCTTCCACCTGCAGATGACCTGCGGTCATCTCAGCAAAGTGTCGCCCAGCCCTTTCCAGAGATGCCGCTGTCGGTCACAAGGGTTCGAGGGGGAGAGGCGTCCTTCCGTCCGAGCTTACCGGGCAGGGGTGCCAGGCCGGCCCTGACCTCCTGCGCTCCCCGCCAACACCAGTACCTTCTCCGTGCAGCAAACCAAGGAGCACAAAGGAGTGTG
This sequence comes from Acinonyx jubatus, assembly GCF_027475565.1. Classification (NCBI taxonomy): domain Eukaryota; kingdom Metazoa; phylum Chordata; class Mammalia; order Carnivora; family Felidae; genus Acinonyx; species Acinonyx jubatus. The sequence continues at coordinate 6,669,522 of NC_069389.1, forward strand.
TTTGCTGTGCTCATGCCATTTAATGGTTTTTGACTGAAACGGTGTTCGGGTAGCAAAGGATAGGTCCATGATGGGTCGTCGTGTTATCAGAACTAAAAGAGAACGTTTGGTTCAGTGTAGCCACTGTAAGTACCTGCAGCCGTAACTGAGGGTAAATAGCATTCTGAATATAGAGAGTAGAATGACAGGAACTGGTACAGTACAGAAGATTTTTTAAGTGATTTTTGAAAGAGGCGGAGAAAGAGGGAAACCGAGAATCCGAAGCGGGCTTCGCGTTGTCAGCGCAGAGCCCGAGGTGAGGCTCGAACTCCCGAGCCCCACGATCGTGACCTGAGCCACATTCGGGAGTCAGACACTTAACTGAGCCACCAGGCACCCCCAGTACAGAGTATCGTATCGGGCAGTCAGCTCTCGGCTCTCCTGACGGAAGACAAATGCTGTTATGGTAGGAGGTGTTGAAAACAGCCTGTGACCCGTTTTGTCGGATCTCAGGGTGGGTTACGTGTCCCGCTTCTGTGCTTTTAATCTGACCCACCTTCTTGATCCCCTTTGGCTGGGTTGACCTTCAGATGGATTTGCATTCTCCAGCCCATGGCCTCTTGTGGCAGGGAAAGGGGGTAGTGAGCCAAGTTCACTGGCATGGGGGTGCGGGCGTCCGCAGAGACCTCAGGCTCCCCGGGGAGTGCCGTACATAAACCAGTTCTCTCGCAGAAGGAGAGGCGATGGTGGGCCCTGCGCGCAGGCAGCCTGACACCAAGGCGAGTTGCGCGGCCCCAGACAGGCCTCCCAGAAACCCCCCAGCCCCACGCCAGGAACAACGTGACAGAGGCTTTCGGTGAAACACTAGAAACCGTGATGGGCGGGTCTGCAACATGACCTCATTCATTAAGTGCTGCCTGCTGTCAAAAAGTCGTCAAACCCTGTCACCCCCGTTTTAGAAATCACAAAACTCAGAGACATTTTATTTGCTTTTTTTTTTTAACATTTTTATTTATTTTTGAGAGATAGCGAGCGGGGGAGGGGCAGAGAGAGAGAGGGAGACACAGAATCAGAAGCAGGGTCCAGGCTCCAAGCTGTGGGCACAGAGCCCGACGCGGGGCTCGAACTTGCGAACATGAGACCGTGACCTGAGCCAAAGTCAGATACTTAACCAATGAGCCATCCAGGCACCCCTTATTTATGTTTTTAAAGACTTTAAGTAAACTCTCCACCCAATGTGGGGCTCGAACTTACAACCCCGTCCACGATCAAGAGTCACAAGCTCAACCGGGCCAGCCAGGTGCCCCCTCTTTGAGACGTTTTATTTGTTGTGTTATTATTTTGTTAACGTTTGTTTATTTGTGAGACAGAGAAGGAGAGAGAGAATCCCAAGCAGGCTCTGCACCGTCCATGCGGAACCTGACCCAGGGCTCAAACCCATGAACCATGAGATCATGACCTGAGCCAAAGCCAAGAGTCTGACACTTGACAGACAGAGCCACCCTGGCGCCCCTCTTTGAGACATTTTAAAGCTCACTTTAATCCTCAGGGAGGGTACTGTGTGAATATAAAAAAAAAAACGTAGGTAACGTTGTTGGCTTGCTCCTTCCCCTGTTCCCATCTCGTAGGAAGTCTGAGAGGCCTGTGTCTACAGCCGCTGGAGACCTTATTGCAAGTCGTTTTCATTTCTAGGTGTCAGAAATACCTGAGATAACGTATCTGTGATGACATTTCAGGATAACGTCCAAAGGAGTGCCCATTGCACCACATCCATGTTTTGTTTCGTGTGTAATGCTTTGAGAGCGTGAGATTGAGGCGGGTGCATGAGTTAGGGAGAGGCAAAGGGTGAGAGAGAGAGAACATCTCAAGCAGGCTCCCTGCCTAGCGCAGAGCCGCATCTCACGACCGCGAGATCATGACTTGAGCCAAAACCAGGAGTCGGACGCTTAACCGACAGAGCCACCCAGGCGCCCCGGCTACCGCGTCCGTGTTTCGAGTGTCCTTTAGCGTCGTAAGTGATGACTGCTTTGCTTTGCAGAGTGGAAGTCTTGTCCACAGCTACCGAGGCACTGGCGGCATCTTCGAGGTGTGCTGGAATGCCCGAGGGGACAAAGTGGGTGCCAGCGCGTCCGATGGCTCTGTAAGCAGCACCTGTGGTCTGCCGGGGAGGGGAGGGGCGGGGAGGGGAGGGGCGGGGCGGGGCACAAAGACGAAACGTCAGGCAGCGGATACCCAAGTGCAGCTGCAGGGGGTGTGACGGGCCCTGGTCTCTGACCGCTTTGCACGCAGGCGCTGAACAGACGTGCTTCTGGTGAAGGAAACTACTGGGCTGACCCCTGGGTTGGCACCATCTGTGAATGGCCACCTCTTCCTCCCTTCCAGGTTGTCATTCTAGCCAGCATTTTCTTAGGGATATTCTGCCCCGTGAGGATGCCACAGGGGTGATCCTGCCCTGTCACAATGTCAGGAGGCACTCTGGGCTGTCACTACTTTGACAGGGGCGCTACTGGCATCTGGTGCGTGGAGGGCAGGGAGGCCGCCAGTCCTCCCACAACGCGCAGAATGGCCCCCGGGGCGGGGAAGGATCTGGCTCTAGGTGTCACCGGTGCCGAGGCTGAGAAACTTGCTCCTAGCTTAGTTCCGTGTTTGTGACCCTGACCTCTTGTGATAAAGGCATGACCTCCTGGTCTTATTCTGCTCCCGTGAGATGTCTAGCCTCTTGGTTCGTTCCCGCACTTGGGCTTGCCATGAGCCCCAAGGCGGGGGGCAGCAGTGGGGCTGGCTCGGTGACTGTCAGCGAGGGCCGCAAATGTTCCCATCGTCTGTGTGCTCGGGCTGGAGTCGTCCTCTCCATCACGTAGCCCGGCCCTCCCCCACTGGTTCCTGGCATTGCCCTCGACCTGGAGCTTCCACGTAGTGCTGTTTGCTTGGCGTTGCTGGGTCACATGCTCACACACTAGCCTTTTATTAAAGCTGCCAATAAAACTTTATTTACGGAACATGGGTGGCGGGCCGGAGTTGGTCCAGGGGCTCAAAAGGCATCTTGCTGGCATCTGTGAAGATAAGAGGCACCTTCTGTTTCCTTCCAGGTGTGTGTTTTAGATCTCCGAAAGTAAACACAAACTATTCTAGAAGAGAATTCTAATGGACCAGCAGTGAATGTGTGAAGCAGCAATGGTCAGACACCGTTCTTTCCGCTCCAAAACTGTACGAACTTGACTTGCATTAGAGTGTACTTGGAAATCAGTTCATCCTGGCCACAGGAGTCTCTACTTTCTCGTAATCTTCATCAAGAAGTTTAAACCAGAAACATACACAGTCATATCAAAGGGGGAAGGAATGGTTTCCACCCAGAACATTCAGCCTGGGAAGCATGGAGCCACCGGCTAGGCGGGGCACGGTTTGCTTTCCATCCAGAACAGGCTCTGATAGTTGAGAGGAGAAAAGACGAAGAGGAGAAAAAAGAAAACAAAAAAAGCTGTGCCAAAAAAGAAAAAAGAAAAGAAAAAAAGAAAAATGCTGTGATAAAACCAAAAGTGGGGGAGGGGACTCTCCTCCACGTGGTGGGTTCGCTTTTTCCCCCTAACAATTTGGACACTGCACTTGCTCTCACAAAGGATGTTCAAAGACCAGTTTGTACCGATGAAATGCGCAACTTTGTAATCCCAACACTTTCTATTTTCTAGAATCTTCTTTGTCCGGTGGTTTTTCTATTGGCTGGAATCCTGTCGTCCGGGGGCCTTCGGTCTGAGATGGAAACTGGTTTTGGTTTGTTGCTTCCTTCCCACTGTGTGCCCCCTCCACCTCTCCTTCGCGCGGTGTGGTGTTGGTTTGACTACACCTTCCGTAGACGCAGCCTCGTGGACACCATGCCGGAATCTCTGAACGGTCGGCTTTCCCGTCCCTTCGTCCTCCCCTCCGCCCTTCCTCCCTCTCCCTCACCGCCCCTCGCTCACTCGCTGTCCCTTTCTCATAGTTGCTTCGGATCTTCGGTCTCAAGGGCACTTTCGGCGCATAATAAGTGCTTTATGTAAGAAGGCAGGGCACGGGGACTTTTTACAGGAGAAAAAAAAAAATACTTATAAGAGAAAGAGCCCGGAGTATTTTTGGAAAAAAAAAAAAAATATTTTTATGTTAAAACAATTTTAAAATCCTAAAATGGCCATCAGACACAGAGAGCTTTGTGTGATTCATATTTTAAGCAAATCTTAGGAGGACACAGGCAGGGTCTGAGGTGGCCTTTCCGTTCCCTGCAGCATCGTGAAAGGCGGTTAGGAATCTGGGTGGAAAAGTCTGGGTGGGTCCTGGGGGGTCGGCGGGGGGATGCTTCTGCAGCGAGAGACGCAAATCCCGGCGCTTTTTGGTTCAAAGAAGAGTGTCACATCGTTTCAGGGGTGTTCACCCTCGTAGCCGGCACGAGAGGAGTCAAGAGCAGAGCCCTCTGACCCCAGGAAGCATTTCCCAAACCAAATGGAATTGAAGAAGCCATCCACACTGACAGCTGGGCTCCCTGTCACCTGTTAGCGACCTCTCGTTCACGGCACTCTGAGTACCCACGGTCACTTCACCGAGAGCGGTTGACCGGTCCTTGCACAGCTCACCTAAAAGCCTCCGGGATCTCACGCGGTGTGATAGTGACAGAAACGAACGGGAAGGGGAGACTCTCAGTCCTGAAGGTGAATTACGTAGGTAGAACATCACTAATAATTTCTGTCGTCTTCATCATTTCTTTCTCTCACAAGAGACCAGGAGAAAGATTTTTTTTTTTTTAAATAATGAATCTTTTTACTGTTTTTAAAAAATTAAACATGGCTTTGTGTTCCTAGAGGAGTTTCCTTTCATTGGATCAGGTGCCCTTTGTACTCTCGTCCTAACCGGACACTGACCTGTTTTTTACATTAGCATCGGGGAAGGAGCGAAAGATTGGGCCTCTTCTCTCCTCTGTTTCCCAGCGGGCATACGAAGGGGCGAGGAAGCTGGTCAGGCCCGGAGGCAGGGGTGCCGGTCGGGGGCAGGCTTCGGCTGGGTGCGCGTCCCAGCAGTGAGACAGGGTGTCGTTTGGAGGGTGGCGTCCGTCCGTGAAGCCAAAATCCAGCCGGCAGGACAGCGGCCTCCCGCAGAACGTGGAATGTGCGGGGACCGGCGGCAACAGCCAGGGTGTGTTCTTCCTTCTAGATCGTTCATTGCCCTCCGCTTGGATACCCGAGTTATGCAAGCCCTGTCTGTAGAAGACCAAAAAGGGCTCTGTGTACAAGCTGGGCATTTGATTCAGGCTCCGTTCCCTAAGTGTTTAGCCTGGAAGGTCCGAGTTCTGTGGCGTCACATTGCCGTTTTTGAAGGTCGCAGACGACGACCGCCTGCCCTAAGAAATCATTAGGTTTGGGACGCTGTTTGCTGGGGATCCAGACCAACACCGTCTTGACCCTTACCCCAAGTAAAAACGTCACCTCTGCAGAGAAGTTGTTGAGGGTTGGGCCACGGTCAGCATGTGGCTCATGTCTTACAAGCCAGTTGACGTCAGGCGGTCATGGTGGGATGTCCTGTCCGGTTCACTAGGTAAGCTTCCCGTGGACGTCAGTGGCCGGGGTCCTGTGGAGCTGTGGGCTTTAGCCTCGTGATTCATAAGTCTGAATCACGTGGGAATGATCAGCTGGGAGCCACGGGCTGCAAGGCACAGAATGGAGCTGGGGTGACAGAGGCAGATGGTCCCCAACCCTGCCTCCCCCAGCAGCCGCAGGAGAGGAGCACCCGGGCCTGAAGAGGGACGGAGCCTGAGCACGCAGGGCAGGCCTCCGGCCCACCCCCACCCTCGGCACGACAGCTGTCCGCTGAGCCTCTCACGTCGGCGACTTCCAGCAAGCTGGGAGGTTCCCCTTCACCGAGGGGTGGCCCTCGTGGGAAGTTCCTGTTTGCCATTGTTTACGGCTCTTAAACAATGGTGGGTAAACGCTGAAGTCTTAGTGACCAAATTGAAAGCAGAGTAACACAGTCCTCCTTCCTGGAATCTTCGCTCGGGCTTGAGATGACCAAGAGCGTGTCCTGGGGTCTGAAGTGACCAAGAGCATGTCCTGCACGGCAGGGTCTAAACCCTCTGACCCCACACGACACCCGGGACTTGACCTCCGTCTTGTCTTTCTAAAACTAGATCACGGAGCCCAGTGAAGTGCACTTTGTCAAATGTAAGGGTCTGCTTTATTCCTTGTTACTCTATTTTTTTAACCTTCTGTTCCATCTTGTTTTTTCTTTCTTTTATCCTGTTTCTTGTCAAATGCAGAAATGTTCCTTCCGCCACTCACTGAAGTTTTGAATTCTGGCTTCTGCAGTTTTTATTGTCTGTGTCAGACGTACAGCCAGATGCGGTCCTCTGTCTGCATTTTCTAGATTCGGTTCCGTTCACATCACCCCTCGTTTCGTCGTCCTCCACCCCCACTCACCTTCACGCTCTCTGAGAAGAAGAATCACTTTGTGTGTCGTAGCTCGTTTGTTTCAAGAGAAAATCAACAGATCATACTCAGTGTCTTGAATAAATTGCTCTATTTTGATATTAGAGAACTCGGTGGCTGTGCTTTCTTGGGTCTCGCTCGGTTAACTCTTGGTTGGGCCCGCGGGGACATGGATGAATGAAGAGCAAACTGTGCATTTTCTCAGGAAGACCATAACTTGAGGGCCTCTTGGCAGGATTGCTGGGCTGAAGTAGGGCCAAGGGAAAGGAACAGCACAATGTGGGAGGAGCGGCGGCCCCCAGTTACTGTAACATGTTGTACAAACGAAGCATGTGTTCGTGTGTTTCTTCATTACTTTCTTCCAGGCTGGTTGTGGTCAAAACTCAAAGCAAGTGAGTGTTCTCCGATCAGCAGCTTGCTTTGCTGGGGCTTTGCGTTCAAGGATTAGCTTTAACTTGGAGAACCCGAGTCCTAGGACACGGGTGAGTTTAGGACACAGGCTACCCTTCAGACGTCTACCAGTGTCTCGAATGTAGCACATCTGGCAGGTGCTTCCTGTCACTTTAACCAATTGGTGGGGGGTGGGGGGGCTACATAATGACTGGGCACTGCCGTCCCAGGGTTAGGGAGGGGGCAGTTGACGAGGAGAGGCAGGGAGTGCTGTACGGGTACTTTTGCCGCAGGAGTCACAGACAAGGTCATGGTATCGTTCCCTCCAAGTCCAGCCCGACCCTGCGCTACAACAAAGCGGCGGGCTGGGGTCCCCGTGTTGTCTGGGGGCTCAGCCTGCTGCCTTTGCTAACACCTGCCAAGTTGACCAAGCACGTTCCCATGTTTCGGGAAACGGGGTGAGGCACACTCAAGCCGTAGGAAGGTCCTGGAAAGATGGGAGTCCCCAGGATAAAGGCACGTGTGATGTGTGGCTTTGGTGGCTTCGGCAACAATGCTGGGTCACCTATAGCTCTCAGGGGGATTCTTCCCACTATAAAGGAAACTTACGTAATTTGGGGCATCTCAAGCTTCCAGTTACTCAGCAGAGAACTTTTCGTCGTCCACATCTTGTCTCCTCCATGACCAGGTAAGCTGTGCGAGGGGGTGGACAGGGCGTGGGGCACCACGGGGGGAGCGCGAGGACCCATGCACGGCGTCCGCGCTCCGAGGACAGGGGCTCTGACTGGGAGCAGTGTTCCTTGAGCACACGTCACCGGGAGAAACCACAGGAAAGCAGCCGGGCGGGGTACGTCCTCAAACTGCACGGTGGGAAAGGAGCACGAGGGCATTTTGGGAGCGGGGAGCAAGGGAGTCCTCACGAGGGTTTTCGTGCTGTGATAAGCCGACCGGCTCATAAACCGAAGTCCTATGAAAGCCACCTGATGGGAACAGCCTCCTCTTTTTCCACCCAAACTACACTCCCGGCCACCCGTCTGTCGTGTCCCAGCCCAGACTGCTGGGGCCCGGTCGCCTCACCTTTTTGAAAACTCTCCCATCAGTGTTGCTTTCTCTCCACTGGATCATTGCTTTCGCAGCCACCATCTACAAAACGGTAATCAGATGCCCCCGCAGCAACCAGCCTGACAGGGAGACTGCTTGCAACCGAGCGGCCCGTCCTTTTCTGGCTTATCCCCGGGTTTGCTGGGCTGTCCCTTCTCTTCACTAGATGGACTCGGTGCCCGTCGGTGATGTTCATTTGCAAGTTCTCCACCGCACGGGCCCACTCGCTGCCTGGCAAGTAGGCGTGAGGGGATATTCATGCATCTTCTGGCTTTCAGTCCCCACCTCCCCCACAACCCCTCGGGCATAACCGCTGCGCCAGCTGGGGACTTGGCCACCCCATCTCGGAGGAGCTGTCATTGGATCATCAGACCAGAAAGGGTTCTTCCTTGCAAGTCTCTGAACCTGACTCACTGGTGTAAGGCAAAAAGAACAAACGAGGATACCGGGCCCTCTGAGGGATCCTGGAGGACCAGGCCCATGCAGGGGAGGTGCGCACAGACACAGCCCCGGGCACTGCCCACGTGTGGACACGACACCGGAGTGGCCCCTCAGCCCCTCTCCGGACCTGCTTCTCTGCGGCCCTTTCCCTCGGGCGCTAGCTGCTAACTAGACTGGCTCGGCCAGGGAGGTGTGAAAGCTAGTACCTGGGCCTACAGGCGGAGGTGGGGGGGGAGGGCTGGCCTCATGCTGCGGGGGGGGGGGGGGGTCCTCAAGCAGAAGAGGGGCTTCTGGTGCTGCTGGGGACTGAAGAGTCCACGCGGAGGCAGATAAAGAAGGCACATACCGCTCCGAAAAGCTAGGCTTCCTTCGCACGCCCCTGACACTTTGGATCAAGGTGGGGGGAGTGACGTAGCTTGGGCCCATCCTCAGGAATGCGCATGCCCAGGGCACCGTGGTCACAGTGCAGGTGTGCCCCGAATGCTGCTGCAGCCAGGCGACTCTCTAAGAGTACAAGTCCAGAAGCTTCCTGGACGGCTTTTCTAGAGCAAAAGGGCGTCCTTGACCAGAAGGGAGGTGTCCCGTGGCCGGGCGGTCTGTGGTGTCCCGGGAAAACACCGCCTTGCTTTTTCTATGGATCTTCCCATGTGGCCTGTAACTCCAATGCATGCGACAATATTTTGCCCATAAATACATTTAAAAACTTCAAATACATACCTATAGATCCACCTGGATAGACCTATATTTCAACTGGTGCAAAGATTCTAACCTGGGAAATGGTGTCAGTCAGGGCCAAGGAGTCCTTAGACCAGGTCACTGCTCAGCACAGCATGGGGACCAGGGGCTACGTCATCACGACCTTGCTCAAGAGCATTTGCTAGAGATGTTGTTCAGACAGCATGCGAGCCAGGCCTGGAGCTCAGTTACAACGACTTTATTCACTTTTCTAAGGACCTGGGTCTGGCATTTACATTACAGGCAACCTCAGAAGAGTGGACAGCAGGTGCTATGTCTGGTCTGGAAGGAATTCTCTCTCTGTTCCCAAGCTCGTGCTCACGGATCGCGTCTCTTACCACGGCTACTCCTCGGGAAGGAACCGTTACAACACAGCGAGGACGGGAAGGTTTGTGGGCAGAATGCAGTTCTAAAGAGTGAGAAACGCAGAACCTGAGGATGTGGGGACCGGACCCCTGTCACGTCCCCCTCAGAGGTCTCCCTGGGGTTCGGGAACAGATTCCACCTCATTTTCGTTGCGGGACCCGCTTGTGACATGGATTTCAACCGTGCTGGCGTCGGAACCTGGGGAGGAGAAGAGGGTCTCTTGTCAGCAACTGATGCAGGACCTCGCGGCCACTTTCTGCCCCTTTGCCCCAGCGTCTGCCCTGGGCAGCCACGTGTGTGTCTCAGCAGAACCGCGTGGATGCCACAGACCAAACGGAAACCAACTGTGGGCCGACACGGGGGCTTCGGGGCCCTGTGCTGTCGGACCGGGGAGCACGGGATCACGGCGCGCTTGGGTGACCATCGGGACAGCTGCCACGGGGGTGGGGGTGGGGGGTGAAAAGGTCACCAGGGCCCCACGGGGCCCACACGGAGGAGACCGCCAGCCTCTGTCACACGAAAACACCTCCAAGTGGTCTTTTCATGCTTGCTGCCACGTGGTTCCAGGAAGAAGAGGCGGGTGAAAGCAGAATGATTCCTCCCAGAAGAGGAATCTTGAAGATGTGTTCAATCGTTCTGGTAACACACCTTCCTTCAGAACCTGGGGGCGTCCTTGGGAACAGACCTCAGAACTCTTTTCTCATTCTGCAAGTATCTAGGCGTGCCTCCTACATGCCAGGTTCCGGGTTGGGTGTGGGCCACTGAGATGAAGACAGAAAGAAGGGTGGCCTTCTCAACTGCGCATGGGGCAAGTGAGTAGCCTTCACAAAAACCTCCAAATCCCAAAGTCCCTCCACCAGTGGACCTTGCCGGTCAGTGTAGTCTCCACTCGCGTCCCTGTCTGTTCACTCCCAACGCTCAGGCACACTGGCCTCTCTCTCGCTCCCAACTCAGTCCTGCCACAGGGCCTTTGCACAGTCTCTTCTGCCTGTAAAGCTCTTTTCCAGATTTTCTCATGGCTCCCTTCTACACTTCACTCAGATCTTAATTCAAATGGCCCTGGGAGAACCTCATCCTCAGGGAGAAATCCAGGACACCCGACCTGAAATCACTCCGCTGCCCCGTATGGCTCTGTTTTTCTCCATGGTATTTGACGACCCGAAAGATGATATAATCGTTTGTATTTTTCATTCTGTCTCCGCTGCTACAGTGGAAAGTCCCGTTAGATGAGGGATCTGCCGTACTCACCGTGGTAGTGCCTGAAACAGCACCTGGCACATGGAATGTGCTCAATACACAAGTACTGAACGGATAAGCACAGGGCAGCAAGTGCCGTGCCATCAGCAGGGTGCAGCACCAGCGTCCCGGGGAATTGGGACTGATGAGTAAGAAGGACGGCGGGAACCAGCACAACTTAAAAAAGAGACAACGTGCACAGCTGTGGGGAACGCGTAAGGGAGAAAAGAACACTCGCGTTCTCTGGAAAAGACAAGGCAACAGGAGAGCCGTCTGCGGAAACGCCTCGGAAGGCCTGGGTTACGGGAGGACACGCCGATGTGACCGAGAAAGACCCAGCACGGTGCTGCAGTGGCCTCCCCCCACCGCACTCCGACCTTCCTCCCGGTGCCGGGCGAACGGGAAATCTGGGAAGAGACACTTCCAGAACCGCATTCCTGCCGGAGAAGCTGGTGGCACTTCAAAAAGACCGCATTTTCACAGGGTCACCCGCTGTTTATGAGGACACCCTGAGCTCGTGGGAACTTGTCTGTGTGACTTCTGCGGTCCTTACAGAGACTGCAGGGGAATATCGCACGGTGGCTTGTGATCAAGGTCCGGGCTTTAGACATTTCCCCGTGACCTCACACTTTGGGGCTTGCTCTGGATCCTGTGGCTTTCTCAGAGTTCCGGGTTCTTTCATCCTCCCCCAGAGGCCCCGCAGAGGAAATCCATTTGCACCGCGACAGCTTTCTCAGATGCCAGTGCTGCTGAAGCCACGGCCCCCGAGTCCAGCCCTGCCTGTGCGGACTTCAGTGGGTCCGGCAGGCCTAGACCTCCATGGATCCTCTCTTCTGCTCACGAAGGTCTCCAGAGAGAACACGCTGGCCGAGTGAGCAAGTCTCTGAGAAGATTATCCAATGAGGCTATTGGGGGATTGGGACGAATTCCATTGGGTGCAAAGGGCAAGTACCTGACGAGTGTCCCTGCAGGAAAGGCAGATGCCCACAAGCTCGTGGCGCCCAAGGGCCAGCCCCCTTCCTAGTGACTCGCGAATGACCCTTGCAAGCCCCAGACAGGTGCTTGGGAACGTCGCGGCCCCATGGAGACCGGAGATTCGGGAAGTCACGTCACCTGTTGCTCCCGGATCCCCTGAAAGCCCGCAGCCCTCGGTCAGAAAGCCCCGTCAGTGGGCACCCATGAGCCACAGAGAACACAGGGCACCAGGGCCTGGATCTCCTTCAAGTGTTGAATTGGATCCAGGGAGCACAAGAGTCGGAGCCCCGGGCACACTCTCTTCCACACTTCCCCAGCAAGTGCCATCCACAGGGCCACCTGGTGTTACATTCAGGAGAAGGGCGAGTGACAACAGGGAACCAAGGGTAAGACGGGGAATTGTGGGAGCGAGAACTGTGGATGACACAAGGGAATACAGGAGGGAACAGGACTACGGGAAAGAACGGGAATTCTGGAGAGAATGGGGAACTATGGGGGACAGGTGGAACCTGGGGGAGAGACGGAGTTGTCAGGGACGGTAAGAAATTAGGGGAGAGAGAATTGGGGGAGAAACGGAATTGGGCGAAACGGGCAATTGTGAGAAGGAATCATGGGGAAGAACAGAGTCGTTAGCAGAAACAAAATTTTACAAGAGAGAGGACGTGGAAGAAAACAGCACTGTAGAAGAAGACAGACTTGTGAGAGACCATGAGGAACCCAGAACTGTGGAAGAGAGCGGGGACACTGTGGGAAAGAGAAGTGGGAGAGAACTAGGCTATGGAGAATACGGAGAACTATGGGACAGACAAGGCGCGGTAGGCCAAAAGGGATTATGGAAAACAATCGCGGGAGAGAAGGAATTGCAGGAGGCCAGGGACTGTGAGTGAGACAAGGAGTTACGGGAGAGGAAGTGGAATTGTGGGACAGAAATAGAATTATGGGTCACGATCCCAGCCGGGGTCGTGGGATCGACTCCTGCATGAGGCTCCTTGCTGAGTGTGGAGCCTGCTTAGGATTCTCTCTCTCCTCCCTCTGCCCCTCCCCCCATTCACACTCTCTCTCTCTCTCTCTCTCTCTCTCTTAAAAAAACAATTATGTGAACAAAGGGATTATAGAGAAAGGGGAATTGTGGGAAAGACAGGCATTGTGGGAAAAAGGGAATGGTGAGAAAAATAGGGCACCGTGCGAAAGACGAGAGCAGGGCAGTGGAAGGGGAACTGTGGGAACAACAAACGGTTAGGAGAGAAAGGGTATTGGGAAGAACGAGGGAAACTGTGGAAGAAATGGATCATGGCAGAGACAGGAAATAGCGGGAAAGAACAATCTTGGGGGATGATGAATTGTAACGTAGACGGGCAGTATGTTTTTTGGTTGGTTTTTTTTTTTCGTTGTCCACTGATACTTTTTCAAGTTTTTATTTAAATTCCAGTTAGTTAACATAACTACAATACTAGCTTCAGGTGTACGATATCGTGATTCAACACGTCCATACAACACTCTGTACTCCTCACAACAGGTGCACTCTTTAATCCCCATCACGTATTTTACCCACCCACCCATCACCTCCCCTCTGGTGACCATCCGTTTGTGCTCTATGGTTAAGACCCTGTTTCCTGGTTGGCGTCCCACCCCCTGCTTTTTTTGGAATTGGTCTTTCTCTGACTCATTTCTTTCGCTCGGCATAATACTTCTCTAGCTCATCAAACGTGTTTGAAGTTGCAAATGGCAAAGTTTCAGTGGACACTTGGGCTGTTCCCATAACGTGGCTATTGTAGACAATACTGCAATAAACATCAGGGTGCGTATATCCCTTTGAGTTAGTATTTTTGTATTCTTTGAGTAAATACCTAGTAGTGTGATTGATGGATCATAAGGTAGTTCTCTTTATAACTTTTGAGGAACCTCCATACCGAAAAACACAAAGTTAAACACCACGAATTTTCAAAGATGCACTTGATGTTTATTGCAGCATTATTTACAATGACTAAATTAGGGAAGCGACTCAAGTATCCATCAACAGATGAATAAGGGCATGGTATATACACAAGATAAAATATTTAATTTCATTAAAAGAATGAAATCTTGCCATTTGTAACAAAATGGATGGAGCTAGACGGTATAACGCTAAGTGGAAAAAGTCAGAAAAAATACCATATGATTTCACTCATCATAGAATTTAAAAAACAAAACAAACGGGGGGAAAAACAAAAACATCAGACTCTTAAATATAGAGAACTGACCGAACCAGAGGGGAGGTGGGTCGGGGGAGGGGTGACAGGTGAAGGAGATTGCGAGGACACTTCTGGTGATGAGCGCTGAGGTACAGAATTGCTGGATTACTATGCTGTACACCTTAAACTGACACTGTAATTATATTGGAATTTAAAAATAATAAAAGTATTAAGTCAACAACCAAAAACAAAACACAGCAAACTCTGGGCGAGAACAATGAAGTGTGAAAAGACAAAGGGTTATGGGAGAGCAAGACCCGTGTGAGAAAAGGGGAGTTGTGCGAATCAACAAAGAACCGTGGGAGGCCAAGCAGTGCAAGAATGACAAGAAATCGAGCGAGAAGAGAGCTGTGGGACAGAAGAGGATTATAGGGGAGACAGGGCACTGTGCATAAGACAAGGGATTACTGGAAAGAAACGATTTTCATTAACAAATGGCATTGCAGGGGGGCGGGGGAGGGTAGGTGCCTGGGTGGCTCAGTTGGTTAAGCCTCTGACCGTAAAAAAAGAAAACTTCTTTTACTTATTTTGAGAGAGCGAGAGCTTGTGCACTCCCGTGGGCGTGCAACTGGGGAAGGGACAGAGAGAATCCCAAGGAGGCTCCGCACAGTCAGTGCAGAGCCTGACGTGGGGCTTGAGCCCCCAGACGGTGAGATCATGGCCCAAGCCCAAATCAAGAGTTGCATATGTACCTACTGAGGCACCCAGGCACCCCAACTCTTAATTTTGGCTCAGGTCATGATGTCATGGTTGTGAGATCAAGCCCCGTGTTGGGCTCCAAGCTGAGCATGGAGTCTGCTTGGGATTCTCTCTCTTCCTCTCCCTCTGCCCCACCCCCACATACTCTGAAAAAAAGAAAAGGAATTGCTGGAATATGGGGTTAAAGCAGAGAACCTTGGGAGAGGGCATCATGGGAAAGACCAGGGATCACGGGCATCAAAGGGGAGTTTTCGGGAAAAGGGAATTCTGGGACAGAGAACTCCGGGTGAACATGGAATTGCAGTAATAATGCAGAGTTTTAGAAGAAAGGGGAACTGTAGGAACAAGAGGGCTTATGTGAGACAAAGAACTGGGGGACAAAATACGGAACTGTGGGAAAAACAGTATTACGAGACAGATGGGAATAGTGGGGAAATGAGATTATGGGGGAGAATTATGGGAGACACAGTTAATGTGAGAAAAGAGGAACAGAATGTGGGAAAAACAGGATTGCAAGAAAGATGAAACGTGGTCAAAATCACACGTATTGAGAAAAATGCAGACTTCTGAGGGCCAACAGATTCCCGAATTGTGGGAGAAAATTGTGGGCAACGGAAGGAAAGAAGGACTTGTGAGAGCAATAAAGTATTATGGGAATGATAGCGGATCATGGAAGAGAAAGGGCAACTGTGGGAGACTGTAAAACAAACTCTAGGAAAACTGTTTTGTGGGACAGATTAGGAACGTGGGAGGGACAACAGATTATAGGAGAAAAATAATTAGATTGTGGGAGAGGTAAGCAATTGTGAGACCAAATAAATTAACAAGGAAACAAAAGGCAACACGATATAAAACAATCACCAAGGAAAATGGAGATTTGTGCCAAACAAAAAAGACACCAGGATTGTGAAAGAAAAGAAGGAATTTTGAGGGATAAAAAGGGTATTGTGGGAGAGACAGGGAATTGTGAGAAAAACATAGGCTCATGGGGGAGAGAAGGAAATTTGGGGAGACAGTTATGAGAACAAGGAATTATAGGAGAAACACGAAATTGTGTGACAAAATATCGTTGGGAAAGGAATTAGGAAAATAAAGCATTGTGCGAGAGAATGGAAAAATGTGGAATACACAACTTTGCTACCAATGAAACTATGAAGAATAGAGAACTGTTGAGCCAATCGAGAAGAGGCAGAATGTGATTTGTGTGGGAATGACAAGGGATCGCAGGAATTGTTAGAGAAAAAAAGAAACGGGGAAAAATTGTGGGAGGATAGAGAGCTGTGGGACAAGGACTGGATTGCAGGGGCTAGCGAATGGTGGGAGAAGGAACTGGCTGTACTAGAAGTGGGGAACCGTTGCAGAAATTATAAGGATTATAACTGGATTATAAGGAAAGCAATGGGTTCTCAGGGAGGTGAGGACTAGAAGTCAGAAGGAAAAGGGCAGAGTGGGGGAGAAGCAACGGATTATGAGACAGGCCATGAATGGGAGAGGAGCAATGGATTGTGGGAGAAGCCAAGACGGGAAAGGATTGTGTAGAGTTCGTTAATGGTGCTTAAGCAAGGCACTGTGGGAAAAGCAATGTATTCTGGGAGGGTCCAAGATGGCGGAGAAGCAAAGGATTGTAGGAGGGGCCAATATGGCAGAGAAGCAAAAGATTCTGGTACAGTCCGTTAACAGTGGCTAGGCAATGAATACTGGGAAAAGCAATGGGTTGTGGCAGAGACCAAGATGGCAGAGAAACAAAGGATTGTGAGAGAAGCCAAGATGTTGGAGAAGCAAAGGATTCTGGTAGAGACCGTTAGCAGGTAGGCAATGAACTGTGGGAAAAGCAATGGACTGTACGAAGGGCCAAGATGGCGGAGAAGCAACGAACTGTGGGAGAAGGAATGGATTGTGGGAAGGGCCAAGATGGCGGAGAAACACAGGATTGTGGGAGAAACCAAGATGGCAGAGAAGCAATGAACTGTGGGAGAAGCAATGGATTGAGGGAGGGGCCAAGATGGTGAAAAGCAAAGGACTGTGGGAGAGTCCGTTAACGGTGCAGCAAAGCACTGTGGGAACAGCAATGTATTCTGGGAAGGGCCAACATGGCAGCGAAGCAAAGGATTGTGGGAGAGTCCGTTGATGGTGGCTCAGCAACGCACTGTGGGAAAAGCAATGTATTCTGGGAAGGGCCAAGATGGCAGAGAAGCAATGGACTGTGGGAAAAGCAATGGCTTGTGGGAGAAGCCATGATGGCGGAGAAACAAAGGATTGTGGCAAAGTCTGTTAAGGGCAGTTAAGCAAAGCACTGTGGGACAAGCAATGTATTCTGGGAAGGGCCAAGGTGGTGGAGAAGCAAAGGATTCTGGTTGAGTCCGTTAATGGCAGCTAGGCAATGAACTGTGGGAAAAGCAATGGATTGTGGGAGAAGTCAAGATGGTGGAGAAGCAATGAACTATGGGAGAAGCAATGGATTGTGGGAAGGCCAATGGTGAAGAAGCAAAGGACTGTGGGAAAGTCTGTTAACGGCGTTCAGCAAAGCACTGTGGGAAAGGCAATGTATTGTGGGAAGGGCCAAGATGGCAGAAAAGCAATGGATTGTGGGAATGGCCAATGGCGAAGAAGCAAAGGACTGTGGGACACTCCGTTAATGGCGGTTCAGCAAAGCACTGTGGGAGAGCAATCTATTGTGGGAAGGGACAAGATGGCGGAGAAGCCTAGAGGGCGGAGAAGCAAAGGATTCTGGTAGAGTCCGTTAACGGCAGCTAGGCAATAAACTGTGGGAAAAGCAGTGGGTTGTGGGAGAAGTCTAGATGGCGGAGAAGCAATGAACTGTGGGAGAAGCAATGGGTAGTGGGAGAAGTCAAGATGGTGGAGAAGAAATGAACTGTGGGAGAAGCAATGGATTGTGGGAAGGGCCAAGGGCGGAGAAGCAAAGGACTGTGGGACACTCCGTTAATGGCAGTTCAGCAAAGCACTGTGGGAAAAACAATGTATTCTGGGAAGGACCAACATGGCAAAAAACCATGAACTGTGGGAGAAGCAATGGGTTGTGGGAGAAGTCAAGATGGTGGAGAAGTAATGAACTGTGGGAGAAGCAAAGGATTGTGGGAGAGTGTTAACGGCTGTTCAGCAAAGCACTGTGGGAGAAACAATGTATTCTGGGAAGGGCCAAGATGGCGGGGAAACAAAGGATTGTGGGAGCGTCCAATAACGGCTGTTCAGCAAAGCACTGTGGGAAAAACAATGTATTCTGGGAAGGGCCAACATGGCAGAAAAGCAATGAACTGTGGGAGAAGCAATGGGTTGTGGGAGATGTCAAGATGGCAGAGAAGCAAAGTACTGTGGGAAAAGCAATGTATTCTGGGAAGGGCCAAGATGGCGGGGAAACAAAGGATTGTGGGAGCGTCCGGTAACGGCGGTTCAGCAAAGCACTGTGGGAAAAACAATGTATTCTGGGAAGGGCCAACATGGCAGAAAAGCAATGAACTGTGGGAGAAGCAATGGGTTGTGGGAGAAGATGGCAGAGAAGCAAAGCACTGTGGGAAAAGCAATGTATTGTGGGAAGGGAGAAGCAATGGACTGTGGCAAAAGCAATGGGTTGTGGGAGAAGTCAAGATGGTGGAAAAGTAATGAACTGTGGGGGAAGCAATGGATTGTGGGAAGGGCCAATGGCGGAGAAGCAAAGGATTGTGGGAGAAGCAATGGGTTGTGGGAGAAGATGGCAGAGAAGCAAAGCACTGCGGGAAAAGCAATGTATTGTGGGAAGGGCCAAGATGGCGGAGAAGCAATGGACTGTGGGAGAAGCCTAGGTGGCAGAGAAGCAAAGGATTCTGGTAGAGTCCGTTAACGGAAGTTAGGCAACGAACTGTGGGAAAAGCAGTGGATTGTGGGAGAAGTCTAGATGGCAGAGAAGCAATGGACTGTGGGGAAAGCAATGGCTTGTGGGAGAAGCCATGATGGCGGACAAACAAAGGATTGTGGCAAAGTCTGTTAACGGCAGTTCAGCAAAGCACTGTGGGAAAAGCAATGTATTGTGGGAAGGGCCAAGATGGCGGAGAAGCAATGGACTGTGGGAGAAGCCTAGGTGGCAGAGAAGCAAAGGATTCTGGTAGAGTCCATTAACGGAAGTTAGGCAACGAACTGTGGGGAAAGCAATGGGTTGTGGGAGAAGTCTAGATGGTGGAGAAGCAATGAACTGTGGGAGAAGCAATGGGTAGTGGGAGAAGTCAAGATGGTGGAGAAGTAATGAACTGTGGGAGAAGCAAAGGATTGTGGGAAGGGCCAAGGGCAGAGAAGCAAAGGACTGTGGGACACTCCGTTAACGGCAGTTCAGCAAAGCACTGTGGGAAAAACAATGTATTCTGGGAAGGGCCAAGATGGAGGAGAAACAAAGGATTGTGGGAGCATCCGGTAACGGCGGTTCAGCAAAGCACTGTGGGAAAAACAATGTATTCTGGGAAGGGCCAACATGGCAGAAAAGCAATGAACTGTGGGAGAAGCAATGGGTTGTGGGAGAAGATGGCAGAGAAGCAAAGTACTGTGGGAAAAGCAATGTATTCTGGGAAGGGCCAAGATGGCGGGGAAACAAAGGATTGTGGGAGCGTCCGGTAATGGCTGTTCAGCAAAGCACTGTGGGAAAAACAATGTATTCTGGGAAGGGCCAAGATGGCGGGGAAACAAAGGATTGTGGGAGCGTCCGGTAACGGCGGTTCAGCAAAGCACTGTGGGAAAAACAATGTATTCTGGGAAGGGCCAACATGGCAGAAAAGCAATGAACTGTGGGAGAAGCAATGGGTTGGGGGAGAAGATGGCAGAGAAGCAAAGCACTGTGGGAAAAGCAATGTATTGTAGGAAGGGCCAAGATGGCGGAGAAGCAATGGACTGTGGGAGAAGCCTAGGTGGCAGAGAAGCAAAGGATTCTGGTAGAGTCCGTTAACGGAAGTTAGGCAACGAACTGTGGGAAAAGCAGTGGATTGTGGGAGAAGTCTAGATGGCAGAGAAGCAATGGACTGTGGGGAAAGCAATGGGTTGTGGGAGAAGTCAAGATGGTGGAAAAGTAATGAACTGTGGGGGAAGCAATGGATTGTGGGAAGGGCCAATGGCAGAGAAGCAAAGGATTGTGGGAGAGTGTTAACGGCTGTTCAGAAAAGCACTGTGGGAAAAACAATGTATTCTGGGAAGGGCCAACATGGCAGAAAAGCAATGAACTGTGGGAGAAGCAATGGGTTGTGGGAGAAGTCTAGATGGCAGAGAAGCAAAGCACTGTGGGAAAAGCAATGTATTCTAGAAAGGGCCACGATGGCGGAGAAACAAAGGATTGTGGGAGCGTCCGGTTCAGCAAAGCACTTTGGGAAACGCACTGTATTTTGGGAAGAGCCAACATGGCGGAGAAGCAATGGCCTGTGGGAGTAGCAGTGGATTGTGGGAGTAGCCAAGATGGCAGAGAAGCAATGAACCGTGGGAGAAGTCAAGCTAGCAGAGAAGCAAAGGATGTGGGAGAAGCCAAGATGGCGGAGAAGCAATGAACTGTGGGAGAAGCAATGGATTGAGGGAAGGGCCAAGATGGCAGAGAAGCAAAGGATTGTGGGAGAAGTCAAGCTAGCAGAGAAGCAAAGGATTTGGTAAAGTCTTAACGCCAGTTAAGCAAAGCACTGTGGGACAAGCAATGTATTCTGGGAAGGCCCAAGATGGCAGAGAAGTAATGGACTGTGGGAGAAGCGAGGGGTTGTGGGAGAAGCCAAGATGGTGGAGAAGCAAAGGATCATGATAGAAGCCAAGGGTTCTGGTAGAGTCCGTTGACAGCAGCTAGGCGATGAACTGTGGGAGAAGCAATGGATTGTGGGAAGGGCCAAGATGGCAGAGAAGCAATGAACGGGTGGGAGAAACAATGGGCTGTGGGAGAAGTTAAGATGGCACAGAAGCAATGGATTGTGGGAATGGCCAAGATGGCAGAGAAACAAAGGATTCTGGTAAAGTCCGTTAAAGGCGGCTAGGCAATGAACTGTGGGAAAAGCAACGGATTACGGGAAGGGTCAGTAATGGCGGAGAAGCAAGGGACTTGGGGAGAATCAAAGGACTGTGGGAGAAGTTGATAATGGTGGTGAAGCAGTAGACTCAGAGAAGCAAGGGACTATGGGAAAGGCCAAGATGGCAAGAAGCAATGAACTGTGGGAGAAGCAAGGGGTTGTGGGAGAAGTAATGGATGGCTTAATGCATATGGAAAGAACGAATAACCGCATTTAAAAATTTTCTGGGGTTCCTAAGACAGAATCCAACCAAGTTTAGGTTTCTGAGAAGTCCCATTTTTCTTAACTTTTAGTCCCGAGGCAAATTTCAATTCCTTGTGAAGATATTTTACATGACCCTGTCGTAAGAAATTACACACAGATCCCCTCAATGGAAACTTGCCACAGTCGCAAAACATGATCATCAAATCAATTTTCCCACACCAGGTAGTCCTCTAAGCAAACCTACAGTCTGTACTTAAAAGCCTTATGTAGGCCTTTGGGGACACAGATAAAATGCAAGCTCTTTAGCAGAATCTACAAAAGTCCTTCATCATCTGTTCCCAGGCTGCCTCTCCGGATCCGGAAAACCCATGACACCATGTCGTGCTGAGGCCACCCCAAACCACATGTAAACATTCTGCTCTGTGTCCCTGGGCTTTCTCCTCTCCCATTCAGGTCTCCTGTGCAACACCACGTCTGAACATCTCCAGAAACTCTCACCCATGCGCCCCAAACCAGCATACATAGCTGCATTTTCTGCGTTTAACACCTCACATTTTTCACAACAAAAAATAGCACTGTGGGGGCACCTGGCTGGCTCAGTCAGTAGATCATGCAACTTTTGATCTCGGGGTGTTAAGTTGAAGCCCCATGTTGGGGGAAGAGATTACTTAAAATCTAAACAAATAAGGGGCGCCTGGGTGGCGCAGTCGGTTAAGCGTCCGACTTCTGCCAGGTCACGATCTCGCGGTCCGTGAGTTCGAGCCCCGCGTCAGGCTCTGGGCTGATGGCTCAGAGCCTGGAGCCTGTTTCCGATTCTGTGTCTCCCTCTCTCTCTGCCCCTCCCCCGTTCATGCTCTGTCTCTCTCTGTCCCAAAAATAAATAAACGTTGAAAAAAAAATTAAAAAAAAATCTAAACAAATAATAAATAATAAAATAATAGCACTGTCTTACTTCTAAGTTTCATACATGATACTTCTCAAGAACACTCACTCTCCTTGACCAAAACGGTGTTGACCATACAGCAGATGCTCAAAACTCCTTTGTTGAAGATCAAATTAACTTACATTAAGTGCCTAGTAAGCACCTGACACCACGTCAGATATGTACTAATGGAGGTTCAAGGTGAGCCTATTGGCCTTAGAGCAAACTTCAAAGTTGTAGATGCTTCAGAGCAGGACAAATAAGTCCATTCATCACAACAGTACAAATGGAGAGACCTGTGTTTACTGCTTTGAATTACATATCTGGGCCTTTTCTCACACATGTAACAGTATTTTCTGCATTACACATGGTTCCCTGTTACTGAAGAAACCTTTATTAAAGCAGTTGGGGAAAAGGAGGAAGGAGATGCCCAAGACTAAGCCGGATCTCAACCCCAAGATGGCCTCTTTAGAAGACATGGCTGCCGCTTACAGCAAGCAGCACGTGGCCTAGGGTAGAATACCCAGAGTCGGTTGTGGGGGAACCACTCTGCCTGGGCTGTTACCCTACATGTGCCAACACCTCTTTAGCCCAGACTGAACTGCCTTGGTAGTTTAGATGCAGCCTAGAAATTTGCACTGTTTTGCTTCTGAATTCCACTCCTTACCAACATTTGCCCCATTTTCCCCTCAAACTATGAGTACGTAAGATTATTTATCACTAGAGTTAGAGTTACTGAATGTCAGCACCACTGAACACAGCATACGATCTATTTGATCTTATGAAAAATTACCATCGTCAGCACCCTGTTAGAGGTAAACAAATCCTAAGTGAGGTTTGCCAGCAGGGCTTCTTGTCAGCTCACCTGGACGGGGCCGAGTGAACAGTCCTGTGCCCAGATGCCACTAACCCTTCATTGAAGCTACCATGACAGGTCTTGCCTGGCAAATCCATTCCTTATACTTCCCTCATATGTCACCTAGCTTCTGATAAGCTTAATAAACGTTGCTATTATTCAAGGACAGAGAACTTAACTCCTTACGCATTCTTAGCACCCAAAATGTTCAAGATCTCAACTCTTTTTCCCCAGCTCTACTGAGATGTCATTGACATAGTACCCCAACACTTACATTATTAAGAATTCTTTCAATCTTTTACCTAATGACTCTTATTTTTCAGTTAGGCCTTCAGTTAGCCATGACCTGCATGACCTACATATTTTGCATCAAAAATCTGTAATTTGACATCATCATTATAAGCAACCACTGAGCACTTATCATATGGAAGGGTCAAGCTTTGGGTATGAATGCAAGACGGAGAATGGAATGCATCGCAATACTGGTAGTGAACATGCATTAGTTCAACGTGCTTTCAAACAATCTCAAAGTAACACAGTGGGAAGTGGAAGGAGCTTCAGGGTCTCAGTGGAAAGAGGAGAGGTGAGGTGGCCTCCTCCCCGAAGAGCATTTGTGAGAATCAACCCACTGATCCAAAGAAGAAAGTGCTCCAAACATGTGGTCTCTCCTTGTAAAGAATTTTCTATCTTGTTACTCAATGCTAACAGTAACATATTTAGTCAAGAAGAATCTTCTGAGGGGTTAAAATCTAAGTACAGGAGGGAGGATAAAATCAATGTTATCATAACAATAGTAACGGACATTACTCATTACTCATCTTGATTAGAATATAAGTGAGCTTATTGTAATAGTAAATTCAGAATATAGAACAAATGATAAATTATCAGGTTGTAATAGTTTAATGAAAAACATATGATGTATGTATTAATAGATATATGTGAATATATATAATTATAAAATTTATGTGATAGGTTTCATAAATGGCAATCTTTAGAGAAACAATTATTTGAGCCTTAACTGGTACTTTCTTCCTCCTTATCAGTTGGGTTAGTGGACATAACCCCAAATAAGAATAGGAGTTTAAAAAGGGAAACATAAGGAAAGAAGATGTATACATTGATAAGATAGGTTGATGGTACGAGGAGAAAACTTCATAAGAACAGAGTGCTAAACAGCCAAAACGCTGTGATAAAAAGTCAACTTTTACAAAGCGAAGACTCACAGATAACACAAACAGAAAAATCAATAAAGAAACAGTGGTTTTGAATGACACACTGGATTAGATGATCTAACAGATACATTCAGAACATTCCATCCTAACACAGCAGAATACTCTTTTCAAGCGCACATGGGACATTCTCCAGAAGAGATCACGTCAGACCACAAAACAAGTCTCGACAAATTTAAAAACAATGAGGTCATACCATGCATCTTTTGCAACCACAACACAAGGAAACTAGAAATCAACCACAAGAAAAAACCTGGAAAGAGCACAGATACATGGAGGTTGGATAATCTGCTAGTAAATAACGAATGGGTCAACTAAGAAATCATAGAGGAAATCACAAATACATGGAAACATGTGAAAATGAAAACACAGTCCCAAATCTTTGGGATGTAGCAAAAGTTATCCTAAGAGGCAAGTTTATAGCAATACATGCCTACCTCAAGAAGAAAACTCCCTGACAAAAACAAAAAACAAAAAACTAACCTTATAGCTAGAGAAGCTAAAAAAAAGAACAAACAAAGCCTAAGGTCAGTAGAAGGAAGGAAATAATAAAGATTAGGGCAGAAACAATGACCAAAAAAAAAAAAAAAAAGAATACATCAATGAAACCAGGGGATGATCCTTAGAAAAGATCAACAAATTGATAAACCTGTAGCCTGACTCATTCAAAAAAAAAAAAAGAAAGAAAAAGAAAAAAAAAGGACTCAAACAAAATCAGAAATGAAAGAGGTGAAATAACAACACTGAGTACAAAACAGAAGAGATTATAAAAAACTACATGCCAACAAACTGGACAACCTAGAAGCAATGGACAAATTCTTAGAAACATTACCTCCCATGGGTACCCAGGTGGCTTAGTATGTTAAGTGTCTAACTCTTTATTTTGGCTCAGGTCATGATCTCATACTTCATTTGTTCGAGCTCCACATTGGGCTCTGTACTGACAGCACAGAATCTGCTTGGAATTCTCTCTCCCTCTCTCTGACCCTACCCCTCTCATGCTCTCTCTCAAAATAAGTAAATAAACTTAAAAAAAATCTTAAATAAAATTTTTAAAAAGCAATGCTTTAAAAAAAATCATTAAAACTCCCAATAAGCAAAAATCCAACATGAGATAGCTTCACAAGTAAATTCTATGAAACCTTTAAAGAAGAGTTAATACCTATTCTCAAAGACAACGTAGAAGAGAAAGGATAGCTTCCAAATTCATTCTGAGGCCAGCATTACCCTGGTACCAAAACCAGATAAAGATACTACAAAAAAAAAGAGAATGAGAAACCAGTATCTCCGGTTAACATAGATTCAAAAATCCTCAAAAAATACTGGCAAACAGAATCCAACAATATATTAGAAAAATCATTTACTCCGAGTGGGATTTATTCTCAGACACAAGAGTTGTCCGGGATCTGCAAATCAATGTGATACATCACACATCAACATATATGATCATCTTAATATATACAGAAAAACCATCTGACAAAGTACAACATCCATTTTTTTTAATGCTAATTTTTGAGAGAGAGACAGAGTGTGAGCAGGGAGGAACAGGGAGAGAGGGAGACACAGAATCCGAAGCAGGCTCCAGGCTCCGAGCTATCAGCACAGAGCCTGACATGGGGCTCGAACTCCCGAACTGTGAGCTCATGACCTGAGTCAAAGTCAGCCAGTTAACTGACTGAGCCACCCAGGTGCCCCTATAACATTCATTCATGATAAAAGCTCTCAACAAAATAAGTTTAGAGGGAATATACCTCAACATAAAAAAAAAAAAAAAAAACCCATAGCTAACATCGTATTCCATGGTGACAAATTGAGAGCTTTTTCCCTAAGACCAAGAACAAGACAAGATTTCCACTCTCACCGATTTTATTCAACATAGTACTGGAAATGTTAGCTACAGCAATCAGATAAGAAATGAAAGGCATCCACATCGGCAAAGAAAAAGTAAAACTACCACGATTTGCAGATGACATACTATATACAGAAAACCCTAAAGACTCCACCATAAAACTACTTGAACCGATCAATGAATGCGGCTACAATATCAATATACAGAAATCCACTGCATTTCTATACACTAATAATGAAGCAGCAGAAAGAAATTAAGAAAATGATCCCATTTGGGGCTCCTGAGTGACTCAGTCAGTTGAGCATCCGACTTCACCTGAGGTCATGATCTTGCAGTTCATGGGTTCGAGCCCCACATCGGGCTCTGTGCTGACAGCTAGGAGCCTGGAGCCTGCTTCGGATTCCTTGTGTGTGTGTCTCTCTCTCTGCGCCTCCCCCCCTCGTGCTCTCTTCTCTCAAAAATAAACACTTAAAAAAATTAAAAAGAAAATTATCCCATTTACAATTGCACCCAAAATAATAAAATACCAAAGAGGTAAAAGACCTGTATCGTGAAAACTATAAAACAATGATGAAAGAAATTAAAGTGACATAAACAAATGGAAAGATACTCCATTTTCATGGATTGGGAGAATATTAAGACGTCCACTCTACCCAAAACAATCTATAGATTAAATGCAATCCCCATCAAAATACCAACAGCTTTTTTCACAGAACTAGACTAATTCTAAAATTTGTGTGGACCCACAAAAGACCCCAAATAGTCAAGCAATCTTGAAAAAGAGGAACACAACTGGAGGTATCACAATCCCAGATGCCAAGATATATTACAAAGCTGTAACAATCAAAACAGTGTGGTACTGACGAAAATAGACACATAGAGCAATAGAACAGAATTGAGAGCCCAGAAAGAAACCCATGACTATATGGTCAATTAATCTCCAGCAAAGGAGGCAAGAATATACAATGAGCAAGAGACAGTCTCTTCAACAAGTGGTGCTGGGAAATTTGGACAGCTACATGTAGAAGAATGAAACTTGATCACTTTTTTACAGCATACACAAAAATAAACTCAAAATGGATTAAAGACCTAAATGTGAGACCTGAAACCATAAAAATCCTCAAAGAGAGCACAGGAATTAATTTCTCTGACATAGTCAATAGCAACATTTTCCTAGATAGGTCTCCAGAAGAAAGGGAAACAAATGCAAAAATAAACTATTGGGACCTCATCAAAATAAAAGGCTTCTTCTGCACTGCAAAGGAAATAATTAACACATCTGAAAGACAACCTACTGAATGAGAGAAGATATTTACAAATGACATATCCAGTAAGGGGTTAGTTTCCAAAATATATAAAGAACTTATACAACAACACCAAAAACGCAAATAACCCAGTTAAAAAAATGGGCAGACGATGGGCGCCTGGGTGGCCCAGTTGGTTGAGCGTCTGACTTCAGCTCAGGTCATGATCTCACAATTTGTGGGTTCGAGCCCCGTGTCAGGCTCTGTGCTGACAGCTCAGAGCCTAGAGCCTGCTTCAAACTCTGTGTCCCCCTCTCTGTCTGCGCCTGCCCCGCTCATGCTCTGTCTCATCACTCTGTCAAGAATAAACATTTTTAAAAAACAGGCAGGAGACATAAACAGACATTTCTCCAAAGAAGACGTGCAGATGGCCAACCAACACATCAAAAGACGCTCGTTGATACTACCTGAAGCAATCTACACAGTCAATGCAATCCCTATCAAAATACCACCAGCATTCTTCACAGAGCTAGAACAAACAATCCTAAAATTTGTATGGAACCACAAAAGACCCCGAATAGACAAAGCGATCTTGAAAAAGAAACCCAAAGCAGGAGGCATCACAATTCCAGACTTCAGGCTATACTACAAAGCTGTAATCATCAAGACAGTATTGTACTGGCACAAGAACAGACCCTCAGATCAGTGGAACAGAATAGAGAACCCAGAAAAGGACCCACAAATGTATGGCCAACTCATCTGTGACAAAGCAGGAAAGAATATCCAATGGAATAAAGACAGTCTCTTCAGCAAACGGTGCTGGGAAAACTGGACAGCGACATGTAGAAAAATGAACCTGGACCACTTTCTTACACCACACACAAAAATAAACTCAAAATGGATGAAAGACCTAAAGGTAAGACAGGAAGCCATCAAAACCCTTGAGGAGAAAGCAGGCAAAAACCTCACTGACCTCAGCCACAGCAACTTCTTACTCAACCCGTGTCTGGAGGCAAGGGAAACAAAAGCAAAGATGAACTATGGGACCTCATCAAGATAAAAAGCTTCTTTCCAGCTAAGGAAACAATCAGCAAAACTAAAAGGCAACCGACAGAATGGGAGAAGATATTTGCAAACGACATATCAGATAAAGGGTTAGTATCCAAAATCTATAAAGAACTTCTCAAACTTAATACCCAAAAAACAAATAATCCCATGAAGAAACGGGCAAAAGACCTACATAGACTTTTCCAAAGAAGACATCCAGATGGCCGACACATGAAAAAATGCTGAACATCACTCATCATCAGGGAAATCAAAACCACGATAAGATACCACCTCACACCTGTCAGAAGGGCTAACATGAACAACTCAGGCAACAGCCGATGTTGGCAAGGCTGCAGAGAAAGAGGATCTCTTTTGCACCG
Organism: Acinonyx jubatus; assembly: GCF_027475565.1. Lineage (NCBI taxonomy): Eukaryota > Metazoa > Chordata > Mammalia > Carnivora > Felidae > Acinonyx > Acinonyx jubatus. Next base: position 6,697,863 of record NC_069389.1, read on the forward strand.
TTGGTGGGAATGCAAACTGGTACAGCCACTCTGAAAACAGGATGGAGGTTCCTCAAAAAACTAAAAACACAACTACCCTATGACCCAGCAATTGTACTACTAGGTATTTATCCAAAGGATACAAAAATGCTGATTTGAAGGGGCACATGCACCGCAATGTTTAGAGCAGCACTATTGACAACAACCAAAGTATGGAAAGAGCCCAAATGTCCATCGATGGATGAATGGATAAAAAGATGTGGCACGTATGTATGTATATGTATATACATATATGTGTATATATACATATATATATGTGTGTATATATATATATATACATATATACATATACATACACACACACACACACACACACACACACAATGGAGTATTACTCGGCAATCAAAAAGAATGAAATCTTTCCATTCGCAACTACCTGGATGGAACTGGAGGGTCTTATGCTAAACAAAATTAGTCAGAGAAAAGACAAATATCATATGAATTCACTCATGTGAGGAATTTAAGATACAGAACAGATGAGCATAACGGAAGGGAAGCAAAAGTAAAATAAAAACAGGGAGGGGGGACAAAACAGAAGAGAATCTTAAATACAGAGAACAGAGGGGTTGCTAGAGGGGCTGTGGGAGGGGGCATGGGCTAAACGGGCAAGGGGAGCATTAAGGAATCAAGTCCTGATATCATTGTTGTACTATATGCTAACTTGGATGTAAATTAAAAAATTAAAAAAGAAAAAAAGAGTCACCGTTCCTGTTCTTGTATGTGTACCGAGTTTTCTCTACACCTGCTCAGGTCCCAATGCTCAAGCTCTATCAATACGAAAACAGTTCTTGCAAAGGCTTTTCCCTGACTTTATGCACAGAGCTGGTATCATGTGCACATGTAACTTACTCAAACACAGCCGTGTTTAGTGAGGGGTGGGATGGGTAGGACAGGGGACAACAGGTGAGGAGGACATCACCCCTGGGATCCTACCGGCCAGCTTTCCACCTGTTAGCCTGTGCCCACATACTGCACGTTGGAGAAGCCTCTAGAGAGAATATGTGAGTGGCCTTTGAGGTTCCTCTACCACTGATGGAGAAGTGAAGTGACTTCTCTGGTGGCAGCCGAGCGGCCCCAGAGGCACACTGACCAGGGAAGAGTTAGAGGGGATCCTGAACTTGTCCCCAGGGATCAATGGTAAGGACAGCCAACAGTCTGATGTAGACCTCTTCATGAATGTGCTGAAGCATCCTAGGCAGCAAGACCTTTCAATGATTTAATTTCTGAATGACACTGCTGTTGTTTTTACTGTAACGTATGCAAAGTCCCGCACAGGATGACCATACAAAATACGAGGCTGGATCTCAGGAGCAATGTTAAAAGATCCAAGGGTGACCAGATACGAACCAAAAACCCTCACTGCCACTTCCGTTACATCTCTACCATACACTTTTGCAAATGTCAGTGGTTAACTTTACAAACTTAACTCTGTGCTTCAGAAATTCCTCGAAAAGCCTGACTCAACAGACGTTAATTAACAACATGTCACTATAGTTCTGAACTCATAGCCGCTCTTTTTGTATGTTCTTTCCATAATCAAAAACACCGACGACAGGGGCACCTGGATGGTTCCGTTGGTTGACTATCCAACTCCTGATTTTGGGTCAGGTCACAATCTCATAAGACTGAGCCCTGCTTCAAATGTGGAGCCGGCTTGGGATTCTCTCTCTCCCTCTCCCTCAGCCCCTCCCCTGGCCATTCTTTCTCTCAAAAACAAAACAAAACAAAACAAAACAAAACAAAACAAAACAAAACAAAACAAAACCACCACTGATGCGTTCCTTGCTTTTCTCAAAAGGCACTCCTTATAGGCTTTCTTTTTCCTCCAAATTTTTCTCAAATTGGCATTTCCATTGCTTATTCTATTCCCAGCTTTTCTATTGTGTACCATAGACTGTGAGATCCTTGAGGGCCAGGATTGCAGTCTCTGTTCCCCGCATCCCACAAAGCTCCCAGGACAGGGCTTGGTGGCAATGTGGGCAGTCATGGGTCACCACTACCAGAAGCAAGTGCCTCTCCATCCACACAGTGGAGTATTTATTATTTAGCCATAAAAACAACAAAGTTCAGACTCCAGCTACAATGTGGGTAAACCCTGAAAACATGATGCTAAGTGAAAGAAGCCACACAGAAAAGGACAAGTAGGTGTCCATTTAGAAGAAATGCCCAGAAGAGGTAAATCCATACAGAGAGAAAGTAGATTAGCAGTTTGGGGGGGGGGGGGAGAGGGCGGGGGGCGGAGAATGGGAAGGGGTTGAAAATGGGTACAGGGTTTCTTCTTGGAGTGACGAAAATGTTCTGGAATTAGATAGTTGCACAACTTTGTGAATATACTAAAACCGACTGAAGTTTAATGTTAAAAAGATGAATTCATGGTATGTGAATTATACCTCAAATTCTTTTAAGTTTATACATCTTGAGAGACACAGAGCAAGCACACACATAAGCGGGAAAGGGGCAGCGAGAGAGAGGGAGAGAGAATCCCAAGCAGGTTCTGTGCTCTCAGCGCTGAACCTGACTCGGGGCTTGAACTCATGAACCATGAGGTCATGACCTGAGCCAAAATCAAGAGTTGGATGTTTAACTGACTGATCTGCCCAGGCGCCCCTTTATCTCAATTTTTAAAAAAAAGCAGAGGACAGAGGCAAAAGCTACATGTGACTGAGACCAGTCTTCTCTGCAGCTACAAGTTTGAAGCAACCCCACCAGGGAACAGCAACTTTGGTGCTTGTATAACTCTCCAAATTCAAAGTGCTTTTTAATGTTTATTTTTTTGAACGAGCACAAGCAGGGTCAGGGGGAGGTGCGGACAGAGGATCCAAAGAGGGCTGTGTGCCAACAGGCTGACAGCAGAGAGCCCGATGCGGGGCTGGAACCCATAAACCGCAAGATCACAAACTGAGCCGACGTCTCAACCGACGGAGCCACCCAGGTGCCCCCAAATGCAAAGACTTTTAAGACATTTCCTTATCCTACTATTTTCCCAAAAATAAACTGATCGCCCAAATGGAGTTCAAATTTCAAAGACAAACTCTTCTTCCTTCCTGGCTGTGAGTCACCCCATGACGTCAGCCTCGCTGAGGGCTTTGGCTAGGGAGGGGGGAAGGGAAGGAAGGAAGGAAGCCTTAAGAGTGTCCGCAAGGAATCGATGCCCCATTTGCTCACCTCTCTACTGGATCTGTCTGCTTCCTCTAAAAGCTCTGTGTGCATATTCCTGACCTCAGAGGGGCAGGCCTGCTCGACAGCTCGCTGACAGAACGAGAACAAGATTACTGACTGGCCCTGTTCCTTGCTGGTGACTGGGCTCGGGCAGACTGGGACTATTTTTATTATTATTTCTAATGTTTGACTTGACTTCCAGAGATGGGCTCAACCACTTTAAAACATCAGGCGGGGGAGGGGGGGCAGGTGCCTGCGTGGCTCAGTCAGTTAAACGTCTGACTCTTGATTTCGACTCGGGTTGTGAGATCAAGCCCCCGCATCGGGCTCTGCACTGAATGTGTGGAGCCTGCTTGGGATTTTCTATCTCTCTCTCTCTCTCTCTCTCTCTCTCCCCCTCCCTCCCTCCCTCCCTCTCTCTCTCTGCCCCTCCTTTTGCTCTTTTGCTCACTCTCTCTCCCTCAAAATAGATAAACTTAAAACACCAGGACGGAAATCAAACAAAACTGAATGTATCAAGATAAAAATTTCTGGCTCATTCCCCAGGTGGGACTATGCTAACAACAATTTCCCCTCCCTTCTCCCGCCGCCCCCCCCCCCCCACTCCGGTGGTTCTTTAAGCCTTGATGAATCATTCGCACTAAATAAAAGTCGATGAACACACGGCCTCTATCTTGCAGCTTTAGCCAGAACTACCATTTTCCTTCGAGGTTTGTAATTACAACCAGACGATACCCGTCTCCGGGAAGTCATCTATCAATTTAGCACTACGTTTTTTGGCCCTGAAAATAAACCAAGCTTGCCACCTGAAAACAAACCCTCCTTCAATGTATCTGAATTGCAGGAATGCAAAACAAAACAAAGCAAACCCTCTAAAGTCACTTCCAAACAACCTTCTGCGTATTTGCGTATTTTCTTCACTCTCAAATGTCAACATTATTTCTGTACAAAGCCGTCTGGTTGGTGTGTTTGCCTTTGCTTTCACACACACGTGTGCATGCATATGCACGCGCGTGTGTGTCTGTGTGTGTGCGCGCGTGCAATTCACTCAGACAACACATTGGGGAAAGCAAATGTATGGATCTAAGCTTTCTGAAAGCCTAATTACTCTAAGACGTTGGTTCCGAACTGGGGTCACTGTGCCCCCAAGGGGTAGTTGTTGAGGTCTCGGTTGCCACCATCAGGAGGGCGTGATGGGCATGGAGTGGGCACAGACGTGCCACATCCCACGGTGTCCGAGTCGGCCCTCGGAACAAGGCGTCCCCCAGCCCCAAATGCCAACAGTGCTGAGGAGGCTGCTCTGAAGACAGACACACAGACGGGACGTGGGCTGAACAGAGGCGGCGGCCCACCCCGCCGGCCCCGGTGCCTGCTGACGGAACGCAAAGCAGTCCCCATGTCCCAGAACATGCTCAGTTGCCTTTAATTTCTTTTTCTTTTTTATTCTTTTTGGAGGGAGGGAGAGCACACATGCGCATGCGTGGGGGACACACTGAGAGCATACTCAGCATGGAGCCCGACTCCCAAGTCAGGCTCTGCGTCACAACCTTGAGATCATGACCTGAGCCAAAACCAAGAGTCACATGCTCAACCGACTGAGCCACCCAGGCACCCTTCAGCCAATATTCTTAAACATTCTCTCTTAGCTTCTCTCTTGCTATATTTTTATAATACATATGTGTCTTGGGGGCACCTGGGTTGCTCAATCGGTTGGGCATCCGACTTTGGCTTAGGCCACGATCTCAGTTTGTGGGTTCGGGCCCCACATCAGGCTCTGTGCTGACAGTGTGGACCCTACTTGGGATTCTCTGCCTCTCCCCCACTTGTGTGCACGCTTGCTCGCTCTCTCTCTCAAAATAAACTTTAAAAAACATAAAATGAAATAAAATATGTATTTCTTATTTTAAAGAGAGAGAGAGAGAGAGAGAGAGCATGATCCGGGGAGAGAGGCTGAGGGATGGAGAGAAAATCTTAGGTAGGCTCTACACTCAGTGCCTCTACACTCATGGGGCTCGGTCCTATGACCCCCGGATCATGACCTGAGTTGAAATCAACAATCAGACACTCAACCAACTGAGCCACCCCAGGCATCTCTCTCTCGCTCCCTTTTAGACAACCCATGGGCAAGCATAAAATTATAGCTACCAAAAACCTAAAGGATCAATCGGCTTGTACGTTACAAACCATCAGGCAAGTTACAACTTTGGGGATGTCAGAGTGGGGATTTTCAAACCTCTCCTCGCCAACATTCTGGCTAAAACAAAACTTTATTAGGAACCTCAACAGGGAGGAGAGTAGTCTATTAGCAAGAAGTTATTTCATAAGTTACAGTCTGGATTGTAAAAAAAAAAAACAAAAAACCCAGATATAATCAATTAGATCCATGAGGCCACTTTAGTCAACACAAAAAACTCTGAGACAAAAAACTGACATCTCCAAGACAGTCTCCATCACACTCGAACATGTAACTTTTTCTATTTTTGATCTGATAAGTAAATAGCACCGTAACCTGGAAATTCAGTTGCACACAGCGACGGAGCTGAAAACGTGATGGTTTCAGGTAGCACTTTTTCCCATGTGAGGCCAGTTTTCACTGAAACCCAGAGGCCGGGCAAACGTTTCTCTGAGCTAACCCAGGAGGACAGATTAATGGGCTGTGGGCCTGGATGGGTTAGTATTTGGTTACCAACGCATTTCAGTATATGCACAGTTGTCTGCACAGGATTTCATGCCAATTCTGGAAGTGAATCATTTCCTAGATGCCTAAACGTCCACACTAGGATTACACAGAACGCAGTCTGATGACCACAGAGAGGTCTGCAGACCCCAGCACTCAAGTCTTTCAGTGAAAAGGACAGATGGGAAGAGCCAGCGCTGGCAGACTGGGTCTTCATCTGAAACGTCCCACGTGAGCTGGGCACACCGAACTGTACCCTGGAGCCACAGAGGTCCGGTCACACCATTCACGGCCTTACAGCACAGCAGGCGTTATGTGATGGGTCTGGAGTGACTATCTCACACTGATAAAGCCATCCAGCCAAGCGGGGGGAACCGCTTATAATTACATAAGTCTTGGGGTGCCTGGGAGGCTCAGTTAAGCATCCGACTCAGGCTCAGGTCATGATCTTGCAGTGTGTGGGTTCAAGCCCCACGTCAGGCTCTGTGCTGACAGCTCAGAGCCTGGAGCCTGGCTCCGATTCTTTGTCTCCCTTTCTCTCTCTCTGCCCCTCCCCTGCTCACGCTCTGTCTCTCTCTCTCAAAAATAAACATTTTAAAAAATTACACAGGTCTGCAGTGCTTAATAAGTGCCATTAAAATATTAAAAAGACAAGTGGGTAACAATACAAGAGGAGCATCATTGCTGCTATTGTAACTTTCCCCTCACACCCTCGAGGGTATTACAGGTGTCACGGACACCTCTCCCACAACACATCACTTCCTGGTTTGATAAAGGACTTCCGGGTGGCCCCGGGGCTCCGCAATTTACCTGCATTGGCAGACAAGGCTCACCTTCAGACAACAGGCTCAGGGCCTCGTCGGACACGTGCCCGCCGAGTCGCAGCACCTTCCTGGGAGTGAGGCTCTCACCGGGTGCGCTGGAGCCATCTGGGGACAGGTAGGGCTGCTCCGCGGCAGAGGTTGCCATGGATTCCCACTGAATCTCCTTCCTGGGAGACTGAAACTCCAGGCTGCATCCTGTCCAGCCGTAGAAGGCCAAAGACAAGAGAAATCCCTGGGCTGGGTTCAGTATCGCCTAGGAGGAAGGACAAAAAGACACGAGTCGGCCAGTCTGTGTACTGGGAATTTGAGCATTAACTCCACTCGGATGCTCACTCGGCTGCCTCACTTGGAAGCGACCTGGTTGGCTGCTTCAGGGCAAGACCAAGATTGGCGTTAGGTGCTGTACCTTCAGGAGGAGGCGGGGAGGGGAGAGCTGGAGGGGGTGGGGGGGAGGGGATGCATGCGACACAGGGCGATCGAACCGATCCTATTTTTCACCCCTGCCAGGCAGCTAGGCTCTCCTACACAGAGATGCTCTCCATCTTGTGCTTCTGAGTCAGAATGTGATTTAACAAAGGTACCTGAGGCTAAAAACGAGTCTAGGGGACGTTCCTCTATTTCCGTGTGCTAAGTACCCATGAAGTAAACCAAAGGAACCAAGAGAAACTCCAAACCAAAGCAAAGAGGTGGAGGCAGTGAATGCTCGTCTTATTATAAAGTTCTCATGGGCCAGATTCTCCCCAGTTCGGAAGCAGCAGAAATATCAATTCCGTACAAGACAACGTCTACCTCTCCGCTAACAGTTTTGTTTTTTCATTACAAATGCAACACAGCGAAAACACTGGGAGGAATCTACTCATGGTGTTTCCACCTTATTTCCACTTTGTGTATTTTTTTTAATGTTTTTATTTATGTTTGAGACAGAGACAGAGCATGAACAGGGGAGGAGCAGAGAGAGAGGGAGACACGGAATCCGAAGCAGGCTCCAGGCTCTGAGCTGTCAGCACAGAGTCTGACGCAGGGCCCGAACCCACGGACCACGAGATCATGACCTGAGCCGAAGTCGGACGCCCGACCGACTGAGCCACCCAGGCGCCCCGATTTTATGTATTTTTTTAATGTTTGTTTATTTTTGAGAGAAACAGAGCAAGTTGGGGAGGGGCAGAGAGAGAGGTGGACAGAGGATCTGAAGCAGGCCCCACGCTGACAGCAGACAGCCGGATGTGGGACTCGAACTCATGAACCATTGAGACCATGACCTGAGCCAAAGTCGGACGTTCAACTGACTGAGCCACCCAGCTGCTTCACCGTTCTGTGTATTTCTATACGATATTTTTTTCACATGTGTTATTATGTAGTTGCAACTAGTGTAATTTTTATATCCTGCGTTTTTCACTTAAAACTACAGATTTCAGGGGCACCCAGGTGGCTCAGCCCATTGAGCGTCCAAACTCAGCTCAGGTCATGATCTCGAAGTTTGTGAGCTCAAGTCCTGAGTCGGATTGTGCAGACAGCTCAGAGCCTGGAGCCTGCTTCAGATTCTGTATCTCCCTCTTCCTCTGCCCCTCCCCTGCTAGCACTCTATCTCTACCTCTCTCAAACATAAACATTTAAAGAATTTTTTAAAATACATTTTCAAAATACTAGAGATTTCATAATTGTCACATTTAACATCTACATAACACTCCACCAGGATGAAAAATTGTAATTTACTTAGCCATTTCCTTGTATTTGTTTCATTTGGGTTGCCTATAACACAATATGGATGATGGGATCGCTTCTTGGCCTTTTGGCTAAGATCAAGTGTGTTATCTGTTCGTATCAGTTTAATAATCGTGGATGATGTTACAAGGAACACCTTCATCCCTATGGCTTTTTCATAGTCTGAAATATTTCTTCAAGTGAAATTCTCTGATATTTTGGGTCTGCTTGAAAGGTCTGAAAAACTGGGCCAAACTGATTTACCAGAGATGTCCCCATTTAATAACGGTCCCAACAATGAATGAGACTAGCTAGCGGGTACATCAAAGCCAGATACAGGTACATACCGTTACATATTTAACCAACAACACATCATACTTTGGAGGGTTTTTTTTTTTTCTCTCTGAACTTTACTTTTCAAGAAAAAGAATTTTAAATCAAGGTTGACCTACCATTATAAACCACGTGGTCTTGGCCGCATTTCTCACCGGTCTCAAAGAGCTCCCGTTGATATCTGGTTGCATTTCAAGATAGAATAAAAGGCTTTCGTTGATCATGTTTGGCAACCAGCTGTCAGAAAGAAAAGAACCCAGGGTAAAGAGAACATGTAACCCAACTCATCTTTAAATGCCGGCGGTCAGGAAACCTGTCCTCCGAGACCACCAAGTCCTGGAGGGGAATCCACTTGGGCACATGGAGGAACCAGCACATCCAGGATTTAATTTAAGAGACCTAACTCTTTCTGTAAAGCAGAGATCAGCGACTTCTTCCAAGGGTAACATGCAACACCACATCGGGTGTAAGGCTCTAACGTTATAGCTAATAACTCAAAATTCAATTTTCACTTGAAGAGTAATGTAACGTTTTGAGGGACAGCTGCACAAATCTTGCTATTTCACGTGTGAACTGTTTGATGTTATTGTTGGTAGGCCAACGACATTTAAAATGAGGAGCTGTTGGGGCGCCTGGGTGGCTCAGTCAGTTGAGCACCGGCTTCCGCTCAGGTCACGCTCTCGCGGTCCGGGAGTTCGAGCCCCGCGTCGGGCTCTGGGCTGACCGCTCAGAGCCTGGAGCCTGTTTCCGATTCTGTGTCTCCCTCTCTCTGACCCTCCCCCGTTCATGCTTTGTCTCTCTCTGTCTCAAAAATAAATAAGTGTTAAAAAAAAAAATTAAAAATAACATCAAATGAGGAGCTGAGTGTATTTTGAGAGGGAGGTCATTTCCATCTCGCCTAGGACCACGTCCAAGCAAACCTCCTCCTATGACATCAATTATTAACACCACGAAGGCACGCCCTGTTTTGCAAAGTATTGATTCACCCCAGCAAAAGGTTTTCTGGTTCCCATCTGTTTTGCATGGGTTACAGATCTATTTTCAAAGCCTGCACCTGAAACTGGGCAGAATGCCAACTGTGGGGCCAACTGAGGTTTAGAGAAAAATGGCTCTCTCTATAGGTCTTGATGGAACCATGAATCATCCCACCAAAAGATGTGCCCTTGTCCTATATCTTCGCAGATCCAGGAATCCTGGGGTCAAGAATGATACAAACAGGTACATTTTAAAAGTGTGGTCCAGCGTTTTATTTCAGAGTCAGCCCTGGCAGTGGGCCGAAACACCAGATGCACGTTCACGGTATCTGGAAACTAAACTCAGGAGTTGTTTGTTCTGAGGGCTTTATATATAATCTGAGGAGACGTGAGTATCTTTCCAGGAGTTCACAGATTGTGGGCCTGCCTTCCTGTCTCGCGTGTATTTCCTCAAAGGCCACCTAGTGCAGTTTCAAAGATCTCCTTTCCAAAGACTCTCTGCTTTGCAACTTTCGGGTCACACTTAGAAAAGCAAAATGACAAGTTGTTTACGTATCCCTTCCCAGCGGCAATTAAAAAATAAAAAATAGAAGAAAGGTTACCAAATAATTAAAACCAGCATTATTTTGAAAAATCGGATCTTGATCACGGCTCCCATCCGTCTCTCGTTCTCTGTGTAAATGCCTTTTCTTCCTTTTAGTAAAGAGGCCACTGTGAAAAACAGAGGGGAACTGCATGTCACAGTCATTATTTGCATCTCCTGAGTGACAGGGAAGAGAGTCAACATGGACGTAAGCCCGAAAGCAAAGGCAGAAGAGCAGAAGACAGCCCAAGATACGGCCGTTCCTTCCCCCACACTCCAAGCTGGGGTCCTCGCAGACTCGAAGGGACATGGGGTCTTTAAAACGTTCACCTCCCAAGAACTGTAGACTTCCAGAAGAGTTGCAAAGACAGTACAGAGACTTTCTGCATACCTATACCCAGACTCGTTCAACATTAAGATCTTACACACCGAGGGTCACATTCGTCACCGGGGAGAAATTAGCAATGGTCTGTTACTATTAATTAAGCTCCAAATTTTATTTGGATTTTACCGATTCGAAAACTGTATTTTTAGGGGTACCTGGGTGGCTCAGGTCACGATCTCACAGTTTGTGAGTTTGAGCACCATGTCAGGGTCTCTGCTGTCAGCATGGAGGCTGCTTCAAATTCTGTCTCTCTCTTGCCTCTCTCTCTCAAAAATAAACATAAAAAAAAAATCTATATATTTAGGGGCATCTGGGTGTCTCAGTCGGTTAAGCGTCCAACTTTGGCTCAGTTCATGATCTCACAGATCATGAGTTCGAGTCCCCTGTGTGGCTCTGTCAGCTTCAAATCCTCTTTCTCCCTCTCTCTCTGCCCTTCCCCTGCCTTCTCTCTCTCAAACATTAAAAAACAAAACTATATTTTTAAAGGTTTATATTTTCTATTACAAAAATAATGCACACTGTTTTGAAACATTGAGAGATTAAAAATTTCTCATCATAGACAAGTTGGAAAATACTTTACTTTTTAATGTTTATTTATTTTTGAGAGAGTCAGAGTGAGAGCAGGGGAGGGGTAGAAAGAGGGAGACACAGGATCCGAAGCAGACTCCCAGCTGTCAGGCAGAGCCCGACGTGGGGCTCAAACTCACAAACTGCGAGATCATGACCTGAGCCGAAGTCAGATGCGTAACCAACTGAGCCACCCAGGCGGTGCCTCAACAAGTTGGAAAACATTAAAAAAGGTTAGAGGAAAATCAACGAGCTATTGTCTATCCTGAGACAAGCACTGTTAGGATCTTACTGTCGTTCTTATCAGTCCTTTACCTAGACATGATTTTTGTTTGATATAATTGACTCAGTACTTTTATGCAAATCTGTATAAAAAGTTGCTGTACTTAACATGCTGTTTTTATTTTATTTTTTTATTTTAGAGAGAGGGAGAGAGTGCACAAGCAGGGGAGGGGGCAGAAGAAGAGAGAGAGAATCTTAAGCAGGCTCCACACTCAGCAGAGAGCACTCAATCCCATGACGCTGGCATCATGACTGGAACCCAAATCAAGAGTTAGATACTCAACCAACTGAACCACCCAGACGCCCCAATACACTGTTTTTAAACGCAACGTGGAGGAAAAAAACTGATCCAAAGAGCCACATGATTTCCTACTCTTAGTGGCAGAGCACCTGAAATGTTTTGAAGTTCTACAATCAACTGACCTTTCCATTAAGGGGCGCTTCTTTTTATTTATTTTTTCCTTTAATTTTTTTAAATGTTTATTTTTGAGAGAAAAAGAGACAGAGCATGAGCAGGGCAGAGGCAGAGAGGGAGGGAGACACAGAATCGGAAGCAGGCTCCAGGCTCTGAGCTGTCAGCACAGAGCCCGACGCGGGGCTCAAACCCACGAACCATGAGATCATGAGCTGAGCCGAAGTCAGACGCTTCACCGACTGAGCCACCCAGGTGCCCCAAGGTGCCCTTGTTCATTCTCATTCTGCACAGGAGAGATCCATGCAGCTTGAGCAGGATGGAGGTTTGCCCCAGGTCACGCCTCCGTGAGGATGGGGTGGAACCAGAATGCCAAGTCCCCAGCCTCAGCTCAGAGTTCTTTCCAGGGCATCCTGCTGGCTCACAACATCCTTCTTACTCAGTTCTTACTATTTGCACCCGACTCCTTTCCTGCACTCTACTTCCTGTTTCCTGCCCAACTGAGTAAAGACACAAGGCCAAGCACCTCACGGGAGTAACCAGGCTCACTCTTCAGGCCACACCCCATCCCTTCCCCCCCCCCCGGCTCCCCACTCCTCTCCTTACGCTCCTATCTGACCTCCACAGTTTTCCACGGGCACTCCTGGGGCCTCCAAGGCACCCCAAGGGCAGACCCAGGATGAGCCTAGACGGAAGTGAAAAGTCCACTGGCCCTGGCCTTGAGCTATTAAACATTGGCAAAGAACTTGTGTAGCCCATGACCAGACAGGCTTGCTCGCTTTCCCTTATTAAACCTGCTCACTTTCTCCAAGTGTATTGTACTTACGTTTCTAGAGGATGACAAATGAGGTCTAGCATCCTAGATGATTTGAGGAGCACAACGCATGCCATTATCTGAGCCCAAGGCATGGGGCCATAGCCCTGGTCACGCACCCAGACAGCTTCCCTGCTGCTCACCTGCGGTCACGGTCTTCCAGAATAGGATGGGGTTGGCCCCCAGGACGAGCAGCAGCGGCAAGTATGTGGTGACATAGTGCGGGATGGCGAGCTCCGGATCCCGTTCACACCTGAGGGAGGAGGACAAAGCCATTCTTGAAAACAAGGCTTTGCCTAAAATATACACACTTACCTGGAAGGGGAGATCAGAGGGTGAGAGAGAAAAGGCAAATGCGTAAATCTACTTCTGACTCTGCCAGAAAGAAATGTGACTCACACCTTACGTCTGCAAAGGAGCAATCAATCAATCACTGAAGAACAGGAGAGACCAATCATGTTTCTATTTGTCCTGTAAATGGGAGGCCCTCTAGGGCATTCCACGGGGGAGAGATTTTAAAGGTCACTGCTAACAAAAGGAAAGATAGGAAAGGACACTCGAAAAGAGAAAAGGGGAGTCCCCCCACTGGGTCTCTTCAAGGAGAAAAAGACACAAATGGGAATGCAAACTGGTGCAGCCACTGTGGAAAACACTATGGAGGTTCCTCAAAAAATTAAAAACCGAGCTACCCTACGACCCAGAAATTGCACTACTAGGAATTTATCCAAAGGATACATGAGTGCTGATTCGAAGGGGCACGTGCACCCCAATGTTTATAGTGCTGCTATCCACAATACCCAAATGATGTAAAGAGCCCAAATGTCCATCAACTGTCGAATGGGTAAAGAAGATGTGATATACATACAATGGAATACTACTCGGCAATGAAAAAGAATGAAATCTCGCCTTTTGCAACAAAGTGCGTGGAACTAGAGTGTATTATGCTAAGCAAAATAAGTCAGAAAAAGATATCACATGTTTTCACTCGTATGTGGAATCTGAGAAACTCAACAGATGAACATTGAGAACGGAAGGAAAAATAAGATAACAGAGAGGGAGGCAAACCATAAGACTCTTAAATACAGAGAACAAACGGAGGGTTGATGGGGGTGGGGAAAATGGGTGATGGGCATTAAGGAGGGCACTTGTTAGGATGAGCAGTGGGTGTGATATGTAAGTGATAAGTCAATAAAAAAAAAAAGGCCAGTCCTGGGAATTAAGATCCAGTCTCTCCCCTTTAGCGCCTCAAAATACCCAGCCCTCATGTTCCAAGGGAAATGTGTTGCCATGGTTGTGTAGAACAATCAGAGCAGAGGTGCTTTTCAGGGGAAGGACCAGAACTTCTACTGAAGGATCATGGGAATCGTCAGTCAGCAGGTGGGGTAGCAGAGTGCCACACAGGCACGGCTTACCCACGTGGGAGCTAGGAGCGAAGAAACACATAACGTCAGAGAGCAACGAGGAAGAGAGAATCAAAGGCAAAGGGGAGAGAGGACTGCTCAGGCCCAACCCAGGTAGGAGGTGGAAAAGCAGATGAGGGAGCAGCCTCTGTGGCCACAGAAGGCAGAACGATAAAAATGCACACACGCACTCTTGTTCTAACATGCCTGGAGTGGTCCAGCCCGGAAGGGGAAAATGACTGAATGCAAAACGACTTGGGTGGAAAAAACGCACGGCCACCTTTTCTCGCCATGAGAAGGAACACAACACCATCTCACAAGGCTACCTTCCTTTTAATGGAAGTTTTCATTTTCAGCTGTGCAGGTTCAAATGTGGTCTGGAAAGGCTTGAGGGGACAAAGAGAATCAAGCAGCAGAAAAGCCATGATTTGGGGCGCCTGGGTGGCTCACTCGGTTGAGCATCTGACTTCAGCTCAGGTTATGATCTCACTGTTGTGGGTTCCAGCCCCGCGTCGGGCTCTGTGCTGGCAGCTCGGAGCCTGGAGCCTGCTTCGGATTCTGTGTCTCCCTCTCTCTGCCCTGTCATGCTCTGTCTCTCAAAAAATAAAGTAAACTGCTAAAGAAAAAAAAAAAGGAAAAAAAGAAAAGCCATGACTCTGACCAAAAGACAAAAGTAAGCGATGATTGAGTGAGTGGGGACAGCAGTTTGCACAGGCCCGGGAGCAGCCTCCTAAGGACCAAGGGGGCACCTGGGAGTGAGCCCCGCAGCGATGGCTCCCTCATGCTCAGGTACAACCTTCCCAGGAGGCTCCAGGAGCCCACGGGTGAAGCGGAGTGATGAAAGCTCCCTTTCCACTATTAACCATTAAGCGCACCCCACTATAACAGCCACGGACACCGTACTTGTCCTCGTAAAGTTCCTCAGAGCAGCTGTATGGATGCATCTACACAGACTTTGGGAGTATCCGCCATCGAGAAGACAACACCAATTTGGAGACATCCAAGCTACAAGAAGTCAAAAAAGGGGGAGAAATTGTCCAACCACGAGTCAGCAAACGTTTTCTGTAAGGGAACTTTTACCGTATTTCATGCTCCATGGGCCACCCATTCTCTGTGAAAACTACTCTGACACTGCAGTGTGAAAGCACCCATAAACCATGCATAAACAAAGGGCGCGACTGTGTTCCAATAAAACTTTATTTATAAAAACAAGCAGAGGACCAGATTTGTCCTCAGGCTGGGCTGCGATCCTTGTCTACACTGCCCTAAGATCCCAGACAGAGACCATGTCCCCACCTGTTGCAGCTTTCCATTGGAAGCTAGAGCACACCTCCTTGGAGGGACTGTGAGCCCCTACAGAGGACTGACTGCACTGAGGAGATTTTTGAGGACGTTGAAGAAATACCTAAGACAATTTCAGATTATCTGTTTCCCTGGATCTGTGTTCAGGATAGCGGGAATACAGCTGGAAGAGAAGCGGCAAAGTGAAGCAAGCTGACGCTTAGATCCAGCTCTTCTAAGAGCAATCTTTGGGTTTCTCCAAGCCATTTCGAATTCATCCTTAGGATGTTAAACTCCCCTGCTCATCCAGATGAAGCTGGCCTGAAGCGTAACAACTAAAGGGTGTGCATGAGGAAGCCCCATCGATATGGAGAGAGGAACACACCTAACGCTGGGTGCACACCCTGACATGAGGACGCACCTCAAGCTGGGTGCACACACTTGCATCCACAGGCACCTACAGAAATGTGAGGGGCTGAGGCGGGGAAACGAACTCCAGGGTACAAGTACCGTAGCGAGCTCCCCAGGGCGGGTCTGGGCAGGTCCGTGAACAATGGCCTGACCTGCAAGGTGCCCACTCCGCGTCAGGGCCTGTGTATTTGTCGCCAGAGAACAATGAGTCAGGGAGCAGGGAGTCCCTGCTTACCTGGACACGGACGGGTAGTAGAGCATGACCACTCCCTCCACGCACAGCAGGACGGCCAGGCCCCAGGCCACGATGTGGTAAAGCAGGATGGTGCTAGGACAGAAGCAGAATCAGGGGGCCTGGCCTGAGACGAGCTACGGAGATGCCCAGCCACACAAAGTTACCAGACCAACTCCCGGGGCCCCCCCCCCATCGGGAAAAGTTACACTGAGCAAACCCTTGGTAAAGACCTGCCCCATTCTACCTCTGAGTTTTCCTTTTGTAATTGAGATGAAATTCACGGAACATAAAAGTAACCATGTTCCAGCCGAGGGGCTCTGTCGCCTTGGGCAACTTCACATTTTGCAACGGCCTCCTCTCCCCAGTTCTGAAACAGCTACGGCCCCAGAAGGACGTGCCCGCAGGCAGTCCCCGTTCCTCCCGCCCCCAGCCCCAGCAACTGTCCCTGTTCCTGCCCCCAGTCCCAGCAACCACCCGCCTCCTGTGTGTGTCTTTGGCTTCTCCCACTCTGCACAATCCGTGTAAATGGTGGCACACAACACGTGGCCCTCTGTGTCTGGCTTCTTTCACTTAACAGGAGTCTCTCAAGCTTGACAAGAACAAGGCACTTGAACCTCATCAGTCCTCCTAAGTACCCAGCTCACCCAATAAGCAAGGAGCTCCTATCCCCACACATTCCCAAAGGTGCATCTGTACCTAGAATTCACGGGTCTTAGTGCTAAGTGCAAACCAAGGTCTCTGAAGAAATGTGGGTTCGTTCCATGTTCCGGGAGAGCGGGGAGCTCTCCTTTCTCGCCTCCCACCCCCACACCCCACCATTCCCTGCATGCTTAACATTCCTGGACCATCTCTACCCTCTGTCTTTGTCCTCCCACACGCCCCCCCCCCCTTTTCCCCCAGGGACTCAGTCAGCCCTGCAGATGGGGTCTGGGAGAGGGGTGCACAGCCATCTGTTACAGAGCACTTAACCGGCCTCTTCTGTGCCACGGGACAGGGGCCCACGGCTCCGTCGAATGCGCTCACCGTCACCCATGACTGTACCCGGCTCCCGGCAAATAGTGCCACCCCCAACCCCCTGGGATTTTAACTCTGAAAACCAGCTGTGTAGGCAAGGGAACGGTCAGGGATCCGAGTGCAAGGGTGCCCTTCCACAAGCAGACAAGGAACGGCACACAGCGATGAGCTGCAGGAAGAAGCAACTTTTCCCAGCCAGTCTCCGGAAGGCACAAGGAAAGGACCCCAGCATGCTGTGCGTCTCGCGTTAGAACCGGTTCTGGAGCAGCCCTGCCCCTAACTCTCTGGGTCTGGGAGCTGATGGGGTGTGTCCCATCCAGAAGTCAGAGGCTCTGCATCAAAGAAAGAAATGAAAGGAGCAGCTTTCTGCAAAGGCCTAGGTTGTTGAATAGAGCAGGCGCTCCGCATTCCACAACCTAACCTTGGGCCGAGGGAGCCAGGGGTGTCGTCCAGGGGTGTTGTCCGCAGAGGTGGGAGGGAGCAGGCCAGGCGAGTGCAGGCCTGGGGGGGCGGGGCACAGACGACTCAGCAGTGCTCTGGCCCCAGATGGCCAAGCAGGGGGGGAGCCAGACTGGGCCCGGCTGCTCAGGCAGCAGCCACTTTAATAACCAATGGGACCCCGAACCCACACCAGGTCATGAGTCTCAAGTCCAATGCATCCGCAATCAAGAGCAGCCGATGGCTGAACATGCTCATCTCTTTATGTGAGCACTAGACCGTTTTTATGTCCAGGCACACGAGGGCCCTCCCCGGACCCCCTTTCCCCCACACTCCTATTCACAGAGCAAGTCGGGACTTCGATTTAGGGCTTTTCCCACGATCTCAAGCAACTTCTGCTGTTGTTTAAAACCTATACATCCCACAGCTGGAGCCGCAGGAGTTTACATTTTAACTCTAAATCTGTCTTCATGACATTTTTTAGGGTTAGGATTAAAAAAAAAAAAAAAAAAAAAAGATTCTCCTGTGCCAAAGAAAATAGCTAAGGACTGGAAGGATCTAGAAGGGAATACAGACTTTAATCCAGCCATACCTGCAAAGCCTGGCCCCCTGCCCTGGAATTCCTCGGGACCCTCCTGGGAGGCTGCAGTGTCTTAACCGCGGTATCGACCGCATGCACCCGGGGCTCTGGAAGCAAGCTGGCTCTTAACAGAGGAGCCACACCCGCAGCTCTGGCCCCTTGGAGCCCTCACACCAGGAAGCAGGGCTTCTGCCATGACGAGCAGGGCTTCTGGGTCTCCGTGGCTACAGAGCGCCTGTCTTACTGCTCTGCTGTGATCCCTGCTCCTCTTCGATGGCAGAGACGCTTCACTCTCAACAGTCTTCCTAGTCCCGGGCCCCTGCGCTTGCTCCTGTCCTTGCATCCGAATGTTTCACATCCTTTGGCTGTTTGCCTCCCACACGACCGGCCGGTCCTCGGACGCTAGGCCCTGCCAGCATCCCCTGAAGTGTGGAACCCCCCACCCCTGCATCCTGCCTGTTCTCACGCTGGGCTCCAAAATGAGTTGCAAACACTGCTGGCTATGAGGAGGGCTTCCTGACGGCCTGTCCTGGTTTCTCAGGGCTCTGCCGGTCTTCTCGCTCCAGAGCTCTCGGGCTGCCCGGTCGGACCGCAGTCATCCGTGGGTGGGGGTGGGGGTGAAGCAATACCTCCTCCTGCAACAGAACCAGCTTCCTGGAGGTGCTCCAAGGCTCTTCTTACCTCCACAGCTGGCTGGCTGTGACACCTCTTGTTGTGCCCTAACTCCAATCCTTCCAAAACTGAGTGAGAAAGGTGTCACACAGGAACACACACTTATTTGCACTGGCCTCTGGGTCAAACACTTCTCATTGTTGCTAGTTGCCTACCCAAAGCCATTTCCCCTTTTTCCTCGGTAAAATAACCTTGATGGCATGCCAAATAGCAGCATGCTTGCTTAACAGACTATGTTTCCAATCCAACCTCCTCTTGCAGCTGTGACCATGAAACTAAATTCTGTCCATTCCAAAAAAGGAATAGTTGTGTAAAATCCCCAGGAAGGCTGCTTAAAGGGAAATGGCTCAGGAGAAAACAGGCCCCTTATGCATTGCCCCTTCCTCTTTCCTGTGGCCTGGAATGCAGACGTGATGGCTGGAGCTCCAGGAGCTATATTGGGCCATGATGCCTTGAAGATGAAAGTCACACAACAGGACGATGCAGCAAAAGACAGAAGAAGCGTGGGTCCCTGAGGTCCATTATAAGGGCCCAGGATTGCCTACCTCTGGCCTCCTTTGGCATGAAAAAAAACTTACTTTAAAGTTATTTTATGTATTCTATGTAGCCAAAACTAATCCTCATTGATATACCTGGTTGGCTGCCCTTGACCTTAACTCTCTTCCCTAGAGAATTTTCAAAACCAAGAATATCTAGGTTCTGTACACATGTTATAAAAGCCTAGGACTGAAAGTAAAAAGGTAGAAGGAACAAGCACACAAATAAACACTAAACTTCAGGCCAGAGACACCAAAGTTACTGATGATGATACATAAGGCATATCAACAATTTTAGAGCAAGAATCTACTTAAGTTTCCCAGTGTGTTCTACAGCCTGAATGTGATTTCTGTTTACTAATTTTGGCTTCTAAAGTGAATTTATTCAGGGGCCCCTGGCTGGCTCAGTCAGTGCAGCAAGCAACTGTTGACCTTGGGGTTGTGAGTTTAAGCCCCATGTTGGATGTAGAGATTAAATCTCGAATCTTGAAAATGGATCAGAGACCTGGGCACCTGGGTGGCTCAGTCAGGTAAGTGTCTCTTGATTTCAGCTCAGGTCACGATTGCACAATTTGAGAGTCGGAGCCCCATGTTGGGCTCCTGTGCTGACAGCATGGAGCCTGCTTTGCATTCTCTGCCCCGCCCCCCTCTCAAAATAAATAAACCTTAAAAAAATAAAATAAAATGGATGAGACCTAAATTGAAGTGTTCAAACCATAAAACTCTTTTTTGGTTCCCAAGTTTGATGCAAGAACTCATACAAAATATTCCAGATAAAGGATCCTCCTCCTTCTGGTTAATCTAGAAGTAATGCAATTCGTAACTCTCTTTGCGGTTAACAACTGTGTGCAACCAATCACAGAGATCACTCTTCAGATATTTTGGGGGGACAGTCTTCAAATACCTTTTGGAAAAGGGCACCTCAGAAATTACAGTAATCTTGGGGCACCTGGGCAGCTCGGTCGGTTGAGCACCCAGCTTCAGCTCAGGTCATGATCTCACGGTTCGTGGGTTCGAGCCCCGCATAGGGCTCTGTGCTGACAGCTCAGAGCCTGCAGCCTGTTTAGGATTCTGTGTCTCCCTCTTTCTCTGCCTCTCCCCTGCTCACACTGTCTCTCTCACTCTCTCTCAAAAATAAACAAACATTTTTAAAAATTTAAAAAAATGCCATCAAGTAAAAGACAACCCAATGAACAGAAGATATCTGTAAATCCTGTATCTAATAAGGTACTTGTATCTAGAATCTATATGAAGAACTCTTACAACTCAATAACAAAGACCAATTAAATGGGTGAAGGAACTGAACAGATATTTCTCCAAAAAAAGCATACAAATGGCAACTAAACATGTGACAAGATGCTCAACATCACCAGCCACCAGGGAAGATACCATTCACACACACACTAACATGGCTAAATTTTAAAACCAAAGTAATACATGGAAAAGAACAAGTATTAGCAAGGCTGTGAGAAACTGGAACCATTATACATTGCTGCCAACAATATAAAATGGTGCAACCAGCCAGGCTGGAAAGCATTTTAGCAGTTTCTTAACAAGGTTAGAGAATTACGATGTGACCCAGGGTATAAAGCCCCTGAGTACATGATGAAATAGCACGTCCACACAAACATCTGCATACCAGCGGTCACTGGAGTATTCCTTATAGCCAAAATGATGCAAACAACCCACACGTCCATCAACCGATAAATGGATAAAATGTAGCACATCCGCTAAGCCGAATACTATTCAGCAAGGAACAGGAATAAAATGCTAACACCACTGCGCCATGGGTAAAGCTTGAAAACGTCTCGCTAAGTTTAAGAAGCCAGACACAAGGGGCACGCTGGGTGGCTCAGTCGGTTGAGCTTCCGACTTCGGCTCACATCATGATCTCACGGGTTGCGGGTTCAAGTCCCACGTCAGGCTTTGCACTGATAACATGGAGTCTGCTTCAGATTCTCTGTCTCCCTCTCAGAAATAAACATATATTAAAAAACACAAAGAAACCAGACACAAAATGTCACATATGGAATGAATGTGCTTACAAGCAATACCCAGAACAGGCAAACCTAGAGACAGGGGCCTGGTGGGGGCAGGAAGGGGGGTGGGGATTAATCACTGGTAAAGAGACTGGGGGGAGGTGAGGATTAAAATGTCCTAAAACTAGTTGGTACGATGGTTGCATGATTCTGTGAATATACTAAAAAAACAATGGATTTTGGATTTTATACACTTAAATGGGTGAACTTTATAAAACTGTTTAAAACAAAACAAAACAAAAAAAGAGCATGGGGCACCTGGCTGGCTCAGTCAGAAGAGCATGTGGCTCTTGATCTCAGGGTTGTGAGTTCAAGCCTCACCTTAGGTGCAGAGATTACTTCAATAAAGTTCAAAAAAAACCAAACAAAAGTAGGGGGGCACATGCTTCCTGGATGAAGCGTCACAAGACCCGAGCACTCGTCCCATGCTGCCATCCAGCTTCCCCTTGTCACTCAGGTGCTCTGTTCCCCCCACACACATGCTCACCCCAGCTGCCGTCACAGGGCACAGCGCCCGACAGCCTACTATGTGCCAGGCACTTTCCTCAACCATTCACAGAGCATCGCATGGCCTCTCCTGTGACCTGATGCGGTTGCTACTATCCTACATCTGGGAAAACAGAAGTCAGACACGTTAAGAAACTTGCCAACGGCGCTACGGTGAGTGACCCCTATACAGATGGGACCCACCGTGGATGCTCACCGGGTAGCCACCGGGAGCTCCAATGTTCGGCTTCCGTATTTGGCCTAAAGTGTGAACACACACTTCAAAGAATCTTCCCCAACCTCTAGATACAGTCAAAAACTGTTTATATTCATGCCAATTCTGTTAGTATGTGTCCAGTTGCAAATATTTAATTTATAGATTACCTGCTGTCATGGTTTAAAATCCTCATTTGGAATCTACCTTCAGCTTTTTATAAAAACAGCTGCCGGAGGGGCGCCTGGGGGGCTCAGTCGGTTAAGCGTCTGACTCTTGATTTCGGCTCCAATCGTGATCTCACGGCTCAGGAGATCAAGCCCCGTGTGGGGCTCTGCACCGACAGCACAGGGCCTGCTCGCGATGCTCTCTCCCCCTCTCTCTGTGCCCCTCCCTTGCTCGCTCTTGCGCTCTCTAAATAAACTTAAGAAATAGCTGCCAGACACAATCCTCAAGGGGCCGGCTGACATTCTGACTGTGTCCGCCATACCGAAAACTACTTTGCAGCCCTCAAAGGTACCCCCGACCCCTCTTCATACAACAGAAATGGGGCAGAAAGCTCTAGTTTCTTGTGCATACCTCTGTCCTGCTGATCTCCGGATCACCAGATAGGCGTCGACCGCGTAGCAAAACAGCCACCAGAAGCAGGCACCGTACAACAGCTGGATCCACATCTGTAATCAGGAAGAGCCTGGCATCAAAGCTCCTGGAAACAGGCCCCGGATTGTCCCCATCCGTGAAAGGAGCGGGCAGATGCCGGTTTCCTCTGACGTCAGGAAGCAGCACATGAAAGCCCTCCGGAGACACGTGGACAGTCTGGGAAACCAAGGCTGGGGCGTGGCCCAGGGCGGCATGTGCCTCCGTGCTCTGTCCGCCCAGCGGCGCCAGACTAGCAAGCCCGCTGGCCGGGTACACTTGTCAGCACGGGACGTAAAGGCCTCAGATGCACAGCCTTCCCCGGCGTGAGGGCTGACAGTGCCTCTGAACGAGAACGAAGGAGTGTGGGCAGGAAAGGTCTTCTGAGCAGAGGGGAAGGAAGGGGCCGGTCTGCTAGAGGCAGCGGGACACTGACCAGCCTCTGGCGCGGACGGAGACCGCGCTCCCCTCTGCGGCCGGGAAGCAGCGACGGCACAAGGAGAGAGGCTGACGATTCTGCTACAGCGCAGTGCACAGAGCAACAGAGATACACAGATTCGAATAATATATTCCGGGGCGCCTGGTGGCTCGGCGGGTTAAGCGGCCGACTCTTGATTCCTCACGGTTCCGGAGTTCAAGTCCTGCGTTGGGCTCTGCGCTGACAGTGTGGAGCCTGCCTGGGTTCTCTGTCTGCCTCTCTCTGCTCCTCCCCCGCTCTCTCAATAAATAAACTTAAAAAGTGAAGGCACAAATATG
Organism: Acinonyx jubatus; assembly: GCF_027475565.1. Lineage (NCBI taxonomy): Eukaryota > Metazoa > Chordata > Mammalia > Carnivora > Felidae > Acinonyx > Acinonyx jubatus. The sequence goes on from NC_069389.1 coordinate 6,721,311, forward strand.
TGTTTCATTAAGCGCAATATATATCCCATAAATCAACAACTTTCATTGTCCTTTCTTTTCCCTTTTTGGCCAGCTGGTTTTAACTGCAGCTCTACCCTAGGTAAGGACTGTATACGTGGGCTCACATACGGTGGGGGGCAGGGGGGAGCCATACTAGCGCAGTGGTCCTCAAATTTAAGTGTCAGTCAGAAGTCCCTGCAGGGGGTGTAACATCACAACAGACCCCACACCAAGGTTCTGAGAATTTGCATTTCTTTTTTTTTTTTTTAATGTTTATTTATTTGAGAGAGAGACAAAGCACGAGCAGGAGAGGGCCAGAGCGAGGAAGACATAATCCAAAGCAGGCTCCAGGCTCCGAGCTGTCAGCACAGAGCCCTATGCAGGGCTCGAACCCACGAACCGCGAGATCATGCCCTGAGCCCAAGTTGGATGCTTACATGACCCAGGCGCCCTTGAGAACTTGCATTTCGAACAAACTCCAGTGGGCTGAGACCACACTTGGAGGAACAGAGTGTCACAGGAGCACAGTGGGAAGAAAGGGTTATCAACACAAGCAGGTGGACTTACTGCGGTCCCCACGCAGTACGCAGCAGGCCAAAGGTCCGTCCCATTCACGTCTGAGATGCCCTTGACGAAATCGGGGAATCCCAACCACACTGCAGACCGGAAGACGATCCCTAAAACCGAGTAAGAGGACACAGTCATCCCGCGGGAGATGCATTCCAGGCCCCGCAATTGATGCCGAAACTGCACATTGTACCGAATCCTAGATGGGCCACGTTTTGTCCTTTACGTACATTCCAACGATACGGCCTGCTTTATAAATTAGGCACAGTAAGAGACTAACAACTAGTAAACAACGATAATATGCTGTAATGGAAGTCATGTGAACGTGGTCTCTAAACACCTTACTGTACTCACTGTTCTTCTCGTGAGGACATGAGATGTAGCGAGGTGAAGCATGCAGGCACCGTGATGTGGTGTTGGGCTATACGGACCTTCCGACAGGGCAGATGACCAACCGCTTCCGGACCAGAATGGACCGCAGGGAACCAGAACCGTGGAAAGGAAAACTGTGGCTAAGGGTGAGCTACTGTCCTTTGTAATGGTCCTAATTCGTATCTAAAGCCAACTTGCTGCTCTGTTAAGAGTAAGTAGATGGTGGATGGAAAAATAGAGAGAGAGAGAAACGAGGGAGGAAAGACACACATCGGTGTGTGTACAGAGACAGAGAATAAGATCTAGGAATAATTATTTCGGTCACAGAGCAATCCCAGGAATTTTGATTTCAACTTGAACCACCATTAGCCACAATCATATGCCTAACGTAGTTGTTGGCTTACTTGGTATGAAGAAGCAATTATGTGAACAACAACCGGTATTTCTTGGCTATATTTTTAATACCCACGTATTAACCATTCCTGACATTTAAAGAAATGACCGAAACAGCACAATTCTGAAATGTAAAAAGATAATTCTTTCATTCTTTAAAAAATGTATTTAGGGCCTGGGTGGCTCAGTCAGTCAAGCCTCTGACTTCAGTTCAGGTCATGATCTTGAGGTTTGTGAGTTTGAGCCCCGCGTCGGGCTCTCTGCTGTCAGTGCCCAGCCTGCTTCAGACCCTCTGTCCCCCTCTCTCTCTGCTCCTCCTCCACGAGCACTTCTCTCAAAAATAAGCATTTAAAAAATAAAAATAAAAAACAGGGGCGCCTGGGTGATGCAGCTGGTTGAGCATCTGACTCTTGGTATTGGCCCGGGTCGTGATCTCATGGTTTGGGGGTTGGAGCCCTGCACTGGGCTCTGTGCTGATGCACGGAGCCTGCTTGGGATTCTGTCTCTCCATCAAAAGAAATAAACATTTAAAAAATTATATAAGTAAATAATGCAATTAAGATTCTCACAAATTAGCTCTCCTCAATAATTTGCTCTTGACGTTTATGATTTGTAAGTTTTCCTTGCTATTAAACCCAAATACCTAATTCTCCTCAAAATAGTATACATGCTTTAAGTTATATATTAAGGTTTTTTGTTAAGAAATGTGATATGCTCTAATAACATACTCCGTAGGGGTGCCTGGGTGGCTTAGCTGGTTAAGGGTCCTACTCTTGATTTCGGCTCAGGTCATGATCTCACAGGTCATGGGTTTGATCCCTGCGTCAGGCTCTGCACTCCCAGTGCAGACCCTGTTTGGGATTCTTTCCCTCTCCCTCTCTCTCTCTCTCTGCCCTCCCCTGCTCCGTCTCTCTCTCAAAATAAATAAACTTAAAAAATAATAATATACTATGGAATACAATGCTAAAAAGTAATTGTAAACAGTACGAAGTTTTGTGCTATGTGCTCATGTACACGAATATAGTATGTAATAGACGACTAAGTATACAATACATAACATACTAAATCTATTCTATGTAATACACTGCCAGACTTACGTTGCATACTATACTAGCAACTCTATGCTGCATAATACGTCACCAAATACGATCTGTGTATTTAAATTGTATACAATCTAAATATAGTGTGATACACTACCAAACGTACATTATATACGATATGAAATTTGTGTTACATAACACACTACTATACGAACACCATGTAATACATCACTAAAGAGGAACTATGCACACTGAGACGTTTAAGATATACCTTCTCGTTATCAAGCACTGCTCACAAAAATAATGCTTTTCTTCCATAGAATGCTTACCATTTACGGCACATAGCATTCCTTCGAGCTCAGTAAATGCCCAATGTATTTTTGTAGCGATATGAGCTGATGAATGTCAACTTATTGTGATAAACATTTCACAATATGAGTATGTCAAGTCATTCTGCTATCTTAAACTCTTACAGTGCTCTATGTCAACTGTATCTCAATAAAACCGGAAAAAAAAAACTCTGTCCTATGAGATAGGCATCATAAGTATTTTTCAGTGATGTGTCAGTCACCAAGCCTTGCCCTGAATTCTGCTTCTGCTCATTTGTCAATATCACGCAACTCCCTTCCAAAATCTATTCTATGTAATACACTGCATATATGCATATATGCATATGCAAATATTATTTCACTGATCCTCAAAAGATATCTGGGTGCATCTTTATTTTTAGATATCCAAGTTATAGAAACTAAATTGCTGTTAAGATGCTTTTCCAGAGGCACCAGGCTGGCTCAGTCAGAAGACTGTGTGACTCTATCTCAGGGTCATGGGTACAAGTCCATATGGGGTATAGAAATTACTTAATTTTTTTAGTATTTATTTATTTATTGAGAGAGAGAGAGAGAGGGAGAATATGCAAGTGTGCACTCATGCATGGTTTTGAGGGGCAGAGGGAAGAAGGGAGAGAATCCCAAGCAGCATCCACGTGGTCAGTGCAGACCCCGATGAGGGGCTCGGCTTGAATTCACAAACTGTGAGATCATAACCTGAGCTGAAATCAAGAGTCAGGCATTTAATCGACTGAGCCATGCAGGTGCCCCAGTAAATAAACTTTAAAAAAAAAAAAAAGATGCTTTTCCAAAATGTTTCAGCAGAATCAGGAAGAAAACCAATGTCTGATTTATTTAGCCTGCACCAAGATAGTTTTATCCCTAAGAGAAAGGAAGTACTGCTTCCTGTCTGACTCCTGGAGTCTGAGACAGTGACTAGAGGTTATACAGTATGTACTGGAAGTCAAGTTCCTTGAGGGTCTCTGACCACAAGGGCACAGAACTGGAGAACAGCACGCTGAGACAGCCACCTGCGTTGATATCAGCTCAAGGCAGGGTGAAAGCTGCTGCCACCCCCTCAGGGATGTTTCAATACCATCGACAGCCTTCAGCTTCACGAGTAAAATTATGCAAAAGTACATGTCCAAAATGGTCAGCGCCTGTCAGCCAATTGCCAAATGTGGGCAGCATCTAGATCCTGATTCGAACAAGCCAACTATAAAATAGCATTTATGAGACAACTGAACATACACCAGGGATGTTAAAGAATTGACTTTTGGGGTGCCTGGGTGGCTCAGTCGGTTAAGCGGCTGACTTCGGCTCAGGTCATGATCTCACGGTCTGTGAGTTCGAGCCCCGCGTCGGGCTCTGTGCTGACAGCTCAGAGCCTAGAGCCTGCTTCTAATTCTGTGTCTCCCTCTCTCTCTGCCCCTCTCCCGTTCATGCTCTGTCTCTCTCTGTCTCCAAAATAAATAAACGTTAAAAAAAAATTTTTTTTTTTAAAAAAAGAATTGACTTTCATTATTATTTTCCGGCGACAATACTAGTATAATATGTATATTTAATTTTTAATTTACTTAAATTCAAGTTACTTAACACATAGCATAGTATCGGTTTCAGGAGAACCCAGTGATTCACCTCTCACATACGACACCCAGTGCTCATCCCAGCAAGCGCCCTCCTTAATGCCCATCACCCGTCTAGCCCATCCCCCCCACCCACCTCCCGTCCAGCAACCCTCCGTTTTCTGTACTTAAGAGTCTCTTACAGTTTGCCTCCATTTTTATTTTTCCTTCCCATCCCCTACGTTCATCTGTTGTGTTTCTTTCATTCCACATATGAGTGAGTTCATGTGGTTCTTATCTTTCTCTACCTTAGTTCAATCAGCACAATACACTCTAGTTCCACCCCGCGTCGTTGTGAATTAATCCAGTGGTGGGTGATACCAGGAGGGGGTATAGATGAAGTGAGAGCATAGGTCCGAAGGCGGTTCCTTATACAGTCTGTGTGATTTAAGTTAGAAATTTTCCCAAAGTAAAAATGCAAACAAATGGTTTTGGAAAAGAGTTTAGGCTTTACGGGCCACAATTTCTCTGCCATCATCCACCTCTGTCCTTGCAGGGCAAAGATAGCACTAGACAATGCACAAGGGCAGGGCGCGGCTGTGTTCCCACGAAACTACTGAAGGACATGGACATTTAAATTTCATGGAATATTTATCAAAAACATTTCACGAAGTATTTTTCTTTTGATTGTTAAAAACCTTTCGGGCCACAGAAAAGAGGCAACAGGTGGGATTTAGTGTGGGGTCTGCGATTTGGCCGCCTGTGGTAGAAAACCCAAACCTGAAAAAAATTACGTATTTATACGTATTAGAGGTAGACACATCAAGTTTTCTTCCCGATTCTGCCAAACCGTTCGGGAAACGGTTGTGGATGCACAGAACATTGTCAGTCTCTCACTCGCAGAAGTTATTAGGGAACCGTTGTATTTTCTGGGGTTTTTGTTTAATGGCAACCGCCTGAAGTTTCCCCCAGTAAGCCTGCAATAACGAACACTGTAAACTGTTTCTTCTCTTTAAACAAATGTCCCCTGGGCATAATTTTTACTGCCTGTCTTGTTTCGCTGAGTCCCTCGGTCCGTCCTGTCCGGTCCCTAGGGGGCCGCCTCTGTGCTCCGAGTACACACCCTGCCCAACCTCGCGGGCCGCGCACGCTCACCCGGGCACCGAGCAGGTCCGGACCCGCGGGCGGCGCACCTTACTGAAGCAGCCGAGAAGGTCCCAACCCGCGGGCCGCGCGCCTCACCCAGGCACCGAGCAGGCCCCAACCCGCGGGCCAGGCTCCCCCACCCCGGGCGTCGAGCAGGTCCGCGCCCCTTACCCAGGCAGCCGAGCAGGTCGCAGGCGGCGGCGGCGCGCAGGATGCGGACGGAGGCCGGGGCGCGCGCCGAGGCCGGCGGGGACGTGGACGTGGTCCCCGGGCCCGCGGGCCGTCGCCCCGGCAGCAGTTGCAGGAGGCCCAGCGCCAGGCGGCACGCGCCGCCGCCCAGACACAGCGCGTGGAAGGCCCGGGGCTGGAAGCCCAGCACCAGCTGCGTGGCGGCGTCCCGCGTGGGGCAGCAGAAGGTCCCCAGGCGTGGGGAGGCCATGGGCCGTGCTCGGGGACGCGGCTCGGCTGTGCCGGGACCCCGCCGGGCCGCTGGGTCAGGTGCCCGGCCGGCAGCGAGGGGGGGATCATGTGCCCGGGGCCGCGCCTCCCCCCGCCCCCGCCCCGGCGCCCGCGCGGGCGGAGAAGGCGCCGACCGGGGTGGGGGCTGCGCGCCCTCGGCGGACGCCACGAGGTCTCACGAGGGTGAGGCTGGGGCCCGAGCCGGAGGTGGGGGAAGGAGGCGCGCCCGGGGCCCGGGAGGGAGGTCGGCTTTCTTCCCTGCAACCCAGCCTTCCCCCAAGCCGCCTCCTCGTCTTAACTGACCTTACCAGACAAACCTGCCTCATTTGCCAGCTCTTTCCCATTTGGGACCTGACGTCCCTAATTTTGATGCGTTACAGGCGCCAGAACACGTTCATCATCAACGTGACTGATGCGATTGGTGTTAACAGACACAATCCCAGCGGCAGGAGTTTCCTTGCAAGTCAAATCTTTTTTTTTTTAATTTTTTTTAATGTTTATTTATTTTTGAGACAGAGGGAGACAGAGTGCGAGTGGGGAGGGGCATAGAGAGAGGGAGACACAGAATCTGAAACAGGCTCCAGGCTCTGAGCTGTCAGCACAGAGCCCGATGGAGGGCTCGAACCCACGAACCGTGAGATCATGACCTGAGCCGAAGCCGGGCGCTTAACCGACTGAGCCGAGCCACCCAGGCGCCCCGCAAGTCAAATCTTAAAGACGGAAGCGCTTAGCCTAACGAGACATGTTTACACACGCGTATTTTGCACCTTACAGTTCAGTGTTCCGTGTTTACTCAGCTTCAATATAGGTTTGGGCATTCTAAATTAGCTTTCAAAAGTAATTGTTTGGTTTTTTTTTTAATTACCCAAGTTCATTCAGATTTCATAACTTTTTTTTCGTTATACATTGAAAATCAAGCTTTATTCTATGTGCTTAAAAGTTCCAAAATTGTGTCAGCACTCATGATAACCATCAACATACTGGGTAAAGTTTAAAAACAAACTCGAGAAGGCTGACAATAAAAGAGCTCTCCTATAGGTTATGGCTTTTACTAACCAAACCTTTAAAACAAACCAAAAAACCCTTACCAGATTTATCATCTAATAAATTAATAGGCCCATCGGCAAACCCCAAGCGGCCACCCTTTCTCTCTCCCCTCAACAAATGGGCCCCTCTCTAAGGTTTTTACCCGGTCACCCGAAGGGAATGCAGCCCATTCGTCCCTCCCCCACTTATTAAACACTTAAATGCAAACACATGCCCTCCCACCCAGCTGCTCATCTGCCTTTCCACCAGGAGCTTTGCTATTTTAAAGGCAAAGTTTGGGCTCAGCCCCTAGGCCTTCTTCCCCGAAGGCCCTAGGACTGGACTTCTCTGTTGGAATCCACGGTAGGCAGACAGGCGGCTGCGTTGCCAGATGGGAAACAGAGCCTTTAACAAAGGGCTGCAAACGCCAGCACTTCAAAAGGATCTGACCTGGCAGTCTATTAGCAGGGGCAGCTGCTTTGATGGAATTCTGGAACCACCAACGCTGTCAAAACCTGCACTGCTCTCGGGTATTGCACACTCACTTGTAAAAACAGCAGAAAACATCAGAGAAATACTCCCCAAACATCCATTTGTCAGCCCTTTAGAAAGCATGAATCCTGCTCTCTTGGGCCATTGATCTCCTCCTTCGTTTCCTCTTGGAAAGCAGAGGCTGCTTCTGGAGGACAGTGTGCGGGAGTGTGCTTTAAAAGATACAAATGACAACAGAGCCTTTGTATGCTTGCTCTGATGCTGAGGGTTTGAGGGTTTGCATGGCCCGTCCATGCAAAAGTACCAGTGCATTTCCGTTTTTGCCTTGGGCCGGAATTGCACATACCCCACCTCTCTGCTTCCCACGTGCAAACCTGCAGGCTCTGATGATTCGGGCACCAAGTAGTCACGGGTGAGGCTCCCATGCGGGTCAGTGGTCAAGTTACCTCGGGGAGAAAATTGTTATAAATGAAGATTCCTAGGCCAGATGGGGCCTCCGAGCAAACTTGCAGAAGGACGGACAGGAGACTGTTTTTTTGACGGTCCGAAATAACTTGAAATTAGTATAAGATGCAACTGACGTAACTGTGTGCAAGATGTGGGAATGAGGGGGCTTTTAGGGGAGATAGTGGGGTTCGTGGGGTCCAGAGCCGACGGCCAGGAAAGAATTCTTGAAAACGTCTTTGGTGCAAAATGGTGATCTTGTTAAAGCACGGGGACAGGACCCGTGGGCAGGAAGAGCTGCCCCGGGGGCCTTGAGTGACTAGTTATATACTATGGGGCTGCGGGAGGTGAAGCCCAGGGGAAGTTTCCAGTGAGATTTTTATATGCTAAAGGAGACTCACAGGATTTTGGAGGCCTAGCTATTGTCCAGCTAGGGTTGTTTTCCCCTCTAGCAAAGCGTTAGCATTAAGACAGTAAGGAGTTCCCGGAGAAACGTTTTACTCTGCTGGCCTCAAGTATTTGTCAATGGGCTACAGGTTCTAAGGAAATTTAGTTCTATCTGCCATTTCCGTCTGCCTTTGTTCCCCACCTTACTACGGAGAGTGATCTCCATCCGTTCACCATTTGTTTTTCCCCTTTCCTTTGTTCTTGGGCAGCCAGGAGTGCACACATATCCCAAGGGGGGGGGGGGGGGGCTGTCCGCTTGCCTTATGCTTCCAGAAACATCTGGAAGTACTGCAGATGTGCGACCTGCAAAGATGATCCCGCCAAGCCACAGTCAGCTGAGCCTGAACACCGATGTATCTGTGCGGTAACAATCAGGGCCTTTACGTATGTGAAGTTCATTTTTGCATCCACGCTCCCTCCTTTTCTCCCTCCCTCCCAGCTTACCATCTGGATTCCACCTTGCACTTCCCGCCTGGGCTGCCCACGGAAGGTTGTCTTGGCTTTACCTTTGCTCTGCCATTCACGACTTGCCCACCATCCCGCTTGATCCGCTACGCTAACCTCTGGAAGCGGGTCAGGGGGTTTCTCTCACAGACAACTCTTCTCACGGTGAGTCCCCTGACACCCACAGGTCTTAATGGAAAGGACAGAGTTCACGGGGAGAACCTCAGGTAGTGTTATGCCCAGAATTCGTGATCCCCAAAGACCACCAGGGAGCCGAGTCCGATGCAAAAGCAAAGAGCCTTTATTCGCGCTAGCTCGAGCTCAATCCCCTACCTGCACCGTCGCAGCGGTGAGATACCAGGGAAAGAGAGCGAGTTTCAAAAGGACAAAGGTTTTATTGGGGCCTGGGGGCAGTTGGTGAGGTAATGGCTATGGCCTCAGCCGATTGGCTGGGGAAGGGTCCTGGGGAAGGGTCGAGTCCTGTTAGGCAGGTGAGGGGGGGGGTTACTCAAGGGGAGGAGGTGTGGTCAAGGTGAAGGACACAGAACAAGATGGAGTCGGCTGGCGTAGGCCCGCCCTTTCAGTAGGCCACAGAATCCAGTAAAGAGATAGTGGGGGGCGGATGGATGGTCTGCTGAAATACACTGGTAGCAGCAGCAGAAGTGAGGACCGAGCGACTCACAAAAACCTACTGTTTTCAGAGTGCATCAGTAGGCAGGCACAATGCTCTGTGTTTTACATTCATTGTCTCACTGAATCTACAGCAGGAGCCTTTCGGGTGGGTTCTAGTCTTCAACTGATGAGGACAGTATGTACATTAGTGGGCATGGCTAAGTTCCAGTAAAACTTCATTTACAAAACTGGTGGCAACCTAGCCATTTTGGCTCCTATAGGTCTACCCACAGAGACTCTGGCTTAACCAGCAGTACCCCAGAAGGCCGGGGGGCTAAGCCCAAAATAAGAGGGAGGCTAACAGCTAGTGGGGCAGGCAAACAGGCCAGTGAGGAATGGGACACAAGAAGTTGCTGGCAGAGAAATTGCTCCTCCTTCCTCCCGCCCTATGAAGTTTCTGAGGAGAGGTCGTATAGGGTCCTGAGCAACCAGCTGTGTTTCTTAGGAATCTGTAGTCTATTCATAATTGTGCCACCTTTAATTTGCCCTTCCTCCTTCCCTACTTTCACTTCCCTTGTGCCCAGGGATTCCATGGTGTTTGCCCACAAAACTTCGGCATACCATTTGCCTCAGGCTCTGCTCTCTAAGGAACCCAGGCTAAGAATCTGCCTTCCTCATAAAGGATTTCAGGTGCTGTAGCCCCTGCCCTGCTTGGGGCCCATCTGATGACCAGCAGCACCTCTGCCTTTCAATTCCTTTCATTTCAACAGAAATGTATTGAGTGCCATGTGCAAACTGAGCAGATAAAGAGACAGGCTGTGTCCAATAAATATGGGTGTGTTTACTAGGCCTTAATAAAGAATACGTAATGGTCAAAGGCACTGTCAGAGTCAAATAAACCAATTAGTCATAGACCCACGGGAGAAGAGGGTGGGAAGAGATAGGGACTGAGTAGAGTTTAAAATTAAATTGTACTTGTGGTGCCTGGGTGGTTCAGTCGGTTGGGTGTCTGACTTCGTCTCAGGTCATGATCCTCAGGTTTGTGAGTTCGAGCCCCGCGTCAGGTTCTGGGCTGACAGCTCAGAGCCTGGACCCTGCTTTGGATTCTTTGTTTCCCTCTCTCTCTGTGACCTCCCCTGGCCACGTTCTGTCTCTCTCTCTCTAAAAAATAAACATTAAAAATTTTTTTTAAATTAAATTGTACTTAAGTAGAAAGACATTTAAATATCAGACCTGAGAATAAAATTAATCAAGTTTCATGTGCATTGCGTTGCAGATGCTACTGAAAAGCAGATTCTCATTCTGCTTATCGGGATGTCTGGGTGAGGCCATGCATTTCTAGCAAGCTTCCAGAGATGTGGATGCTGCTGGTCAATGGCTCCTACTTGGAGCAGCAAGGTCCTGGAGCTTGTATCTCAACCTGAAAAGGAAAGGAACAACCAGGCCATACTTCAGTGTGGGGAGGGCTTAGCTCAAAAGAGCAGAGAAACTGATCAACGTCCAGCTAAGCCAAAGAGCATTCTGAATGCCAATGACGAAGCAGGGATGGAGGCATGAGGTTAGCAGTGATGAGCAACATCCTTCCTGATGGTTCTGAAAGCTCCAGGGGGAGAAAACTGTTTGGGGCTAACCGGGGATGGAAGTCAGGAAACAAACCGGGAGGACAGGGGAGCAAATGGGAGAGGAAGAAGACTGACGAGGACTGGGGGAGACAAACAAAAGTGACTTGTGTTGAGGAAGGGAGAATGACCTGACGGTGTTCTCAGGTAGAAACTGGAAAACTGTTCACCCTGGTCTAGAAAAAAGAAGAGGCCTGGGCTATGACAAAGTCCTAACAGAAGCTCTTTTGGTGTAGGTGAGTGGCTCAGTGCCCTGGGAGGGACCTATCTAATCCCAAACGACCCCACCTCCTTATACATCATTTAAAATGCTTTCTCCCTGAAAGCCAACGAGCCAGCTGTTAAATAAATCTCAAATGAAAAACAAAACAGGATTTGCTTCACAGAGATTTGATTTTCAATTCACAGCTAAATTTGTTGGAACACAGTCATTCCATAGAGGAAAAACCACTGTTAACAGTCTGATGCAGTAAATGTGCCAAAAGTAATAGTATAGAAAGTTGCAACTGACATTAACGATGGAATGAACGCCAAGGAAAAAGAAAACAAAGATACATTCAAAGATGATTATGATGCCAGTAGCTAACGCTATTATGTTAAAATGTTTAGTAACTGAGAGAATGGAGCCACAAATAAATGGGCAGGCACGAACTATTAAGAATAGTTCAGTGGTCAGTTATGTCAAGGGCAGTGTTTTACATCTAAAATCACATTTTTGTGCTTTTTCAGGATGTGCAGTCAAGCTGAAGTAATTCTACAATCCTTCATGGTAAGAAACAATTATTCTTACATTTACATGTCTGAAGACATCTCTCTATAATGCCAGCTTTTCAGTTCAATCTCCTTATTCTGTATGCTGACATTTGGAGCTTTCAGCTCAAAAAGAAAAAGGGTTTTTTTTTTTTAACATTTATTTATTATTGAGAGACAGAGAGACACAGAGCATGAGCAGGGGAGGGGTAGAGAGAGGGGGAGACCCAGAATCTGAAGCAGGCTCCAGGCTCTGAGCCGTCACCACAGATCCTGATGTGGGGCTCGAACTCACAAACTGCGAGATCATGACCTGAGCCCGTCGGTCACTCTACCAAATGAGCCACCCAGGCGCCCCAAGAGTTTTTGTTTTTAATGAATATTTCTAATGCCCAAAAAGGAATGTAATGATTTTGAGACCCAATGCTCAGCTGTGTATTCGAGGTCAAGTAACACACATCACGGACAATTAAAGGCAAATTCTTTTACATAAATCTGCTGCCTTTGGAATGGCTTTCAAAGTGCACACACACACACACACACACACACACACACACACACAATTAAATGTACACACAAAATCATCTCTTAATAGAATTGTGGAAGCATTGTACACACTTGATTGGCAACCAAATTGGACTTCAAAACAGTTTTATATGTGCTTTTAAAATCATGAATGATGGAAATGATTTATTCAATCAAAAGTTAGTAAGTCCAGGGACCTGGATGGCTCAGTCAGTAAAGCATCTGGTCATGTTCTCGTGGTTCACAGGTTCAAGCCACACATGGAGCCTGATTGGGATTCTCTCTCCCTCTCCCTCTCTCTCTGTCCCTGGCCTGTGCACACATGCTGTCTCTCACTCTCTCTCTCAAAATAAATATGTTTAAAAAGGTAAATCCATTCCAATTTGAAACTATGTCCTGAACGTACACATGTTCTTGAATGTCTTATCTCCTACTAAAGTAACAAAAAAAACATCGATACCATAACAAGTTCTTGGTGGGAAAAGAGGTGACAGGCAGGACAAAGAAGCATTTCTGTTTCTGAGGAGCTAAAAGGAACAGGCATGTTGATCACTGTTAGAAATGACTGGAGGGGCACCTGCCTGGCTCAGTTGGTGGAGCATATGACTCATGACCTCAGGTTGTAAGTTTGAGTCACACATTGGGTGTAGAGATTACTTAAAAATAAAATCTTAAAGGGGTGCCTGGGTGGCTCAGTGGGTTAAGCATCTAGACCTCGGCTCAGGTCATGATCTTGTGGCTTGTGGGTTCAAGTCCCACATAGGGCTCCAGGCTGACAGCTTGGAGCCTGGAGCCTGCTTTGGATTCTGTGTCTCCCTCTCTCTCTGCCCCTCCCCCGGTCACACTCTGTCTCTGTCTCTCTGTCAAAAATAAACATTTTAAAAATAAATAAAATCTTAAAAAAAGAAAGAAGTGACAGGAAAGAAGGCCTAGCTGGTTAGTAGAAACCAGGAGGGACAGTTTCTGGGGTTAAATGTGCAATCTTAGTGACTAAAGATAGGAGATGCAAAGAAAGGTTTGAAATCACTCCGTGCACACACAGACAGCAGCATGACACGGCGTGACCAGCTGAGACCCTCCCGTGCTGACCGTGAGGTGAGGTCGCGTGCAGAAAGGTTTATGTGCACGAGTTTCCAGGGAAAGGCAGGAAGCGCTGGAACCATGTGATCATGAAAGGGAGACCAAGCATAGATTTGCAAGTCAAATAAAGTCCCATGAATGGTGGCTTGGGTTCCATCCCACAGGACTTGTAGTGAGGGTGCAGGCCACTGTGGTAATCTACGCTACATAACAAATTTCTCAAGCTTAGCAGCCTACGGCAACACCCATTTATTCCAACCTCCCTGAGCACAGATCACAGGCTTGCTCTGTCTTTTCAGACTGTGTTCATGGTCTTTTAGTGTACCTCACAGTTTTTTGTTTAGAGCTGGGCATGATGTCCTCGGTGCAAAGAATCGGGGTAAATAGGCTGTTAGTTGCGGGGGTTGGGGGGAAGCAGGAGGAGATGCATTCTACAGTTTATCATTAGGTCTGTCTCGTAGTGGTGAGCCGTACCCCTTGGCTGTGAACTTCACAAATGCCTCTCAGGCGTGGGTTCCCTCCCTCCCCCCAGCCTTAGGTGGGAAAGAAAGGTTGTCTGGAGGAGGTTGGAGTTCAGGATTTCATTCCCCCCATGGTAGTTAGGCTCTGGTAACCCCAATCAGTTGGGTGTCAAATTTCTCTTGAGGGCAGGGCTCGTTCAGAACAGAATGCTCTGGCATATTTAAAAATGGCTGCGTTCCTCCCTTTCTCTCCGCAGGAAGCACAAGCAATTTTTCTCCAGTTTTCAGTGAGAACCTGGTAGAGCTCCAAGAGGTAAAACTCACGGAAGCATAGGGATCCCTGCAGCTTTTATTTATTTTGAGAAAGAGAGAGAGAGAGAATCCCAAGCAGGCTCTGTGTGGTCAGCACGTAGCCCAATGTGGGGCTTGAACTCACAAACTGCAAGATCACGACCTGAGCCAAAATCAAGAGTTGGACAATTAACAAACTGAGCCACCAGGCACACCGCTCCCCCCTGCCCACCTCCCACCCCCCCCCCGCCCCCCCCCCCCCCCCCGGCCCCTGCAGTTTTGACTCACAGACTCTTCTACACTGAGCCTCCAGCAATGTGTCAATTACAGTTCAGGTTTTCCTAGCCTGGCGCTGACTCCTGTGGAAGTTTCTGCTAATGGGTTTTGGCTCCAGTGGGTTGTGGGTTCTCTGCATCGGCCCATCTTTTCAATTTCGGGGGCAGCAGGTCGCCCTGTGACCTTACTTCTCTGAGAAATCTAAGAAGAGTTGTGGCTCTTTCAGCTTGTTCAGCTTTTTGTGTGTTAGGATGAGGTGATGACCACTAAGTTCCTAACATGCCAGACTAGGAATCAGCAACACACATTTGCTCACAGCTTCTGTAGCTTAAGAGGCCAAGCCCTGTTCAGCTGGGTCTTCCATTTTGGGGTCCGTCAATGGCTGCAGTTCAGGTGCTGACCGGGCTGGTCTCACCTGAAGGCTTGAGTGGGGCAATATTTGCTTCCAAGCATTTGCTAACATGTTTAATGACAAGTTTTCCTTCTTCATGGGCTGTTGGCCAGAGGTCACCTTCAGTTCCTTGGCACATGGCTCTCTCCACAAGGCAGGCTTCCAATAAGGCTCCTTGACTCGTCAAAGCCACCAAGAATGACTCACCAAGTGGAAGTCACAAGCTTTTGTAACAGAATCACAGAACTGACATCCCATCACCTTTGCTGGATTCTGTCGGTTAGAAGTTAGTCACGGGTCCTGTTCACTCCCAATGGAAGGAACACACAGAGTATGAACACCAGCTGGTTGGGTGTACTGGGGAGGCCATCTTTTTCTTTAAATGTTTATTTTTGAGAGAGAGAGAGAAGGAGGGACGGGCAGAGAGAAATGGGGACAGAGGATCTGTAGCGGGGTCTGCGCTGACAGCAGAGAGCCCGACATAGAGCTCGAACTCACAAACCATGAGATCATGACCTGAGCCGAAGTCTGACACTTAACCGACTGAGCCACCAGGTGCCCTGGAGAGGCCATGTTCATGTCTGTCCACCACAGCTACCTCTCAGGGTTGTCTGATGGTGCAAGAACGCTGGAGCGTCCACCTCGGTCAGTCACCCAGGAAGGGCTGCCCCTCGGGAGGGCACTTCAAATCCCGGGGTCTCTGAGAGCATTGGCACAGTGAGCTCCTGCCACCTGAGGGCATCCTCCTGCAGGGAGGTGCAAGCTGCCTCCTGCAGCTCCAGGAATATGTTAAGGGGATAGAAGGATAACCACCCTCTCCATCCCCAATTAAACTTGCTTGGTTTGACCCTGTGGGACGGACAGAAATGCTCAGGGTTGGCTCAAGGCTTTAAGAGAGTAAAAAGAGCTGCCGTGGCTTATCTCTTGATGCTGATCCCCTTTCTCTGCCCTGCTGGGGAATTCAGTAGCTCTGCAAAATTCCACACAACGAATGGGTTTTGAACCTAGGCTCAGAGCTCAAAGAGCCTGATTTGTGGTGGTTGTTGGGTTGGGTATTGACCTCGCCTGACAAAACAGGAGTCTTGGCTTCTGAAAGAAACTTGCCTTTCCCCTGAGAAAACCACAGCAATTCAGACTGAGAAATTGTGTGTGAGAGTACAACTTCAGTTCTGCAACAGGCAGATAATGAGTCTGTGAGGAAAGTAGTGTCAGCCTGAGAAGAGGTGAGACCAGACGGTGCCGTGGAAGGGAGAGGGATGGGATTTGTGTTCTGAGAAGAGGAAGAAAGTAAAATAACATTAATGATATTGTCTGACCACCTTCCATGAGCGGGCAGCGGTTAAGTACTCAATGTCTTGCTTAACTCTCATCGCACCCTTGTGGCTCACCTTTTTATCTCTAGTTTCTATGTATGAGGCAGCAGAAGAGCTGGGGCAACTTGTGAAGGTCACGGAGGTGGTGGAGGGGAGGATCAAACCCAGGCAGATTACACCATAAACACTTCCTCCAGAGGGGACCCGGAGATTCATTTCCTGTCACCATGGATGTCAATGAACGGGTCGGACCATAGAAACGAAACGCACCTTCTCAATACACCCCCTTGAAACAACAAGGAGCCCGCTTTTGAGAAGTTGGAGGGGGGTCGCGGGTGGCCCAATTTGAGGTCACGTGACCATAACTGCACTTTCAAGGAAGTATATGGGGGGATGGGGAGGTGGGGGGTTAGGACGCTCCTGTATATATACATGTTACAGATTTCAAACTTCGTTCAGATTTTATGTTTCTTTTATAGCACATTACCCTAATATAGTGAGATGAGAGGACTATGATTTCTGGAAGGATTAAACACTCTGCAGTTTTCACCCACGTGACTGTCAAACCTCATGTATCTAACAAAGGGGACAAAGTAGGCTCAGACTTGCGCTAATTTTGAAATGACTGCTTCACTGGTACTCAAGTGGCCCTGAGCAGGGAATAGGAAACCCACATTAACCCCAGTGGTTTGGCTTGCGGTTAGAAACACAGCGTGTTGGGAGATAATACAACCTTAGGTCAACATGGTTGTACACACTGCAGAAACATTTGTCTGACACACGGGCTAGAGCATACATCTCAATATCAGGATTGAAAGGCATCACTATAGAAAATGTGGGGGTGCCTGGGTGGCTCGGTCGGTTGAGCATCCAACTTCAGCTCAGGTCATGATCTCACGGTTTGTGGGTTCGAGCCCCACGTCAGGCTCTGAGCTGTTAGCACAGAGCCTGGAGCCTGCTTTGGATTCTGTGCCTCCCTCTCTCTTCCCCTCCCCCACTCCCGCCAAGTTTTCCGGGTCTCAGTGCACTGCCCTTGGTTGAACCTTCAGAGTAAGCCATGTGTATAACCTGAGTTTCTTAAACTTGTGACATTTCTTTAGTCTGTCACAGGTGTCACAAAATGTACTCTTAAGGGGCCAAACAGTATGTATTTTTGCCTTTGCAGGCTACTCGTTTCTCTCAATTACTGTTTCTCTCAATGTGCTTAAGTTGACTTAATCAATGGTGTGATTCGGGGCATCTTAATTTGGTCTTAAGGATAGCCTGTCCAGTTACAAACTTGGTGGCGACCACGGAACCAATGTGATTTCCCACAGAACACCTTTGCACTGTAAAACCTAAGTTGTTAAACGAGCTAATCAGAAAGGGAAACTTTCCCTATAACTTTACAGTGAGAAACCTGATGGCCACCTCCTTATCCACGTATTAAGGTGACAGTCACAAGTGACAAGCCATGGAGATGTCAAGTGTTCCCTGATGTGGTGTGCCGAGATGGCCACAACATCAATGTGTGTGTTTTCCCCCAAATCCATAACCTAGTCTTTAGAAAACGCCAGACAAGCCTAAATTGGGGGACATTCTACAAAACACCTGACCAGTCCTCCTCATGGGATGCCTGGGTGGCTCAGTCAGTTAAGCGTCTGACTCTTGGTTTTAGCTCAGGTCATGATCTTACGGTTCATGAGTTCGAGCCCTATGAGTCGGGCTCTCCACTGACAGTGCAGAGCCTGCTTGAGATTCTCTCTCCCTCTCTCTGTCCTTCCCCTGCTCTCCCTGGCACTTATGCTCTCTCTCAAATAAACTTCAAAAAAGAAAATTCTCCAGGTCATCAAAACAAAGGATGGGAGACCAAAGAGACGATGACACGCAGCGTTGGGTCCCGGGGACAGAAAGACACTAGGGTACAGACTGGGGAAATCCAACTAGAAGTTCATGACGAGGAATGTACTAGGTGAGGGTATACAAGTCCTTCCTATGTTATCTTTGCAAGTCCTCTGTAAATCCAAAATGGTTCCAACAGATGAATTTATTATTTTTAAAAAACTTTTAATGTTTATTTATTTTTGAGAATGAGTGCAAGCATGAGCTGGGGAAGGGCAGAGAGAGAAACACACACACAGAATCCAAAGCAGGCTCCAGGCTCTGAGCTGTCAGCACAGACCCCGACGCAGGGCTTGAACCCACGAACTGTGAGATCACGACCTGAGCCAGAGTCAGACGGTTCACCGACTGAGCCACCAGGCACCCCTCCAACAGAAGAATTAATTTTTAAGGAAGTTAATCTCACACAATATTTCCTGCGGCCCTTCCACACGTATAATTATGCAAAAGTAAGGAATGATTAATTTTTTAGAGGCTTCCTATCCCTGCCTGGAAGAAATTGGTCCATTGTGGTAAAAATTCTACCACCCTTCAGACGGCCGTCCTCAGTTACTTCCTGTTATTTCTACGACTGGCCAAATACTTCTACATTCCTTGAAGTTCAGAAGAAAAGAGTCAATTGAAACAAGTATTTTGGCCAGTGGCCAGCAAAGGAATTTCCCGCATCCGAATCAACAGTTCCTCCAGCTTTCCAGGGCCCCTCCTTCCCACACGGCACCCGAATTATTTCGGCTCTAAGGAAGTACAGATGGCTCCTTTCTCTCTCTCTCTGTGTGTGTGTGTGTGTGTGTGGTTGTGGTTGTGTTGGGGGCTGAGAGGGAGGGAATGGAATAACATTTATTGAGCTCCAGCAGTATGCGGACTCTCCTGGCAATGTCATTTGATTCTGTGGTTCTCCAGATGTGCTCTCCGAAGGGCAGCCTGAGTGTGGTTTAGGAGCTGATCACAAATGCAAGTTCCCCGTGCCTTCCTGGAGAGCCTCACAGAAGCATCTCTGGGTTTTCTTTTCTCAAAATGTGGAGTACGAAGTAAAAAGGTATTCCACAGTCACACGAATGCTATCATAGGGAAGGAACAGAAGATTCATGCTACATTTGGGAAGGGCAGTATGTTCAAGGATGTCTCACTGAAATCTCATGTACAGAATTATTTTTTGCAGCTTGGAAATCGCTTGTGTTGGCTCTCACTGGAACCACCTAGACGGTATTGGGGACTCAGGTATCATGTTTTTATACTGTGAGTTAGTTGGCAAATTACAAGCAGGATGGGTCGCAGAACGTGTTTGAGATTGGAAAAAAAAAAATCTTCCCCAGATACAATGTTGTAAATCAAGGTAAGGTGGCCAGGCTGGTGTCAAAACTCCTATCCTTGGAGCACCTGGGTGGCTCAGTCGGTTAAGCATCTGAGTTTGGGTCAGGTCATGATCTCATAGTTCGTGGGTTTGAGCCCTGTGTCAGGATCTGTGCTGACAGCTCAGAGACTGGAGCCTGCTTTGGATTCTGTGTCTCCCCCTCTCTCTCCCCCTCTGCTGCATGTGCCTCTGTCTCTCTCTGAAAATAAATTTTAAAAAATTAAAAAAAAAAAACAAAAAAACCCTCCCATCCTCTTGGGTACCCCAAGCCCTGCACTGACTAAGTTCTGATCTGTGACCACAAGGTCTGTGCCTTTGACCTCAGCTGAGGATCACTTGGAGAACGCAGACATGGCCCATGCATGTGGCTGCCTTTTTACCCCTCTTTTCCTCCTCTCATCAAGCCCCCCTAATTTTGATTAGGTAACCGGAGTTACCCTATTGGTCTCTGCCCTCCCAGAAACCCCTGGCTTTTACTTAAAGCATAATGCCCCACGTCATACAGGGACCCCAGGGAGAAAGAAGAATTCTAGACTTGGCCGCCTACACATTTGCATGACCAGATCTAGACCTTGATTACATCTCAAAAACTACAAGGATGAAAGATAATTTACACCCCCCACTACTCATTCCCCAGGTAAAACTGTTTTGTCTCTTGCCAGGAAGTCACTAGCATTCAGAATCCTTGCTTGGCTCTGTTAGCCTCAGTAGTAGTCCTGGGTCAGGCCTGAGTTTGCGGTTTTAAGCTGGTAAATTTCGTGATAATTGGCTATGTAGTGGCATTCTCAGGCATACTTGGAGAGCTCACTCACTCACTGCTGAGCCCTCCTCCCCTCTGATGCCTTCTGCTCATGTCCACAAAAGTTGCTGATCAGCAGTGGCCTGCACTTCCAGACGTCTTTCTGAGGGAGCTCTCATTTGGCTTGAGGGTGCGACAAGCTTTCCCCAATCACCACCCGGCGGGCAGGCAGATAACCAGCGGATTCTGCCTCTCCTGTGAGCACTTGGAACTATCAGCACAAACAGTGGGGCGTTAGCCATGATGCTTCCAAACCAGGAGAAAAGTCCCATTTTGTGTCTTAGAATGTAGCAGGATTCTCACACAGAGTCACGACAATGAGGCTTTCCTTTCCAGAGAGCAACTTTATTCCCGCCGGCACTGCTCAGTTGGGTTTGTTCCCAAAGAACTGAGCCCCGAATGCCACGTGGCATAGTTTTTTGTACATTTTCCACTTCTTTGTCTCCCATATGTGTTAATACGCAAACGTGTGGTCTGATGAGTGGTCTCCTGTTATAGGGTGGTGAGGGATGTCACACATGCATGTGGCCAGGTTGCCTTCCATTATCTTGGCAGTTTTTTCTTCCACATTCCTTAGGGAAGGGACCCTACCACATTCCCCACTTTGATGCTCAGACCCCTCTATTTTGGGTCAAAGAATGTAATTTTGGTTTAGAGATTTCTATTTCCATAACATCATTATATGGGTGGCCGTCTTTCTTTCACCCATGGCCTCAATGAGTCTGGAGACAGACCGTGCAACCAGGGGAGGTAAGCAAGATAAGATTAAGCACCTTCCCCCAAAATAGGGTAATTCCCATGAGAGTTTGGAATCCCCCGAGAGTTGAAAACCATCCAATACCTCCCCGGGGTTCCAACCATCCCAGGTCTGGACTGGGACACGAGCAATCCTTTTCATCTGATTTGTGATCTCCTCTATGACTTTTCTCTCATCATCTATCTGTGGGCAGCAGTTGCTCAGGTTAAACTTTTCGCAAACTTCTCCGTCAGAAGCAAGCAGGTGATCCAAGGCGAAGCAATTTTGATAGCACTGCACATTTTGGTTTGCTGCTTGGCTAGTGAGCTAAGAGCCCTGGCAGTTTCATTGGTTATACATTCTACAACTGCTTGCAGCCTGATTATGCGGTTTAGCATGTACGTCGGAGTGCGGCAGCCCCAGGACCCGTCCTCTGCCCAGGTGGCAGGGCCATAATATTGGATTAGACGCGCGGGAGGCCATTCATCATCTTTCCATTTGCCAATCTGCAGGGCACGCCCCTTCCTTTGAGTCTCCCTATCTCTGTACATTTGAACTCCCAGATGTTCCCCGCTGGCAAGTGGGGAGCAGGAAGAAAGAGGGGACGAATAGTCCCCAGCACATGACCCTGACCAGCCTGAAGGAAGTACCGTATAGGCTGTTTTTCCACAAAACGTCTGCTGCATCTGCTGCCTCAGGGTTAGACTGCCTATCTCACTGAAATCCCCCTTACGCCCTTGACAGTTGGGGGAGGGCGCCCATAAAGGATTTCATAAGGGGAAAGCCCGTTTGCTTACTGGGGCTCCCCAGATTCTTAACAAGGCTTCTGGCAACACCCGGTCCCGGTGCACGTGGGTTTCCTGGCACAGTTTACTTAATTGCAGCTTCAGCGTTCGGTTCGTTCGTTCCACCTTCCCGGAGCTCTGGGGTCAGTATGCCGCGTGTGACCTCCACGTGATCTTTAGCCCTTCTGCCACCAGCTGCACCTCCTCAGCCACGGGTGCTGGCCCCTTATCTGACCCCATAGTGAAAGGGACCCCAAACCGTGGGATAATTTCCTTTAGAAGAAGTCGGGCTACTTCCCACTTCATGTGCCTTTTCTGTGCGAGTAGGGAAGGCTTCCACCCCAGCCTGAGAAAGTGCACGCAAAGACCAACAGATATTTACGGCCCCGAGCCCAGGGGAGCTCCGTGAAGTCCACCATCACATTTTCAACTGGGGCTCCCCCGACACTCTGCACCTCGGGAGTGGCCTTGGGTCCCTGATGTGGATTATTCCGGGCACACGTTTCACATTGCTCATATACCGCCCGGGCTATGCTGGAGAGTCGAGGGAGGTAGAAATACTGGCTCCACATTGTCTCAAGGGCCGTCCGGCCAATGTGAGTTTCCTGATGGAACCACTTGACAAAGGCTGGAACCAGGGTCTCAGCAATTGCTATTTGCCCGTCTCAAATTTCCACCATCCACCTGGGAGGTAGCTTCCATTCTCAGTCTTAAACCACATACTTTCATGGTGTGAGTAATTAGGGTCCCATTCCGCCAACGGGGTAAGCAACAGTGCAGCGGTTAAAGCTGCTGATTCCACTGCTCCTTTGGAAGCTGCTAGCTTCGCCTCTTGGTCTGCCTTACAGTTTCCCCGTGCAGTCGTGGTGTCTCCCCATTAATGTCCCCGGCGATGCATGACTGCCACACTTTTAGGGGCCCACACAGCATCTAAGAGTTCAGGGATTTTCTAACCATATTTTATGTCCTTCCGTCCTGAGTTTACTGGACCCTTCTCTTTATCTAAGGCCCTATGGACATGGAGGGTGGTGAAGGCATATTTAGAGTCTGTGTATATATTAACACATATCCCTGCCGCCAGTGGGAGGGCACGGGTTAGCGCAATTAGCTCTGCCTTTTGCACCCAAGTCCCCTTCGGCAGGGGCTCTGCTTCAATGACAGAATTCAGGGTCACCACAGAATAACTTGCAAGACGCTCTCCCCTCTTTACAAAACTGCTATCATCACTGAAATATTCAGTGTCGGCGTCTTTGAGGGGCTGATCCCTCAAGTCTCCCTCAAGTGGAGAACACCTTATCCATGACTGCAATGCAGTCAAGGTCTGGCTGGCCCGGCCCGACAGGCAGCAGGGTTGTGGGGTTCAGGGTTCGCACTACTTCTGGGTGAACGTGTGGCTTCTCACATAGCATTCCCTGATATATGACCATCCCAGTGTTGGTTAGCCAGTATTGTCCCTTTTACTCCACTAACGTCAATACTGAATGTGGCACTCAGACTGTCAATTCCTGTCTCATAGTTAACTTGTCAGCCTTCAGATACCAGGAGGGCCATGGCTTCCGGTGCCCGCAGGCCGGGGAGGGGGGCGGGGCCGGCCTTGGGCCAGTGAGTCAAGTTGCTTGGAGAGATATGCCACCGGGTGATGCCATGACTCCAACAACCGAGTTAGGACTCCCCCTGCAATACCAGCCAATACAGACACACAGAAAGGCAGGCTTGGTCGTGTCTGGGAGCCCTAAACCAGGTGCATTAGTAAGGGCTCGCTTTATTTCCTCGAAGGCCTTCTGCTGTACTGATTCCCACATCAGGGGCTCCCTCTCTTCCCCCCTCACAGAGGGGTTTTGCCAGGACTGAAAAGTTAAGGTATCCCGATCCTTCAGAAACGTGCAGCCTGAGAAACTCCCGGACCTGGCACCAGGGTTCGGGGCCGGGATCGAGCAGATGGCCTGCTTCCTCTCTGGGCCGAGCTGGCACTGCCCCCGGGACAGGTGGAAGCCAAGATATTTCACCTTTTCCTGACAGACTTGGGCCTTTTGCCTCAAGACCTTGCAACTGGCTTTCCATAGGAGGGCAAGGAGCTGCTGAGTCCCTTCCATGCAGCCCTCCCGGGACCTCCCAGCCAGCACGTCATCCACGTACTGAAGCGGGACAGTCATGCTGATCTGCGGGGAAGGCTTCCAAGTGAGAGGCAAATGCAGTGCTGGAAACGGTTGGGGAGTTTTTGAAACCCTGAGGCAACCTGGTCGAAGTTAATTGGCCCGTGTCGCCATTTTCAGGATCCTCTCATCGGAAGGCAAAGATCAGCTGGCTCTGGGGGGCCAAGTGGATGCAGAAAAAGGCATCCTTGAGGTCCAAACAGGGCAAGAAGGTGGCTTCAGCAGGAATGAGCCCCGGAAGTGTAGAGGGGCTTGGGACCACTGGGTGTATGGTGACAGTTACCTGGTTGACTGCCTGCAGGTGCTGAACCAGCCGGGAGTCATCTGTGCCTGGATTTTGGACAGGCAAGAGGGGCGTGTTCCAAGGTGACTGGCACGGCCGGAGGATCCCATACTTTAAAAGTCTCTCCAGCTGTTTTTGGATCCCGATCTGTGCCTTGCGAGGTCTCTGTTGGGTGAGCTCTGCCTCGACTTCAGTTCCACAACCACAGGTGGTATGTTTCAGGCCAGGCCTCGTGGGTTGCCTTCAGCCCACACTCCTGGGATCTTAGAGGGAAGCTCAGGCACCGGTTGTGGTTCCTCCTTGAGACTGCAGAGACGCCACTCTTCCCCTTGAGGAATCGTGAGAGTCACAATCTTTGCTTCCGGTTTCCGTAGGGTCAGAGCAGCCTGTCCCCGAGAGTGGAAAGTTATCTGGGACTGCAGCCTTCCCAACAGGTCACGGCCCATTAGAGCCACGGGGCAGTCGGGGAGGTAGAGGAATTCATGGATGACTTCATGGCCAACTAAACTGCATCGTTGAGGCAGCAGGAAGGGACAGTGCGTCCGACTGCCTGTGGCCCCCACAATGGTGGCTTGTCTCTGTGAGAGGGGTCCACGGGTTGGGTCACTACTGAGTGTTCTGCTCCAGTAGCCACCATAAAGTCAATGGGTTGCGCCCCCCCCCCCCCATTCATTCAGACCACGGACTCCTGGGGGCCTAACAAAATAGAGCCCGGTCTGTCCTGGTCCTCCTCGGTGGCTATCCCCACAAAGTTGTCTTCGGGGGCCCCATGAGGCCTTGGGGCCCGTTGGTACCAGCCCTGGACCACATGGCCTCTTTCTTTCTGCTTGGGGGCTTTGCTGAGAATGGTCTGGTCTCTGGGGACACTCAGTTTTCCAGTGGCCCTCCTGACAGCAATAAGTACACTGATTCCACCCTAATTTTGGCCTGGCGGGAGGCCATTCCCGCCGGTCCCTTTTCTGGCTTTGACCCTTTCCCTGCGGGGCACCTTTCCGGGAGCATTCTGACCGCTCCACCGAGGCGGCAGCTAACGAGCCTGCCTGTTTCGCATCTTTCTGCGTTCTTTCCCCTGTGCTGCCTGGTGACAGTTCACCAACACCTGGGTTGCTACTTCCAGCAACTGACTGGCATTCACGCCGGTGAAACCTCCCAGTTTTTGCAGCTCACGCCAAATGTCCCCCTGGTCCCGACCTACGAAAGCTGCATGAACCATCCGCTGGTGAGTGGGCACTTCTGGATCAGGCGAGTATAGAGACGAAATGCCACACGCAGTCTCTCATAAACGGTCTCAGGCTTTCCTCGGGCCCCCTGGAGCACTTCTGATGTTTTACTCACATTTATGGCCTTTCCCCCCCGCTTTCCAAGGGCTTCTGGATACCATTCAGTCCTTGCAAACCCTCCATCTATACTTGAGTCATTGGGTCCCATTTGGGGTCCTCCTCAGGGAAGTGAGCCCGAGCACAGGCCTGGGGATCTAGTGTCCCAGCTGGGGCATTCTCCTCTAACCATTTTAGGGCTGCCTGGGTAATCCAGCAACACTCCTCCGTTATCGAAGAGGGTCAGAAGTTGGTGGCAGTCACCCAGGTAGGTTTGTGGGTTTGAATTATGGACCGCATTAGCTCAATCATAGCCTGGGGTTTCTCCGTATAGGAGGGTACGGTGCTTCCAATTTAGGAGGTCCGTAGTGGTAAAGGGTTGGTACACAAAAACACGCTGGCCTCCTTGGATCTGGCCTTCCTGGTTTCCCTCAGTGGCATCAGTAGGGCTCCCTGCTGTGGCTACAGGGAGGGACCACCTCCGCTGGTCTGATTCTCTAGTCACCTTCCAGGAGGCATATGTGGTTTTAAGACTGGTGGTCTGGGTGAGTCAGTCACGTTCGGGGAGGCCAGTGGAGCTAGGGGTGGTGAGGTCTCGAGACTAAGGGCAGACTCTGATGGGGTTTCGGCAGCTAGAGTGGCTGAAGGCACAGGTGGCAGTGAGATGTCCAGTGGGACATATGGTGGTGGGGTTTCTTCAGGTTCTCCCGACAGTATGGGCTTTTTAATTTCTGGCCGGTACTTGGAGGAAGCTGTGACGTGAGCCATCCTAACTTTAAAGCTCTTTTCAATACAGAGTTTCAGCCAAGGTGGCCGGGACAGGACCAGGTCTTGCCAACAGTCAATGTAAGGAAATTGGTCTGGGTGGCCTGGGTCCCCCGCAATGACCCTCAACACTCAGCCAACTAGTTCCTTATCAAGTGAGCCCTCAGAGAGCCAGCCTGCCCCAAATGACAGCCAATCAATTTCACAGAATGTCCAGAGCTTTCCAGGAGTTAATTTCACACCATAATTTCCTGAATATCCCTCTTTGAAATTCCTCAACATACACTCTAGGGCAGTTGGTTTACCCTGCTTTCCACCCATTTCCTCCCCCTATCAGATGACTTTCATGCATACAAGGGGGAAAAATGAGGAAGGTGGGGGACCAGTTTGGAGAGGACACACACTCGCTTTGTCCATTTCCGGCCATTCTCCTCTCAGAGATATTTCGGGAGCCTCTTAGCATTGGCGGGTTCAGTTTCAATCCGTGATACGGATCACGCTCCCGAGGAAGTCTGATGCCGCCTTAAGCCATATGAGGTCACCAAGGAACCGCGGATCAAGACTCAACACTGACCCTTGGTCAGGTCAGAACCTTTCTGTTGTCCGTCTCATTCACACATCGACTCCAACCCACCACCCTACATTCAGCGCGTTGGAGTTGTGGCTTCGTTCCTCGTCGCTGTGGAACTAGGGCAACTCTGGGAGGTGACCAGGCTCCCCTTCTGCCTCTTAGGGGCAGGTCTGCCAAAATGAACCCGGTTCTTACCAGTCTGATGGGCGGCTCTCCTTAAGCTGGTTCCTGGGCCTCACGGGTTCCGTTGGCGCACACGGGTTCTGTAGCTGCCCATGGGGTCCTCGCCCCGGCACACCGGGAGGGCTCATCTCCTAAAGATCAAGCAGTCCTTTAGCGCCAGGCAAGGCCACGTCTCCTGGCACTCAGAGGTTTGTACCCTGGCGGCAAAGGAGGTGGATACGCACCGTCTCTGAATCCCGGACACGAGCCCCCATGTAATGCAGCAGGATTCTCGCACAGAGTTGTGACACTGAGGCTTTTCTTTCCAGAAAGCAACTTTATTCCTGCCAGCACCGCTCAGTTGGGTTCGTACCCAAAGAACTGAGCACCAAATGGCATGTGGCATGGTTTTTTATACATTTTCGACCTCTTTGCCTCCCATATATGGTAACACAGAAACATGTGGTCTCATTAGGCGGTCTCCCGTTACGGGGTCGTGAGGGATCTCATGTCCACGTACAGCCAGGTTGCCTTCCTTTATTTTGAAGGTTTTGTTTCTTCCCCATTGCTTAGGGAAGGGACCCTACCTCAAGAACACCCCAGTGATTTCCACTCGGATATCTGTAGTTAGGATGACTATTGCTCTCCAAAGATAATGGGTTCGAATCCCTAAAACATTTGTTACCTTATTTGGAAAAAGGGTCTTTGCACACCAGATTCGATCAAGGATTCTGAGATGCAGACAGCAGCCTCCATTCTCCACGTGGGCCCCAGAGGCAATCAGGGTGACCTTCTAAGAGAGCGACAGAGGGAGACAGGACGTAGGCACAGGAGGAGGCTGGGTGACCACAGAGGCAAAAGCTGGCCTGATCCAGTCATTCAGCCCAGAATGCCAGCAGCCACCAGACACTCGAAGGGACCAGGGAACAGATTCTCTCCTAGAGCCTCCAGAGGCGGTGCGGCCCTGCTGATAACCTAGATTTCAGACTTCTGGCTTCCAGGAAGGAAAAAAACAGGGTCTTCAGCAGTTTATGGTAACTTATTACAATAGCCTTAGGAAACCTACACGGCATCCCAAAGGCATTTCAAATTTCAACCTGCCCAAAGGAAACTCCTTACGGCCTACCCTCACCTGCTCTCCAGCCACCAGACTCGGTTATTTCAGCCAGAAGCCCAGAGCTGTTTATACACTTCCTCACTCACCCTACCCTGTACGCACACCCCTGGGATGGGGAGTGGAGTCTCGGGACACATTCAAAAGGAGCAAGACTGGGAAGCTTCTGTACTCGTCCACAGCGTTTCAGCATTCAGTCCTAACGCGTTTAGCTTCCCTGTAAAGAACGTTCCTCTGCTCACAGGAGCAAAGGAATACAACTCTTTATCGAGGAGTTGTATTAATTCCTTTTGTTTTTCTTCTCTACTTTGGTTTCTCTCCTGCTAGAACTTCTGCAGTTAAGAGTCATTTTGCGCATAATGGTGCACTAACTTCTTTTTTCTATTGTATTTTCTTCATTAGCCAGAGTTCATACTTCCTATTTCCTGCATCCTTTCCATTCCTTAGCGACCTCTCCCCAGTACTGGGCAAGTTAAAAGTGCTCAAGAAGGACTTGTTGGCTACTTTATAAAAAAATAAAAAGTGAAAAACAGCCAATGGCTTTCTACAACTGCATTTAAAAAAGAATTTTTTTAAGGGGCGCCTGGGTGGCTCAGTCGGTTAAGCGTCTGACTTCAGCTCAGGTCATGCTCTCATGGTTTGTGAGTTCAAGCCCCGCATTGGGCTCTGTGCTGACAGCTCAGAGCCTGGAGCCTGCTTCGGATTCCGTCTCTCTCTTTCTCTCTGCCCCTCCCCTGCTCACGCTCTGTCTCTCCCTCAAAAATGAATACACTTAAAAAAAAAAATTAAAAAAAATTTTTAATGTTTAATTTTCAGAAAGAGAGACAGAGAGAGACAGAGTGGGAGCAGGGGAGGGGCAGAGAGAGAGGGAGACACAATCTGACGCAGGCTCCAGACTCTGAGCCGTCAGCACAGAGCCTGATGCGGGACTCCAACCCACGAGCAGGGACATCGTGACCTGAGCCAAAGGTGGACATTCACCAGACGGGAGCCACCCAGGCGCCCCTAAAACTGCATTTTAAAAGTGAACACTTTTAGGGGCACCTGGGTGGCTCAGCTGGGTCAGTGACCCACTCTTGATTTCAGCTCAGGACACGATTGGGGAGTTCGGGCCAGGCATGGAGCTCCACACTGTGACAGTACAGAGCCTGCTGGGGATTCTTTCTCTCCGTCTCTCTTTGCCCTTCCCCTGTGCTTGCTCTTAAATAAACTTAAAAAATAAAAAAAAACACTTTAAAAATAGTAGCTCTTTTTGAATACTCCCAATTTGAAAAGCATTGTTTTATATATATAATAAAAATCTTGCTTTGCAAGCATAATTCGTTTCGGAAACATGCTTATAGTCTAAAGCACTTGTATATCAAAGCGAGTTTTCCCATAAGCAATAATGGAAACTCAGATGATTCGTTCCACAGCCCAAAAATATTCATACAAAAATGATTACAATACTGTAATATAATACAAAATAATAAAGAAAATACAAAATATAAAGAAAAACAAACAAATTACTTTTGAAAACCTTCATGGCCATGTGAAGGAGACAAGAGAGAGGAGGGTTACTGGGAGACTTTCACCATTAGTAACAGACATTGGCTACAGTACAATACTAATAAACTCTTGTCATGTACTGTATTTAATGTAACTGGCAATAAGGCAGCAGAGGAAAGGGTCTCTATCTGCAGACAGCCTGAGCTACAAAGAAGTAAAGGATTCCTAAGCTCATTTTTGTATGGAGAAGCAAAGGACTTAGGTGCTTGAAGTGACAAAAAATACACCAATACCAGTTTTGGGCACCTTCCAACGTTCTGAAAAATCACTGATTTCTGCCAAACACCGTGGCCTGAGACTGAGCGTCTGAGCATGGGAGACAATCACCTTCAATCCTGCAGAGAGAAAGAAAGAGAAAGAAGAGAGAGAGAGAGAGAGAGAGAGAGAGAGAGAGAGAGAGAACCATTAATTCAGTTGTGATTGTGTGATATTTGGAGTCATGTACTACTCGTATTGTAAGACATTGCTTGTTTATCAAGTTAAAACTTATTAGAAACAGTTGCTCATCTTGTGGAACACTTGTAGAACAAGTTATTTACAATGCAAGGTTTTACTGTACATATTTCTTAAAGATTAGCTATTAATTAAATCTCTAACATTTGGTTCAATTTGCCTTTTATTCATTAATTCATTCACTGATAAAAGTGTGTGTGTGTGTGTGTGTGTGTGTGTGTGTGTATTTAACCACCAGCCAGAAATGTGACCATTTACACATAACATTTGAAAGGACATATCTCAAGGGTGCCTGGGTGGCTCAGTGGATTAAGTGTGTGACTTGGGCTCAGGTCGTGATCTCACAGTTCATGGGTTTGAGCCCCGCGTCGGGCTCTGTGCTGATAGCTTGGAGCCTGGAGCCTGCTTCAGATTCTGTGTCTCCCTCTCTCTCTGCCCCTCCCCCAGTAGCGCTCGGTCTCTGTCTCTCAAAACTGAATAAACAAAATTAAAGAACACGTCTCCAAGGTAACAGGATTGGAACTCAAGCAAACATAAATTCGTACCCAGTTTTATTAGGCAAAGTTTGCACATAGGATGCTTCAGACTTTTTCTTGTTTGGAGATCAAGGGAACCTCAAAAGGTGGCTCAGTGTCTAAAGGTCTTACAGAGAAGAGCCAGCTCCCTAGCTCAGTGCAAACTGCCGTCCAATACCCAACCCAGCACTGGTCCCTGTGCATAGAAGAGCCTGAGTGTGAGTCCCCCTTGGGACGGGGCTCAGCAACCTCAAGCAGAGTTATTAAGCCCCTCTGGGGCTCAGTTTCTTCCTCTGTAAATTGGGGCGATGCATGCTCCCAGAAACTTTGGACTTGAGTCCATCTATGTAATGTGCTCGGTACAAAGCAGGTTCCCTGTGGATCGTGGCTACTATGTCTTAGTTGCTGTGGCTGCTTGCTTCCTCAACCAAAGGTGCTGGGTGCTAGAAGCCAACTCCCAATGTGGATTACATGAATGGGATAATGATGCCATGCACAGGTAGAGACCCCCCCACAGAAGAGGAAATCTCTCCTCTAGAGATCTGTAGATGCTCCAACTAACAAGACCCAGGGTAAAATCCTTCTGAGGTGAGAGGGGGAGTAGTGGGGGTGCAGTTATGCAGATGCAGCATTCAGCTTTTGTCTCTGGGCCAAGATCTACAACTAAGTTAAATTCCAATGTTTGTAATAATAGCTGGTAGAAATCGAGAAGATGACAAATGGTGGTGAGGGGCAAAGTCACCGCGTCACTCTTTTCCTGTGGCTGCTCTCTTACCTGGACTGACTCTCCACCATCTGAATTCATAGGGACCCTAACTCAGGTACACAGTGGGTTAAGTAGAAAATGGCTAATACTGCCCTCTAAAAATTGCCACAGGTGTTCTGCAAAGCTTGACGGTACTAACCTACTACTTTGAAAGGTAAAGTTTTGGTACTCTATCCTCCACTACATTTTATAATTACAAATCCTCGTGTCTTTTTAGAACCAAAAAACCCTAAAATAATTTGAACTCTATTTCACAAAAAGGATTAGCTATTGATGAAATCTCTGAAAGTTGGCTCGACTGGTCTTCTATTCATTGATTGATTCATTCACTGTCAATAAAGTAAAAGAACTTTTATTTGTCAGTAATCTCCACACCCAACACGGGGCTGGAACTCACCACCCCGAGATTTAAGAGTCACATGCTGTATGGACTGAGCCGGCCAGACACCAAAAGAATGACCTCAAGTTTCACCTGTCTCTTCTCTATTAAAGGAAGCCTCAGATTTGAAAAAGTGGCATATACCCAGGGCTATTGAATGCTTAGATGTTGATGGGTCACAGGGTCATGTCTACAGGTCCAGAAGAACATAGGCTCATAAAGCCTATTTGTCCCTAGCTTTCTAACAGAAAAGCTAGATGCCAACAAATATATTCTGTCCTTAGAAAATCTGGCTGAGTTATGAGTTCTTAGAAAAGAAAACCATTACCATTGTAAGTCCACACTGGTTCAGTGTCATACTAAACTCTTCCAAAAAGGGTGCGAGGCTAATAAATTGGGGCAATGCCTTTCAGTCACAAGATACTGATGGTTTCCGAGATACATCCTACTGTCTTATAACGATACAACGGACATGATACAGAAGTCTAGGTGTGATGGTAGATTTGCCCACCTATATAAACCCAAGACTGTCAATGAAAGGATTTATGAGGGTCTGGGAAGAGGGCATCTATCTCAAAGCAGGCCACACAGACTTGATCCAGTCCCTTCTGCTGCATTTATTAATGTCTATAGATAGAGCAGTCTTAGACCTATTCAAATAATGCTAAGCTGGGAGGAATGCCTAATGTGAAGATTAAGAAAAAACTCAGTAAAATTAAATTTACTAAGGATAAACGTCGACCTCCACCTAAGTTTGAGAATGAACAGTATAACCCGTTCAAGCGGTGGATAGGTCATCTGATTACATGATCAACATAAAATGTTAAAGATGACTTTGGCTGTGACTTACGGGACAATGAAATCTTGGTCTCTGCTTAGTGAATCTAGTGGCCTGAATTTCAGCCCTAGTTAACGGAGATTTAAGTTAATATATCACAGGGCAGGGCGGTGCGTTTTGAGACTAGGGAACTTCCAAAACCTCTACGTGCGTTTATATGGCCCTTTGTCTTTTGGTGTCCCGATCCATCCACTTTTTAAATCAAACGTCTTAGCTGAAGATAATTACAGATTCACATTTAGTTGTAAAAAACAGTACAGGGACATCGTTTGCAACCTGCACCTCAGTCAGAACATTAACATTGATACAATCTGCCAAGCTTGGTTAGATTTCCTCAGCGTTGGTGCACCCCTGTGTCTATTTAGTTGTGTGCAATGTAATCATTTTGGGCAGGTTTGCATGACCACCGCAGTCAAGGTACACTTGAGGCGGATTCTAACAGGCACACACTCCTTACATCTCCCTTCACAAAGAAAAACTCCCCATTCCTCTAACTGGAGACATTCTGGACGTTACTTATGGGGCAGTAATCAGTGCCCAGAGCCAGAAGTGCGGAGTGAAGTTTGCACTCTTACTTCAGTTGCCTGGATGATACCCCAAACCATCAGTCACAGAATGGAAATCCCTCACTTGACCACTGAAGAAACTGAGACCACAGGTGAGGTTCCTGGTCTCTGCTCCACAGTGACAGAGACCCCTCACTCTTTCTGTCCAGTGGTCTCCGAGCTTGTCCTTGAGGTCTATTCCATCCCCACCTGCTGCAAGTACCTGGATAGAGCTGCTTTGAAGAGACAAGCGAGCACCAGCGTCCAGTGACGTAACTACAAATAAAATAAAAAGATTTTGGTTTTTTTTTGCAAAGCATGCAAACATGTACTAATACAGGTATTTCTTCATACCGGACTTTTACGTAAATTGAAAAGGGGTAGAGGTAGGAGGCACACCCTTTCAGTAAGCTCAGACCACCTCTCCTTTGTAGGCAATGCAGAAGTGGGACATTAAGACCTCGTGGCACTGCCCTACGAGAGTGAGGACAGGGTCCGAACGCAAAGACTTCCCGGACCGTACCTACAAGGGCTGGGAAGAGCCAAGAACATTCCTTATGTGGGCTGGGCGCTGCAGCAGGGACCTTGTGGGAGGGTAGGCAGCTCCACCCCGGAAGAGTCCAGACGCCCTTCTCTTCTGCCCGGACTTTAAAAGGACCCTCCTAAGGCCAGCGTTTGGCCCAGGCTGCGCGGCGGGGGGAGGCTCTCAGGGAGGACTCCCGGGACCCGCCGGCCCCAAGTCCGCGCCCGGGGACAAAGCACGTGCGTGTGGGAGCAGGCTGCTGGCTCGCGGACCGGCGCGGGGCCGCCCGGGGGCCGCCCGCCGCGCTTCCGGTCTCACCTGGGCGGCCGCCGGCAGCCCGCGGTCGGCGCGAACAAAGGCGGGGGCGGCGGGCCGGCCGCGCGCTCCAAGATGGAGGGCGCCGGGGACTCGGACCGCCGCCCGCCCGCCCCGCCCCGCGCGGGCGCTTCCGCCGCCTCACCTGCCGCCGCTCGGCCTCCCGGGCGGAGGGCTGGCGCGCCCGGAGCCTCCAAGGGCCGCCCTGCGCTCGCGCGGGAGGAAGGACCGGCGTTCGCGTCGCGGTCCCCGGCCGCCCCTCGGCCCCACGGAGCAGCGCGAGGTCCGGAGTGCGCGCTCCGCCCCCTCCCACCCTCCGGGCAACTTTGCAGGGGGGCGAGTCGGGGCGCGCTCCCGCAACGGCAGGCGGCACAGGTTCCGTGCGCGCGCCGGCCCTCGCCCCCCTTCCACCCTCTGGGTAACCTGGGGGAGCCCCGAGCGCGCACTCGCATCCCTGGCCGGCGACACCGGCACCGTGTGCGCGCCGGCCCGCGCCCCCGCCCCGAGCGCCTCGGGCCCCTCCGTCCCTCAGCGGCCGCACGGGTCCCGGGGCGCGCGCCCCCTCCGGTCCCTCCCACCCTCCGGGCAGCTCCCGGGAGCCCCGCGCGCGCCCCGCCCCCTGCCCGCCGAGCGGCTCGAGCCCTGGAGCGCGCCGGCCCCGCCCCCTGCCCGGCCCGCCCTCCTCCGTGCGCCGCGCCGCCCGCTCCCGGCTCCCTCCCTGGCCCCGGCCGGCACTTTCCTCCCAAGTTGCCGCGCAAGTTCGCCACTGGCCGGCGGCGGCAGGAGCGCACGGACCTTCCCTCGCCCTCGGCCGGCCGGGGCTCCCCCGACTGCATGGGCGCGGGCCGGACGGGCCCTGGGGGCTGAGCGGCCGCGCCGCCTCCGCGCCCCGCGCCATGGAGGGCGCCGAGCCCCGCGCGCGGCCCGAGCGCCTGGCCGAGGCCGACGCGCGGGCGGCCGACGGCGGGCGCTTGGTGGAGGTGCAGCTGAGCGGCGGCGCCCCATGGGGCTTCACCCTGAAGGGCGGCCGCGAGCACGGCGAACCGCTGGTCATCACCAAGGTGAGGCGGCTGCGGGACCCTTACGGTGACAACCCAAAGGTGGCCTCGGGGCGGCGGACTCGCCGGGGGTGGGGGCGCCGGAAGGGCGGGCGGATCGCGCCCCCAGCGCCGGGGCGCGGGTCCGCCTGGGTCACCTGTGGGGACCGGAGCACCGGGACACGCATAGGTGCGTGGTCCCGGCGCCACCCCGGCCGCTCGGCGGCGGCTCCCAGCCCTGCTCACTCCAAGCGCGGCGCAGAGTTTAAATGGCTCCTGTTCCGGGTCCCCTCCCCTCCCCCTTCAAGAAGGGACCTGGCTGGGTCCCCAGTCACTCCCGGCTTCTCCAGCGGCGGCCTGCACCTGTGGGGCTGCCCAGAGGTTGGAGAGGGCCCACTCCACGTGCCAGGGGGTGGACTGAACTGTCCCGATCTGTGTTTGCCACTGTAGGCCCTTGGTTCTGCACCCCTTGAACCTGTACCCCTTATCGCTGGGAAAGCCAGACTAGCAGCTGTCGCCATCCCAGCTTCTCGATTCCCATCAGCCCATCAATATTTACTGACTTGCGGCTTCCAGCCCTAGATCCACGGCGTTCTGGATACCTGCAGAAACGTACCGAAACTTTCAGCGTCCTTTTTAAAAGCGGGACTTGAGCTCCAATAACAAGTTTCTAATATGTCTAATCAGGAATGTGTTTCGCGGTGTGTGTGTGTGTGGTGGGGGAAGGAGGCTGCTTTAGCGCCGTGAATTCTCTTGTCTCAGAACAGAAATCGAACTTGAAATTTACCAGCTGGACTTGTATTGATCTGTGAAGACACACAAACAACAAACCCATCATCCTGTTTTCTTCTGGTTAAAAGTGTCAGTGTCTCTGGGCAGAGTTGGATCAGGCCATTCCTAGGGACAAAGTTCCCTTTAAAATGTAAAAATTCTTGGCTATTACCAGAGTTTGAAGGTGAGTTGCTGGGTTGTTTTGTTTTGTTTTTCTTTTTCTGCTTTCCTGCTTCCCTGCAGCAGGAAGGTATAAAGTCACTCCTAACCCACCCCACCGGTAATGAATTTGAGCAGCGGTGTGGCTTTGTTGTGCATATAGCAAATGAGACCCCAAACTTTTCTGTTTTACATTTTCTCCTGTTTTTAGATTCACAGAACCAGAGAGTCTGAGAGGAGGCTTGTTTAGATGTGCGCTGAATTTATGTTCAACTGGGAAAAGAGGCTATCATTGCTATAAATTCGACTAATGTGTAACCCATTAACGAATTCAGTTCTTTGAAAAGATGGTACACACTTTGCCCCGCAAGGGCACTTTCCTGCATAAATGCATATTAAAGAATGTTAAGTTGTGCCTTTTTAATAAAGGTTTTACAGGGCATTTCTGATGGTAAAGGTTGAGAAGATAATTAGGTCTTTAGCATCTCATGTGTTCAAAAAAAAAAAAAAGATATACACAATTCAATGTATCTTAGACTTGTCATTATAAGTAGGTGGAACAAATTGTAACACGTTAGTTAAGGTGAAATCTTGCCTTTTAACCATACACAGTATAAGAAAGTTGGAAGTCACTGTAAACTGAAATTCTGGGGGCCTGGATGGCTCAGTCGATTAAGCATCAGACTTGGTTTCGCCTCAGGGGTTCGTGGGTTCAAGCCCTGCATCATCGGGCTCTGTGCTGTGCGGAGCCTGCTTGGGCTTCTCTCGCTCTGTCTCATGCTCCCACGCCTGCATGCTCTCTTTCTCTCTCAAAATAAATAAATAACTAAACTTAAAAACTCTGAAATTCAGTTGTTTTATCAGAAGGTGGAGAAGGGGATTCTTGAGCACGCCCTCCTTCCTAAAAACCCTGGTGTGTTCTTCCTGGCCTCCTGTTCCCTGTGTCCAAAGGACCCCATTCTACACCGAAAGAGGTGGGCAGGAAAACTCAGTAAATACGCACCAGGGCCTTTTTGGGGCATGTGAGGCCGTTTGTTCGTGATTTGGCCTGCCGGTTAGCTTTCACGCTACTTGCTAAGGTGTTGTTCCTTTTCGTTTTGAAAGTTTTTGTGACTAGGCCACTAGCACTGTGTGCTCGTCCTTTCCAGATTGTGTTTCCGGATTTTGCAGGGCTAAAAATGTTTGTGATTCTCATCTGAGATGCTCATCCGTCTCCCCCTTAAACTGCTGCTTAGTTTGTGTAGCTGCTCCAGTGTGACTGTAAATTGGTGGTTTCTTTACTTAGGGTGGAGAGGATTCGGGAGAGTTTGGGACTTCTGTCCTAAGTTCCCATGTACACTTGGATATACTTGTAGAGGTACGTGCTCACACATGCGTGTATCATATATTTTTAACTACCTGTTGTGTTGCATGGTATTGGCAGTATTTCACATGCCTGTCCTTTCCGTTGGATTAAGTCATCAATGATGCTTGCTTACCCTGCACCAGCTGGTAATGAACTGTTGCATGATTAGAAAAGGATGAAGGAAAGTGTGGCCATTTAGAACCACTGAGAGTGGGAATTGGCTGTTGTGAGAGAGACTGCGGAAGATTGTTCCGCTTATAGAATTTGGATGAATCCAAGTTGTGAATTTTCCTCTCAGTAGCTACTGAAAAATCTTGGGGGCTCATCATAACAATTGTTATTGGGGGCCCAAATAAATAATAATTGTTCTAATAGGGGTGGGGTTTTTTTTTTTGCATTAAAAAAAAACACCTCATAATCAACTATTTTACAGATAAGATCCTAGGGATATCATACGACTCATTTTCTATGTAACAGAGTCTGACGTGGGGGTAGCTTGATCAGGTGTAAGGTTACGCACTCTTTTTATGATAATGGGGGTCTGATTTGAAAGCCTCATCAGAGTGCATGTCTTAGCCCTGGAAGAAATGCTAAGAACAGGGCTGGTTCAGTCCGTGATCTTTGGATCAAGGTTTGTCAGCCTATTTTACTTTACTTTTTAAATTTTATTTTGAGAGAGAGAGCAGGGATGAGCAGGGGAGGGGCAGAGAGCGAATCCTGAGCTGTCTGCAGAGCCCGTCAGGGCTGTATCTTACGACTCCTGAGATCATGACCTGAGGTGAAACCGAGTCGGATGCTTAACTAACTGATTAGTGACCCAGGCACCCCTGTCAACCTATTTTATAGATGCAACAGCTAAGGCAAAGGGAAGTTAAACGGTGTGCCCTGAGATAACAAAACTGGCAAGCCCTGAGAAGGCCCCCAAGGGCCAGCTCTTGACCCCAAATGTCCCCATTTCCCCTCCGTTCCACCTGTTCTGTCCTGGAAACACTTGCAGCGCTATTATTAAATGACTTCATCCCATCCATTAAATGAGGGTCTTTCCACCGATACTCTGGTCTGTGTCCTTCTCTATGGTGGGGGCTGTTCTGCACTTGGTAGGATGTTCGGAAGCATCCCTGGTCTCCACGCAACGTGATGCCACTGGTACACCCCCCCCTCAGGTGTGACAGCCAACAAAAGTCTCCAGACACTGTCAGATGTCTGTCCTCTGCGGGCAGAATGGCCCTCGTTAGATTAACAGTGTGGTCGCCTTTGTTTTAGAAAAGATTTTAGCTTTCAAAGCTCATGCTTCGTTCTTCTCTGTGAAGACACTGGCCTTTTGGGTGGTTTTGTGAGGGGCTGTTTTCTTCCCAAGTGCTGGCCCTGATAATAGACTTTATTTACATAGTAAAAGTCAAACAAATACTTGCTTCATCTGCACTTTTGTAGCCGGAGAAAGGAAATGAAGCTGGAACTGGGTGCTGTTTCTGGGCGTTCATTGGGGCTACTGGGTAAAGACAGTCTTTTCTTTGGGTCTAGTTTGAAGTCAAAGGGATACTTAACTTCCCGGGAGTGACATTCTTGGAATTTGAAGTGCATGTGTGAAGTCCCACCAGACCTCCGCTGGAAGGTGGGAGCCACATTTGTATCCACGCAGGACCTTTCCCCCTGCTTGTAACTTGACGTTTCACGACGGCTAGAAGATTACAGTGCTGCTATTTTTACATGCTCCTGGCCGAGAGGGAGCGGGAACGGTGTCTGTGTCCTAAGAAACCACAAAGATTTTGACTTGTTAGTATTTCCGAGGCCACATTTTGATGTGGGTTATCTGGGGACCCAGGTAACGTGGCCCCCTGTTTCTAACGTGGTCCCCTGTTTCCTTTCTCCATGGATTCAGCAAATGTAAAACATCAGTGGGGGCAGGGGAGGGGCCTGATTTCTAAAAAGTCACTAGAGGGCCTAGAATTTCAAATGGGCGGATGGGGACTCGTCAGGGAGCACTCCGCAGGAGCTGGGTGTCAGCAGGCCTCCTGCAGCGGCAGGAATGTTTGCTAAGGGGGGAGGATTGAGGCTCCGGTCCCTCCCTGAAGAAGGCCCTCACCCTAGCCAGAGGCACCAAAGAAGGCATGAGTTGGGGCCTGCTGTGGTCCCAAGGCTGGCCCGTTTGGGAAGCCGCCGACTTTGAGGTTGCCTCTGGGGGACACAGCCACCCTAGAGCAGGGCAGGAGGGCTGTGGCTGGGGATCCCCACAGCCTGACTCACCCTCTCAGGGGGCTTCAAGCCATTAAAACATTTGTCTGGATATGAGACAGAGTCCTTAAGTGTCCTTTGTAGTTTGCATAGTGAGGGTAGGATGGAAGGGAATCGGGGCACTTATTTTGGATGGAGGTCACACAGCCAGGTGGCAAAAGTCCTATGTAAACTGTTAGAGCTCCTGATAGCAGGAGGCTCCCGGCAAAGACCGGCCGTCAGTGGTGGGTGGGTGTGGGAGGTGCCGACCGCCTGATGTCCCGTCCTTAGTGGTTTGAAAAGAGGTGCCATGTTAGGGGACCCGGCTGAGTCACCGTCATTGGTGACGGGAAAGGTTGGATAGTGGCCGCCTTGGTCAGGACGAGTTGTCGACCTCACGTGTCTGTGTTTGCCCCCCACCCCAGCCAAGTTCTTTGTCGGATATCAGGAAAGGTTTCAGGAAAGAGGGAGCCGATGATGGGAGGGGATCGGGGACTGACAAACGTCAGCTCTTCTGGATTTTGCTCTGGATTTCTGCGTGAAGGCCCGTCGGCATCAGTGTGTGCGGCTGCTTCGTGGCACTGGACAGCAGTAAATGGCCCGTGGCTGGGCTGCGCCGACTCCGGGGACGCAGGGCCGGGGTGCCGTGCTGGCTGTTCCTCCATCGTGCCACCCCAGCCACTTTCCGAGGCCAGCCACCCTTCTCTGAGTTGTTAGGAGGAGTGGGATTCTGAAGACTCGTTTGTATTTAAGCGTCATTGGTGTGGTTACAAGAAAAAAAAAAGAGGTGAGTCTTCTTTCGTGAGCTGAAAGCCGCTTTCAGCTGGTAGACCCGCTTGCCAGCTGGCATATCCCGTGTGTCTCTATTACCCTGGCCCGGTCCCCGCCTCACACACTTGACCTGCTCCTCGTCCTTAGTCCTCCCGAGGTGTGTTGGGTGCGGGAGCAGGAAGTCAGGGAGTCCGATGGCCTGTCCCAAGGTCTGCTGGCTGTCAGCTTCAGCCGGTGCAGACTTCTTCCTTAGACGGGAATTGTGCTGACCTCAGGCCTAGAAATCCGGAGGCTTCCGTGCTGTGAAAAGCTGTGCACTTGCGTTGTGCACACCTCCACACCATGTTTGTTGGATTTGGGCTTCCCGGTTCAGTTGTAAGTCGTTCTTAACGTGTCCGGACATTGGTCTTTTGAAAAAAAGAAAACTAGTTTGCCCGAGCATGGTAATGAAACACTCCTAAAAGTAGTCGTTTTCACCTTGTCCCCAGGAGCTGGGATTTCTTAACGTCCCTTCCTGTTCCCTGGCCACAGAAGCTGGGCGCCCTGCTTGGGAAGGGCTGGCTTTTCTGTTTGGAGAGCGTTTTGGACTTGCGGTCTTGCCAAAGTTGTTTTGTGTCAGCATGCAAATAAACCTGGAGTTGTGCATTTCTTAGGGCCTCTGTGGAGCTTTTCTTCTTGTACACTGGGAACACTGTAAACATTCGACAAGATAATTTCAGGATTGAAAAGACGAATAGACTTTTTATTCAGGTCTCACTTCTTTCAAACACTGTGGTCAGGAGCGGGGGGGGGGGGGGGGGGACCCTTGGAGGAGAAATTCTGCAAGCCGCCGCCCTTCCAGGCTAAAAACTTTCATCCACAGGAAGGACTTTTGAAAGAGCTGAGGGTTCTACATTGCTGTCTTTGGTCTTTTTAAAACGTTGCCAGGGTCTAACACTGATATGTTCTGGAAGAATTGTTTTCCCGTTACCTCGTTAGATCAGATATTTGCATTGTCTTGTAGTACATCAAGCGTCTTCTGTTTGCTGGTGTGAATATTAAGGCTTCGCTTTGGGTAATGTATCTCGGTAGAAGGACAATAGGGCATCATCAAAAAAAATAATAATTGGACTCACCTTATTTTAGGTTCAGACAAATAAAGTGGTTCTGAAAAGGCAGGATGTTCTGTATTGTAACAGAGAAGTAACATTTTCTTTACCTGGGTTTTCTATTATCATTGTTAATTGTTATTATTAAATCCCAGGCCCTGCAGATTCTGGGTGCTTTAAAGGCAACATTTTTACTTACTCATGGAAGGAAAGGGATGAAACGTTAGTGTATCTTTTTGAGTTTTGTTTTCATTTTCGTCAAAGTGGCTCTTGCACAGTTTAAATAATCAAAGTTCTTTGGGGCCTGTCATCGTACCCGGAGCTCTCCCTGCTGCCCTTTCCCCTTCCCTGCAGACAACAACTGAAACTTTCTGGCTGATGTCTTTTCACATTTGCTTATATTCTCTGTTGCTGCTACTTGTATTTGTTCCTGTTGACTTCCAACTATATCGAAAATTGGGATTTAGCCTTTTTTTCTGCACACCTCCTTCCCACCACCCATCCAGACCCATTTCTTCCCACCATGCATGCCACACTCCCAATCTGATGACTTCATCATTCTGGTTAGAAGAGGGTTTTTCAGCTTTCGCACCGTAGACATGGAGGGTCCCATACAGGTTGCCCTGGAACAACGTGGGTTTGAACTGTGCAGATTCACTTACACATGGATTTTTTTTTACTACAATACAGTACTGTAAATATGTTTTATTCTGATTTTCTTTATTTTTTAAAAAGATTTTAGTTTCAAGTAATCTCTACACCCAACATGGGACTTGAACTCCCAACCCCAAGGTCAAGGGTCACATGCTCCACCAACTGAGCCAGCCCGGAGCCCTTCCTTAGGATTTTCTTAATCACGTTTTTTTTGGTTGTAAGGA
Organism: Acinonyx jubatus; assembly: GCF_027475565.1. Lineage (NCBI taxonomy): Eukaryota > Metazoa > Chordata > Mammalia > Carnivora > Felidae > Acinonyx > Acinonyx jubatus. The sequence goes on from NC_069389.1 coordinate 6,763,411, forward strand.
TACAGTATATAGTATATAATACATACGATATACAAAGTATGTGCAACATATAAAGTTTATGTCAGGCCTCCAGCCAACAGTAGGCTATTAGTAGTTAAGATTTGGGGGAGTCAGAAGTTATACACTTACTTTCGACTGCATGTGGGGGCTGGTCAGCGCCCCTCACCCCCTTGTTGTTCAAGGGTCAGGAGTAATTCTTTGTTGGGGTTGGGGGGACTGTCCCATACATTGTAAGATGAGTAGCTTCCCTGGCCTCTACCCGCTAGATGCCATTACTATCCTCACTCTGGCTGTGACAACCACATGTGTCCCCAGACATTGCCAGATGTCCCTTGGGGGGGCAAAATCACCCCCTTTAACTTTTGCCCCGAGTTGACAGGAGTCAGTGCTTGCATATTTTGACGGCCAGTGCTATCACTATGTACAAACTATGATTACTTTTCCTATGCAAGTTTTCATACTCAGTGAGGTTAATGGTAGTTTTGTTTCTTTGCTTGATTTCCTATACAGTTGCCATTGATTCATGTTCCAGATCATCCCCAATTGTGAGAAAAATAATTTTAATAATTTTTTTAAAATGTTTATGTGTTTTTGAGAGAGAGAGAGAGACAGACAGACAGACAGACAGTGTGTGAGTGGGAGAGGGGCAGAGAGAGAGGGAGACACAGATTCTGAAGCAGGCTCCAGGCTCTGAGCTGTCAGCACAGAGGCCGACACGGGGCTCGAACTCACAAACCGTGAGATCATGACCTGAGCTGAAGTCGGATGCTTAACCGACTGAGCCACCCAGGCCTCCCTGCCACACACATTTTTAATATGTTTAAAGACACAGGTCTTTGAAGACCTTCTCTGCCTGAAAAAAAAATTTTTTTTGTAAGTTTATTTATTTATTTTGAGGGAGAGAGAGAATCCAAAGCAGGCTTATGCACTGCCAGCACAGAGCCCAATGCGGGGCTCAAACCCACAGACCGTGAGATCATGACCTGAGCTGAAACCGAGAGTCGGATGCTTAACCGACTGAGCCACCCAGGCGCCTCTCATTTCTCTTTCTTTCATATCTTTGTGTTTTTGTTCTTCTTGGGAAGCTTCCACAACTTTATCTTCCAGTCCTTACATTGAGTTTTACAATTGCGCTCTCCTTTTTTTCTGATTACACAAAGTTTTTAGTGTTGCTCTTGAATGTTCCTTTCATTTTTCTTTTTAATCCCCTACTGATTTTGCTTCATGTTTTTTCTTTCATATCTTTGAGGCTATTAGGCAGATTTTTTTTTTTCTAAGATTTCTTTCTGCATAGATTGAGTTTCTGAGCTCTGCTGCATTTTTGTTTGTGTTGGCGTCTCTTTTCCCTGTTAAATGCTCTCTGCAAATGTTCCGTGATCCTCCTATCTGCAGGTATTTGAGTGACTGGGTGACTGGGGCGCCTGGGTGGCTCAGTGAGTTAGATGTCCGACTCTTGATTTTGGCTCAGGTCACGATCTCACGGTTTGTGAGATTAAACCCTCATCGGGGCTCTGCGCTGCCAGTGTGGAGCCTGCTTGGGATTCTCTCTCTGCCTCTCTCTCTCTCTCTCTCTCAAAATAAATACAAAATAAGTAAACACACACACACACACACACACACACACACACACAAAAGGTGACCAAAGCGTTATTTGGAAGCTCTGCGTGCGGCTGAGTGATATGCGAGGCTGCTTCCGTGGAGACTCCTTTAAGGCCATCGCTTCAGCTGGTTGTTTTGGGCTGATCCTGTCCTTGTCACACGGTCATTCTCCCCTCTACTGAAAATAAGTTTCTGGTGTCCAGCAGACTTGAAAGGTGCTGTGAGGGCTACCAGTTTAGAGGATGCCTGCTTTGCTCAGCGAGCTGGAAGTGGTCACTTCATCGTGTGGCCACAGGGGCTCCAGTTTGTTGGGAAGGTCTTCCCGACTGTTAAGTGGCATTGCCTGTGTTCCAGGCTGGATCTTGCACTCTGTTCTTAACCTTTTCTTTTCTTTTCTTTTTAAATGTTTGCTTCTTTTTGAGAGAGCGGGGGAGTGGCAGAGAGAGAGGAAGACAGGATCCGAAGCAGGCTCTGCGCTGACCGCAGAGAGCCCCCCACTCGAGGCTCGAAGTCACGAATCGTGAGATGGTGACCTGAGCCGAAATCAAGAGTCGGTTGCTTGACCGACAGAGCCACCCAGGCGCCCCTATAAGAGACCCTTCTAACAAGTGAAATCCAGAGAGAAATCAAACTTTTCCCTTTAACCGATATACCCGGCTTTGAGAGACAGGATATATAGCACTTCGTTTACCCGCATGCAGGAGGGAATGATTATTTACTTGTAGAAGGAGTCACTCTGGGTGTCCAATTAACATGTAGCTCATTCCCCAAACTCTTATTGTAGAAAATGAGACCTGTGTGCCATCGTTTTGGCTTCCTTCCACTTTAGCTTTTCTCCCAGATGATAATTTAATGTTCACCCTGTCTTGGTTTGCTTCCCCTCCCCTGCAGATGATGGTCTGGAAGCTGCGGAGGGACAGGGCAGAGGCAGGGAGCGTCCCCAGTCCAGGTAATTAGCACCCAGGCGGGACTGGCCGGAGGGGAGGGTGGGTGGCCAAGTGCTGGATGATGTCAGGGATTGGACCTTCCTCCTAGTCGAATTGTCCTTTCCTTAACTGCCTTGGTTAAAGTGCAGAAGATGTTGCCTGGGAGGGTAACACGTTAAATCTTCATTAGCAGGGCTGCTGTTATCAGATTAATTATAATCCTGTATGGCGGACTATTTCTCCCCTCTGGGGAACAGGATTTAGATGAGTTAGGCCATCAAAGAAAGAGAGATTAAGATGAGTGCAGAGTAAGAGTGGTCTCCGGAGGAAGGTAGAGTCGGTGTGGGGATGTGAGCCAGAGGAGAGGAGGGTCTCTTCTGTGTCAGGTGCTGGGGAGCCCGGAGAGCGTGCGGGCGAGGGAGGACAAGGTTACCGCACTGGTAACCAACCCTCCCTGACTTGCGAAGGAGGTGAGGGTGCTTCCTTGCCTCTGGCTTGCAGATGCCAGAGCTGATGAAATTCTGCATCTGTTTATGTTAATTGTGCATATGTTGTACATTCGTAAGAACGGAGATCCTTATCTGTGCTAATTGTACATATGCTTCTACGTTTTTAAGCATAGTGATTGTTCTTCTTGGGGCAGCAACATTAAAACCATCTTGAAAAAATTGAAAATAAAGGAAATGATTGATCAGTAGTCCAAAACATAATCATCTTATTTCTGGTAGTACAGCTATATTGATTCATTTTCCCTGTCTCTGAAATTCTTCCCTTTATACCACATACGTCTAATTATTCATTGCTTGGAGACGCCCGAGTGGCTCAATCAGTTAAGCATCTGAGGCTTTGGCCCAGGTCGTGCACTCCCGGTTTGTGAGTTTGAGCCCCGGGTCCTCAGGCTCTGTGCTGACTGCTCACAGCCTGGAGTCTGCTTTGGATTCTGTGTCTCCCTCTCTCTCTGCCCCTGCCCGCTCACTGTCTCTCTCTCACTTTCTCAAAAATGTGTTAACATTAAAAAAATTTTTTAGAATTACTCATTGCTTGAGGGTAACTCTCCTAACATTGTATCATCAACAATCTTTGGAATCAGATGAAGCTTAGCTCTGTGTATGCCCCTTGGAATTTTTTAACTGACATGTTTTAGGGGCGCCTGGGTTGAGCGTCCCAATCTTGGTTTTGGCTCAGGTCATGATATAATGGCTTTGTGGGTTCAAACCCTGCACTGGGCTCTGTGCTGACAGTGCAGAGCCTGCTTGGGATTCTCTCTCTCTCCCTGTGTCTTCCCCTCCCACACTAGTGCTGTCTCTGTCTCTCTCAAAATAAATAAGCTATAAAAGTAAGTAAAATTGACATGTTTTATTGTGAAATATATTGAGTTTTATTATTCAGCTTTTTTTAGACAGACATAGATCTTCCAAAGCCCTAACTTCTGGAAAACTGGCTGTATTGGTAAAATATGTCATTCTTTAAAACAACTCTGCAGGGGCGCCTGGGTGGCTCCGTCGGTTAAGCGTCCGACTTCAGCTCAGGTCACGATCTCACGGTTTGTGAGCTTGAGCCCCGCGTCGGGCTCTGTGCCGACAGCTCGGAGCCTGGAGCCTGCTTCGGATCTGTGTCTCCCTCGCTCTGCCCTGTTCATGCCGTGTCTGTCTGTCTCTCAAAAATAAATAAGCATTAAAAAAAAAACACCCCACACAACCGTGTGCTTTTTGGGTACGTGCAGCTTTTCTTTTAATTTCTCTTCATGTTTACACGTCCTGGGCCTCGAGTGAAAGTTCGGGAAGGAAACATCTGGACTCGGAAAGGTAGGCCTGCTGCTGCTGGGGTTGGGTCGGGGGGCCGTTTCCGTCCCCCTCGTCCATCCTCAGTGACTGGTGTGCAGGAGACGATAATCACCACCTGATACGACACAGGTGTATTGTCCGTGCTCTGCTGGATACTCAGGATGCCCTTCTTGCGCCCTAGACATGTCCGGTTTTCCAGAGCTCAGTTCTCAGACTCGCCGTGGCTGCACTTGCCGTCTGAAGGAGACGTCGACTCACAAGAAGACTTTACTGTCTCCTTTCTTTGTGACCGTCGTACAAACAGCCTTGACCGGCTCTTTCCCTCACCATGTACTGTAGTGTTGGTTTCTCTGGAAGGTTCCTCCTTTGTTTGTCTCTCCTCTCTGGCATCTAGGTACCATCAAGTGCTTCCTTGCAAGGGCACGTGTGCACGTGCCCCTTCCACCTCCGGGTGCACTTCGACTTGGGCAGTGGCCCTGCAGACCCCCTGTGATCCAGGCGGAGATGACTCTGCTTCCTTTACCTTTACCTTCTTTCTCCGTCTCTCCTGGACTTCCAGTCCTGTCGACGCTTCATCCCCAGATCTCAGCGTCACTCATGGTGGCTTGCCCTCCTTCCACAGCCAGCCGATCACCAAGTCCTTTGGAGCCTAAATGTCTTGTGTTTGTTGCTCCTTCTTCACTCCCAGTATCCCTGCCTCCAGTGTCATGTACCTGGAGAGTCTCTTGCACACTGCCTATGGCCTGTGTGTCAGACTGTTCTAGAACTCCGGCAGTGGATATGCCTGCACGCTAAGTGGTTTCTCAGGCTCTTCCTGGAAAGGCCTCAGGAGCCCCTCGCATTACACCTCAGCTGGGTCTAGAAGGTTCTTTTGGCTTTTAGCATCTGTCCGTTTCCCAACCTCATCTGCTGCTTTCCTCCCTCCTGCCCTGACCCTTTAGTCCAGCACGGTCCCATGTGGTAGCCGCTCATCATATGTGGCCGCTGAGCACTTGAAAAGTGGCTAGGCCAAATTGAGATAGACTGTAAGTTTAAAAACACACTGGATCTTAGACTTAGTGTGGAAAAAAAAAAAAGACAAAGTAGCTCATTACTAATTCCTTTATATTGTATACTTGTTGAAATGATCATATTTTGGCTCCATTGGGTGAGATAAATATATTCTAAAATTAACTTCATATATACTTTTTTGCTTTCTTAAACGCAGTTCCTGCAAAATCGGAAGTTCTCGGTGTGGCTCTTAACTGTGTTTCTATTGGACGGCTGTGCTTTAGGCCCTTGTTAGGCAAAGTATATGGTCCTACATGCTTGTGAGAAACGCAGACCCTCAAGCTGCACCCCAGACCTGCCGAACCACAATTTGCATTTTAACAAGGTGTGCACTTGGGGCCGTCATCACGTGTTCATGACTTCGAGCCCCACGTCGGGCTCTGTGCTGACTGCTCCGAGCCTGGAGCCTGCTTCGGATTCTCCGTCTCCCTCTCTCTCTGCCCTTCCCCTGCTTATGCTCTGTCTCAAGAATAAACAAACTTAACAAAACAAACAAACAAACAGAAAACCCCACAAGGTCTACAGCTGACTCAGAGGCATGGTCCAGATTGCCAAGTGCTGCTTTGGAGAGCTGTTTGCTGGTCCCCAACATCCTGTGGTGTTTGAGGCTTTGCGAGGGTTTTTGTCCTGCTTTGTCTCCGAGACACTCGTGGCCGCATGGAAGGCTGTGCTCCTTTTCCACCTCCCAGGCAAAGCGGCCCCTGGCCCTTCCTCCCCACCAGCCACAGTATGCCCACAGTGGCCTTCGTGGGCCTGTCTAATCGAGGACCCTGCAGCATCCTTGAGCCCGATGGACTGGGACATCCCTGAGGTTGGAAACTGGCCATCCCTTGCCCCTGATGCCCCAGTGCATTGCCTAACAGGTGGTGAAAAGGGCACTGGCCAAGAATTGACACCTGTCACAGTGCCAGCATCCTGCTGCTGCTTTGTTTCTGGTGTGGGACTTGGGGGTGAAGGTCATAGTACCTCCAGGACCACAAAAGTCACGCGCAGCGGCACTTTCATGAGCCAGGGCCACGGGGCCCGCGGGGAGGCCGCGAGTCTGGGGCGACTGTAATGGAGGGACCTTCAGCGTTTCTAAAGAACAAGACCGTGCTTGTTGGAAAGGCGCTACAGAGTGATGCTTTCTAGGCCTCCGGGTGCCTGGGCGGCTCAAGTCAGCTGAGCGTCCAACTCTAGATTTCAGCTCAGGTCATCATCTCCCGGTTCGTGAGATCGAGCCCCGCGTCGGCTCCTCGCTGACAGTGCGGAACCTGCTTGGGATTGTCTCTCTTTCCCTCTCTTTCTCTCTGCCCCTTCTCCCCCTCACAGTAAATAAGCATTTAAAAAGAAGAAGAAGAAGGAATGATGCTTTCTAGGCCTGGTGGCAACACGGCAGAAGCCCGAGCCTGGAGTAGGCAGGGGAAGGAGAGCCAGAATACAGAACTGCCTGGGTGCCGGTCTAGACTGGAAAGGACGTGCCCTGTGGCCTAGCAAAAGCAGGAAAAGCAGGCAAATCATGGCGGTTGCATTAGAACCCGGAGCTGACACTGACTTGCTATTTCCTGGCTTGTGGGTTGCTTGTGACACGGTGGCTGCTGCCCTGTCCTAGAAGGCATGCTCCCACGTTTAAAGGAAGCCCTGCCCAGAGTTTCCTTCCCCTGCCCTCCTGGGCGGCATTTCCCTGTGGTAACTGTGTCTGAGTCCCTTTGTGACCAGACTACCCCGTCACCAGGAGGTGAGGGGGTGGCCCTCAAGTGTCCGGGAGGCAGGGACCTGACTCGTGGACAGCGTGGGCACAGGCATACCGGGACACGTACCCGGGTGCTTGACCCCAACAAGCCCAGGCCTGATGCCACGGGAAGGGTTGTCCTGTGGCTTCACGTGGTGGCCTCACACTGACTTCCTTCCAGTCCTCGCTGCCCGGAGGGCACCTTATCTCTCGGTCTTTGAGACTTCCTTCAAGTAAATCTGGTATCTCGTGTGTTCTCAGATTAAAGGTGGACTGTGCGGTGCCCGAGGAAGCCCGATGCGTGTACTGGGGGGGGGGGGGGGGGGTTGCAGAGGCCGGGGGGCCAGCCTGTGTTTCTTTTCCCTGGAGTTTTTACATTTTTTGTGTGTATTTATTTTTGAGAGAGAGACACACACACTCTGAGAGGGAGGATGCCCAACTGACTGAGCCACCCAGGCGCCTCGAGTTTTTAAAAATGTTTAAAAACTGAGATGTAACTCCCATACCCTCAGGTTCACCCTTTTACATGGAACAATTCAGTGTATTTTAGTACATTTACTTAATTGTACAGGCAACACTGTCTATAATTCCAGAACATTTTTATCACCCCAAGAGAAATGCCACATCCATTAGCTGTCACTCGCTGCTCCCTCCCTGCCCCCAGCCCCTGACAGCCACTCATCTACGGCTTGTTTCTATGGAGTTGCCTGTTGTGGACACTTGGTATGAGCGGGTCATATAGTACGCAGCCTTTTGCGTCGGGCCTCATGCGCCGAGCTGAGCGTGTTTTCCAGGCCCGTCCACGTTGTCGCACATGTCCGCGTTGCCTCCCTTTTTAGGGCTGAATGCTGTTCCACTGTGTGGATGGAACACATTTTGTTTATCTTTAACTGTGAATGGACAGCTGGTTGTTTTCACTTTTTGGCTCTTGTGAATAATGCGGCTGTGGGTGTTCACACAGCTGCCTTTGTGTAGACCTCCGTTTTCAGTTCTCTGGGGCATTTTCCTTGCATTGCGGGCTGGTCACACACACACCCAGGAGTGGTACTTGTGTTTCTAGAACACAGGGGCCTCGTACCTCTGATAAATTCAAAGGATAGGGTTGGTCTTTCTGGCTTGGAGGTTGCTCAAACAAAATTAAAACTAACACTTTTTTAAATCTTAAAAAATTTTTAATGCTTTTTTTTGTTGTTAATTAAGTTTATTTCATTCATTTATGAATGGAAGAGTGCAGGGGAGGGGCAGAGAGAGAGGAAGAGAGAGAATACCAAACAGGCTCTGCACTGCCAGCACAGAGCCCAACTTGGGGCTCAAAGCCACAAACTGTGAGATCGTGACCTGAGCTGAAATCAGGAGTTGCACGCTTAAATGACTGAGCCACCCAGGTGCCCTCACCTTAAAATTTTTAAAAATCTCCAGGGGCGCCTGGGTGGCTCAACTGGTTAAGCATCTGACCTCAGTTCAGGCCATGATCTCACGGTTCATGGGGTCGAGCCCATGTTGGGCTCTGTGCTGACAGCTCGGAACCTGGAGCCTGTTTGGATTCTGTGTCTCCCTCTGTCTCTGCTCCTTTCCCGCTCCCACTCTGTCTTTCCCCTTGTCTCAAAAAATAAACATTAAGGGGCTCCTGGGTGGCTTAGTTGGTTAAGTGTCCAACTTCATCTCAGGTATGAACTCGCAGTTTGTGGGGTCAGAACCCCGTGTCGGGCTCTGTGCTGACAGCTCAGAGACTGGATCCTGCTTTGGATTCTGTGTCTCCCTCTCTCTCTGCCCATTCCCTGCTCATGCTCTGTCTCTCTCTCTCCTTCAAACATAAATAAACATCAAATAAGTAAATATCAAAAAAAACCTTTTGGGGTGCCTGGATGGCTCGGTTAGTGAGGCGACCGCCTTCGGCTCAGGTCATGATCTCGCAGTTTGTGAGTTCGAGCCCCGCGTCAGGCTCTGTGCTGACAGCTCGGAGCCTGGAGCCTGCTTCAGATTCTATGTCTCCCCCTCTCTCTCTACCCCTCCCCTGCTCACGCTCTGTGTCTCTGTCTCTCAGTAATAAATAAATGTTAAAAAAAAATTAAAAAAAAAACCTTTTTAATAAGTAAACAAAAAATTGTGGTTTTTTTTTTTTTTTTTTTAAATCTTCAAATGAACAGTTTTGGAAGCTCATGGGCTTTTGTCTCAATGGCATGAGATGGCATGTGGACCCCTGCTGTGACAAACCCGCTCTCACCTGGGCTCTCAGAACATTCTAGACACAATGTGCCTTGGTCCCTGGCGTCCTCTCTTGTCCTGAGGACAGCAGCCAACACTTTCTGAAGCCTTTCTGTCGGCTGCTGTTTGCTCTCTGAGCATGAGCGAGCAGAATCTCTAATGACTCTGTGAAGTGGCCATTGTTATTTCCCCCATTTGGTGGACGGGGGTAGAGGTCTGCCAGAAGCAGGGACCGCGTGCAAAGTGCTTGGCAGATGCAGACACGCCTTCCCCGCAGGAGAACATCGTCCCTTCTCCACGGCGCCCTGTCCACCTCCATTCTTCTGTTGCCATCCTTGGAGGATGCCCTTTGTCTTAGTGCCGGGTGATTCTGGGGCGTAAACACCCCCGGCGTCCCTCCGGGGCCAAGGGCAGTAACAGACCAGTGAGGCATCGCCCCTGTGGGAGATGAGCTCCTCTCCCCACCTCTCCCCTGCTCTCTCTTCTTTCCGGCTTCAAACAGAAATGAAAGCCCCTTGTCTTGGAGCATCTGGGTGGCTCAGTCGGTTAAGCTTCTGACTCTGGACTTCGGCTCGGGTCATCATCTCATGGTTTGTGAGTTCGAGCCCCAAATAGGGGGCTCTGCATGGAGCCTGTTTCGGATTCTCTCTCTCATCTCTCTGCCTTTCTCTCTCCTTCTCTCTCTCTCAAATAACTTAAAATCTCTATGTCTTCAATAAACTTAACCTTTTCAGGGTTGGGGACATTGATACTATCTTCATATAGCATGGTAGGGTTTAGAAAGTTTTCTGTCTTTAGAATATTTTATTTTTCTTTTGACCCTTGACTTGTAACAAGCTGCTAGGAGGTTTGACCAGGGCTGTATGTGCTCATAGGTGAGAACCCAAGACCCCCACGGTCCTGCTGTCCAGCCCATTAGGTGGTCAGGACTAGGACTCCCGCCTGGGCCTTGGAGCACGAAAGTGAATAGCTGTTTTTTCTGTGTGAGGTTTTTTGTTTTTTGTTTTCTTAATGTTTATTCATTTTTGAGAGACAGTGTGAGCAGAGGAGGGGCAGAGAGAGGAGACACAGAACCGGAAGCAGGCTCCGGGCTCTGACGTGTGAGCACAGAGCCTGATGCAGGGCCCAGACTCACGAACAAGATCATGACCTGAGCCAAAGTTGGATGCTTAACCGACTGAGCCACCCAGCTGCCCCTGAGTGACTTTTTTTTTTTTTTAATCTTTTCTGAGATTCATTTTTGAAGTGTAAGAATTCTCGGGATTTTATAAGATTATATGAGGCCCATTCTCTGAAACCTTTATAAAGTACTGTCTCAACTTGACAATAGATCTCTTCATGAGATTTCTATATTTAGATCTTCTTCTATAAACCAGAGGACAGCAAACACACAGGACCAGAGTAAATATTTTTGGTTTTGTGGCTCAAACTGCTGGTCTCTTCAGTTACAGCATGAAAACAGCCATAGACAATACATAAATGAAGGGGCTGTGTGTCAATAAAACCTTTATTTACACAAGCAGGTGGTGCCCGGGATCTGGCACGGTGGTGGAGGGATTGCGGCCCCCAGCAAGGGATCGTTTTCAAAGTGTGGCCCCCAGACCGGCTGCATCAGTTAAAAATGCAGTTTTGGCCCTCGCTCTGGACCTCCTGAATCCCAAACTGGGGGGGTCAGCCGGGAATCGCACGGGTCGCCCTGGTGCTGGCTGAAGCCTGAGCATTGCTGGTTTGAAGAGCTGTGGCCCACTGCCGTGGGCATGAGAAGCAACTACAGTCTGCTGACGCTGCTCCAGAAATGGGCGTTTTAACACGGGGCCCAGGCGGTCCGCTGTGCCCTGAAGCGAGACGGAACGTCTAAAACAGCACTTCCCTGCACCGGCAGAGGGGATGCGGGAGATGCCAGGGGACAGAAGGTGGGCCCAGAATGTGGATTCACTTCTGATACCTCATGCACCCTAAAGCCCAGCGTTCCTGGAATTCAGATGCAGGCCTTCTGTTCATAGTTGACACACAGCCCACCACATTTGCAGATGCGTGTTTAGTGTTTGCGGTGAAAAAGTTGAGAGCATATTGATTCCCTCGATATAAATGTCCAGCCCAGGCAAACGCATACAGACAGCAGACGGGGCAGGTGTCAGGAGGGGGCGTGGGGGGGGGGGTGGTGACTGCGGATGGGCTCGGCATTTCTTTTGGGGAGTGATAAAAATGTCTTGGAATTCTGGAGTGGTCATAGTTGTAACACTGAGTGTGCTAAAAACCACTCATTTGTATACTTTGCAAAGGTGGACTTTATGGAATGTGAGTTAGAGCTCCGTAAAGCTGTCCTTGAATAAAAGGAAATGGGATGAGGCATTCGGGCTCTTTCTTGAGCTGCAAAGACTTAACTGCCAGGATGCCTTCTGGGCCAGTCCCACCCTCTGGGCAGCACGTTAGGGGCCTGCATCCGGCCCCGCATCATGCCTGTCACAGGATTCCTCTGTGCGTACTGGGTCAGGCCAACAGGCAGGAAGCCTGGGGAGAGAGTCAGTGTTCTTCAGGGAGAGTCACCCCTGACAGCTGGGAGGTCCCTGGGCAGGGGGAGCCTCTGTTCCTGTAGGTCGGAGGAAGCGGGAGAGGCCATAGGGGGCGAGGCAGGCGGGAGCCCAGGCTGTTCTCCAAGGACACTGGGAGCCACAGAAGGTATTGAAGCAGCTGGTGGTGGCAGGGGTCACTCTGGCAGCAGAAGGGCAGGTGGGTTCAGGGATGTGGGGAGGAATTGAGAAGCCTCTGGCTGCCAGTGGTGGAGATAGGGGAAAATCCTGGAATCTGAGTGGTACCCCCAAGGCACGGTGGGGGGCAGGGCACCCGACACTGGTGCTGGGAGCATAGATGCTGGTGGTAGCACCTGAGTGCTAACTGTGGGTACAGGTGATGCTCCCCTCTCCCCACCCCACCCGCTGGGGGCTGGGGCTCTGGGGCGATGACAGTCCTGGCTTCTGGAAGTGCGGGGCCTCCAGAAAGCTCTGACGGGACAGGTGTGTGCAGGGTGGACTTGGCCCTTCTCTTTGCCCAGGTGTGACTGGGGCAATGAGCAGGTGCTGTCTCAACACACTGGCTCAGGCATCTGCCCATGGGCTTCTGTCCCTCTCCATTTCCCAACAAACATTTGCCTTGCTTTGCCCCTAAGAGCGTTTTCCATGCTCTGTCCTAACTGCTTGTAGAGGAAAGGAGCAGCTGGTTGGAAAAATTCCCTTTTAAGAATAAGAATTATAGGGGTGCCCGGTGGCTGAGTTGGTTAAGCGTCTGACTTCCTCTCAGGTCGTGATATCGTGGTTTGTGGGTTCCAGCCCCGCATCGGGTTCTGTGCTGACAGCTCAGAGCCTGGAGCCTGCTTCAGATTCTGTGTCTCCCTCTCTCTGCCCTTCCCCTGCTCTCTCTCGGTCTCTCTCAAAAATAAATATTAAAAAAAAAAATCTTTTTTAAAAAAGTTCAGTCTCATTGGGAGACCTAGTGAATATCAAACAGCTCTGGGCTGAGCTGTCTGAACTTTGGGGACCCAATTTCAGTAGTAGCATTTAAAGCCAGACCTGCCCTTGTAATTCAGCCCCAAGCTGTACTATTAGTAAATAGTATTAATCCCCAATGAAACTGTAACTCATCAGATGAGTCATTTAATTTTGCACAGATTAATAACCATTCTGGTTGTGTGACTATTGCCAAATTAATTGTACTCTAGGGTAAAAATAGGTTGTGTGAGTGAATGAATCTTCTCCGTGTCTTGTTCTAAAAAATGTGTTGTTAACTCTTAATCATCAAGATTGTACTTGAATTGTCATTAAGTAATGAGATTTTATGTTTGTAGTTATGGGTTCAGTTCATGTGTGTAGAATGCTGTGACAGCTTCATCAGGTATTAGTTTTCTGAGAAAGACAGGACCAGGGCACCTGGGTGGCTCAGTCGGTTGAGCGCCTGACTTTAGCTCAGGTCATGATGTCACACACAGTTCATGAGTTCAAGCCCCGCATCGGGCTCTGTGCTGACAGCTCAGAGCCTGGAGTCTGCTTTGGATTCTGGGTCTCCCTCTCTCTCTACCCCTCCCCCACTGTGCTCTGTCTCTGTCTCTCTCTTTTTGAAAAATAAAAATTTAAAAACAAAACAAAAAAAAAGCGGCAGCATCTGTAGGACACGGGGGGAGTGAAATTTGTAATGAGCCAGTTGGAAAGGATATGGACTACCACTGCTGATCCTTGACTCTATCTTGACTCCATTTCCTAGTAAGATCTGGTTCCACAGCTTAAAAAAATACACACACACACACACACACGCACACACACGCACACATTATTGATTACATAATGACCGCTTTTGAAATCATGTTTCAGATTTCAAGGTAGAAACAACATTTAGGTTTTAGGTAAAGGAGGTTAGTTACATTCTCGGTCTTCCCTCCAATCTTTTTTGTTGTTCAGCTGTTTAAACATTGAAGGGTCATTGATTTCTAGTAAGAGAGGGAACATCTAAGTCGGGATACATAAGGCTGGAAATCTTCCATTGATTCTCCCATCCCCCAGGAATCGTGCATTTGGACAAAAGTGATTGCGTGAGCCCTTTCCTAGCTAGCTGCGGGAATTCAGAGCACGAATAGGGGAACAATGATGGAAAGCTGGAGGAACATTCTGGGTATTGGAATGCCAGCTAGTGGGTCAATAGCCCTGCTGTGCTTCTGTGATCCCAGCACACAAGAATTCTGCCCTTTTGAACTGTGCGGGGTCTTACGGGGCTGGGTCGGTCAGTGAGGCTGATTTCCCTGATTGGGAGCGAGCTTGCAGAGCGGCTCGGAACCTGGGAAGTGTGGGCAGAGACATTCCAAGGCAAATGTTCCCAGGAGTGTCCTGTGGGGCAGGGCATGGGCAGCCACTCACCGGGGCCGCCACCTTCCGGAATTCTCAGGATTGCTTTCAGGACAGGAGTGTTTCGCTTCTTATAGTGTAGTATGTCTTTTTCAGATGTGATGGAGTGATGGCAGGAGAGTTCACTATTGTCACATTGGGAGCTTTGGAAAAAGAAGTCCTAAATGTCAAAATACAGTGGTTGTGGAATAACTTTAAAGGACTCTATCTAGAAAATTCCAAATTAAAAAAAAAATCTCTTTGCTCTGTGTTAAAGAAGACAAAAGGAATCCTGAGGAATGTATTTTTTTAATTTTTTTTACATTTTTAAATGTTTATTTATTTTTGAGAGAGAGAGAGAGAGTACGCGCAAGCAAGGGAGGAGCAGAGAGAGAGAGGGAGACACAGAATCCAAAGCGGGCTCCAGGCTCTGAGCTGTCAGCTGGGACACCAACAAGGGGCTTGAACTCACAAACAGCGAGATCATGACCTGAGCCGAAGTCGGACGCTTAACCGACTGAGCCCCCCAGGCGCCCCGGAATGTATTTTAAGCCCACTTTGTGCACTGGGCTAATTTGTCCTGTGGCTCTTTGTCCTTAGTAGAGACCATGTTCATCCTATAATTAATCCTCGCTTCCAGAAAATGTATTTGTGCAGATAATCCCATGACAGCATGAAATTTTAATTTAACTGTTAAAGCGTTTTAGGTCTCACAACCTGGTGAGAATCTTCCAGTGTTCTGTTCCCATAAAGCCAACTGGAGATAAGAAAATTAACGAGCTGTCTTTTTAGAGAAAGTTCCGCTTGTTAACTTCCAGTACTCTTCCTGTGTTTGTATCCACACTGATCAAAATTCTACCTGGCCTAGCTCATTCTTTAGGACCTTGGGTGAAAGGACAGTGGGCACAGCCCTTGGGAAACCTTCTGCAAGGTTTCTTTTCCTTTAGTCGCTGAGTGCTCCAGCTGGGTTCCAGGTACCGTCAGCAGGGAGTGTGTGTGTTACGGTGAGAAACCGTCAGGAGCCACCTCCCTCAGTCTTTGCTGCTCCACCTTGTGCCGCCACCCACAGGAGACCTCGAAAGGGGGGTGCTCGGGCTCCATCCATCAGGACCCCTGGGTGTATTTTAAGCTCCCCAGGTGATTCCACCTTGACCCTTGGCCTCCTACAGCCACACGGGTCCCTTTAGCTCAAGCTTCCCCAACTAGCAACTCCCAGGCTTGACAACGGGAGCCCGGTTCCCCTGGGGTCTGCATCCCCACCGCACTGCCCAGCGCCTGACACCTTATGGGCACTCAGTGAATGGGTTCTCAAGTTCAAGGGTGCGTTCTTTTTCCTTTTGCATGTTGCATCTTTCTGTACGTATATTCAGGGATATAAGTCTAGGGGTTGCAAAGCCATGTCTTTCGTGAGTCACCCAACCTTATGCATCACTGCTGAACTTGGGTGACCCAGCCAAAATAGACTTTTGAATAATGTAAGTTTATTGTAACATGTAAGTGATATTCCAAAATCTGTTTCTAAGAATAACTATCTTCAGCTCTTATTGACTGATTACTTAAAAACAGTATCATCAACAACAACAAAAATCACTGTATACATTCTCACCTTGCACAGGATGAGCAGGATTCGGGGAGCCTTACCTAGAGGCTCAACTGCTTTTTTTTTTTTTTTTAGTTTATGTATTTATTTTGAGAGAGAGAGTGCGCACATGCACACGTGGAGAAGGGGCAGGCAGAGAGAGAATCCCAAACAGGCTCCATACTGACAGCGTAGAGCCCGATGCGGGACTCAGTCCCACAAACCGTGAGATCGTGACCTCTGCTGAAATCAAGAATCTGATGCCTAACTGAGCCACCCAGGCACCCCCAAGGCTCAAACGCTTCTGAAGGGTGGACAGTCGGGAAGCATGCTGAGCCTTAGGGCTTCTGTTGGGCCTTAAAACTCCGTTAAAACCTGATCCCTGGAAACATTACTGCCGGTTTGGGGCCAAGAGAGGTACGGGGATGACTTTGAAGTTTCTTCGAACACAGTGGACTGAAATCTGGGCTGTGCATTGGAATCACCTGGGGAGCTTGGAGAGCTATTGATGCCCAGTAGGATATACACCCTCAGATCAATTAAGTCAGGATCACGGCATGAACCCAGGTATCGATGATTTTAAAGCTTAGCAGGAGATTCAAATGTGCAGTCAAGGTAGAGAATCACAGCCTTATGTTTTCACCCTAACTCATGCTGGTAGGTGCACAGCCAGGTACCAAGAGTTCTCTGCAGAGCTCAAGAACACAATTTAGTCCACCTGGCCAGAGGGCTCCCTGGGTGCCCTGAACAGGTGTGTTTTCCGAGCTTCAGGAAATCCCTTTGGTTCCCTTTGGGCCAGGGCAGGGGAGCAGGGTCCAGCTGTGGCTGAGCTCTGGTGGCCTCGGGGATCACTAGACGGGTAAGAAGGCATCCTCTGTGCCGAGGCTGGGGCTGAGGGATTTTAAAGCAGAAAAAGATTGGGGTGATGAGCTGTATTTGATGGGGTGCTGGCTCCCAGTTGCGGACCTGCCAGGTGCTGGGCTAAATGCTTCGTTGCAAGGATTCTCTAAGTGCTGATTCCCTGAATCCGCAGCATCCGCCTCCTCCCGGAGCTTGTCAGAATGCAGACTAACAAGCCCTGTCCCAGACCCTGGACTGGCAGCATCAGAATCTGTGTTTGGGGCCCAGCGAGATGTTTTTAGGCTCCTTCATGGCATCCTGATTGT
The DNA here is from genome assembly GCF_027475565.1 of Acinonyx jubatus. Lineage (NCBI taxonomy): Eukaryota > Metazoa > Chordata > Mammalia > Carnivora > Felidae > Acinonyx > Acinonyx jubatus. Next base: position 6,780,299 of record NC_069389.1, read on the forward strand.
AGGCTGATTTTTTTATTCTTATTTATTTATTTGTTTGTTTTTGAGAGAGAGACAGAGAAAGAGGGGGAGAACCCCAAGCAGACTCCGCACTCCGCACAGAGCCCGATGTGCGGCTAGTCAAGGGTAGGACGCTTACCTGACTGAGCCACCCGGGTGCCCCGGGAACCCAGTTTTATATGCTTTATCTTATTCCTTATATCTCTCGAAGGAAGTGCTCATTACTTTTTACGTGTGATAGCTATTGGAACAGATGTTTGGGGATAGACGTCCAGAGTTGCAAAGTTGGTGGATGGCAGAGCTGTGAACTGGGCTCGGCTCGGTGCCCTACGGCCCTGGAGGTGGGGCTCTGGGACTTGGGGCTGCTGCTTTGAAAGCCCCTGAATCCAGGTTCACTTTCATGCATGTACTTCCAGCGTTGACAAGATGAAATGAAATATAAGGTATGTAAGTGTATGGTTAGCAGTCAGTGATTCACACTGATGTTTAGCTTTTTAAAGAGTGCTTATCTGGACCTTGTGGAGGGTTGCTTTCCACCTTATGAGTGACTGTCGTGGCTTGGGTTTTTCTTAAAATCCTGTGTGTGTGTATACTTAAACACAGACACATCTTTACAGACGGCAAAGCAATACTTACTTCCATTTGAACAGGCAAGCAAAAAAACCTCAGCAAGGTGTCAAGCCTGTAGAATCATGTGGGAGTTAGGAAACCGGATGCTAACCCCTCCTTGTGCACTGACCTGGGAGAGTCACTGAAAGTCTCTGAGCAGTTTTCCTGTGTGAAAGTTGGGGACATATCAGGGAGGTTTGAGTAGTGGGCTAGAGGGTTTTATGCACGTTTTGGGCACACGTGTATGCTGCTGATGGTATTACGGGCAACACTAGTCAGATCCCCACCTCAGCATGTCCTTCCAGCAGGCGCCCTTGGTTTGTCGGGCCGAGGGCTCATGCTGCAGGTTGATGGCGGCAATGGCCAGGGCCACGCGTTGGCTGTGGAATCCCAGGGATGCCCTGTCTCCGCGACGGGTTAACCGAGCCACCGTTTGTCCGGACAGCAGGTAGCCACACACTCTTTGCTTCCCTTCAGTCCTCGGGGGGACAACAAGAGCACATGGAGGGTTCTAGAACTAGAAGACTGGGAGCCAGTCCTAGTTCCAGAAACTTTTTTCATACATGGAAACCAGGACCCAGAGTCTCAGGGTTGAGAATTTGCCGTTGGCTGCAGATGAATCATAAAGGTATTTTCTGAAGTTAGCACTTAAGATAGAAAGTATGATTCAGGTTGGAAAGAGTACGCACCTGTCTGCTCCAGCAGTTACCTGAATATGCTTATGACGACATTCTGATCGGGGTGGGTTAGTTAATGCGAATGCTTTCGTGATGAGAACACCAAAGCCTGAGACCTAATGCAGCATGATTCTGGTGTCAAGTTCAGCTGGGAGAACACTGCAGCCCAGTGTTCTTGAAGGTCAGTAGTTGATGTCTTCAGAAAATAAGCAGGTGTTTTTCCAGCAGCATGTCCGGGTGCTTCCGAGGGTTTGGATGTACAAGAGGCAACGTACACACTATTTACGCTATGTCAAGTGAGTGTGATTGGGTTGATGGAAGACGGAAAGAGACCCTCACGTCCTGGGATGAGGAATGCCGTGCCAGGGCGCCTGGGTGGCTCCGTCGTTAAGCATCCGACTCGGCTCAGGTCATGATCTCCTGGCTTGTGAGTTCGAGCCCCACATCGGGTGAGCCTCAGCCCTGCTTCGGGTCAGCCCCACTTCCCTGTCTCTGTCGCTCTCCCTCCCTCTCACTGCCCTTGCTCACTTGTACTCTCTCTCTCTGCTAAAATATAAAAAAGGAGTAGTGTGCCAGCATGCATGTCTTTGAGGAGTCTTTTGGGACTCTGCTGTTCACCTCTAACCAGAGTGTGAGATTCTGTGTGCCAGCCATCAGAGCTGGTGACGGAGGCAGGCTCTGCAGTTAGGGAGCCGTGTATTCAGCACGGGGAGCTCCCTAGTGAGCTGGAAGAACCAGCAGGAGCACGCCTGCGGAGCAGATGTGAGGCCATGAACCGTGGGGATTCGTGTGTGGCGGGGCCATGAATCACCGGCCCCACTGCCTGTCCAGCACTAAAGGGCGTGTAGCGCTGTGGGGCGGAGGCACCCGCTACGAGCCCCAGCTTCACCCTGGCTGGCTGATTTATCAGGTGTTCCCCTGGCCAAGGTCAAGCCCTCAAATACTTGATGTCTCCTGTTTCGTGTCTAGGCCTTAGCAAAAGCCCACCTCGTAAGGGGTCAGAGGGAGGGTGAGGACTTATCTGTTCTGGTTTCCGGGCAGCAGGTGGCCAGATGCAAGGGCTTTCACGGACCGAGCATTTGCAGGGGAGAGGAGAAGAGAGGAGGGCGTTGTCAGTATCCCCTCGACCCGACCGTTTTCTTTCTCCTGATAACAAATGTTTTCTGGTATTGTTGTGGCAGAGGAAACCTTCGGGCACTGCTCAGCCTCGGTGTGCTAGGGCAGGGCACGTCTGACAGCTGCAGCCTTAGAGGAGGGCTGAGCTGACCGTCGCAGGGGCAGTCAGTTCTTCGGCTGGGGCAGAGACTGGCCTCGCCGGGGAGTGTGGGTGCTCCCGCTGGCCGCTTCCCGTCACCCCTGGGGAACTAAATCCTTTCTCGCTGGCTCTCCTCTTAAGATCATGAGTTGGCTTCTCCTCTGCAAGCCTGCCAATTCCATTCCCCGTTTTCCCAACCTTTCCGAAATTCCCCTCTCCTAGGTGATGACTGAGAACATGGTTCAAAATATTCAGTGATATTTGATCTGCAGACTTTTGCTTCAGACTTTGCTGTGAACCTCTGTTTCTTTTTAGTCATGTCCCCCCCCACCCCTCTCCCGGGACCTCATTAGGAACCTCCCAAGTGAGTGCTTGGTTACTGAGACCTTGAATACCAAGGGTTCCTCGCATTGCAGAGCCCCTCGTGCTCATCTGTGTGTGGTTATCAGAGCCGAGAACTGGAGAGAGCCAGAGCTGTTCTGATTGAACGGACAGCAGCCTCTGTGGAAAAAGGGACCGTGTGGGCTCACCCACCTGGGGGGTCCCAGGTGTGTCTGCCATAATAGGAGACGTGGGGCTCGTACACATGCCGGGAGGCCTGTCCATATGACCGTGTCATTCCTGCTGGCTTCATTCTCAACCAGATTCTGGGGTACCTGGGTGGCTCAATTGGTTAAGCATCCAACTTTGGCTCAGGTCATGATCTTGTGGCTCGTGAGTTCGAGCCCCGCATCGGGGTGCAAATGCTGGAGGCATTTTGGTTGCGCTGGCTTGAGGGGAAGGTGGCTGTTGGCATCTCGGGTGAAGACCGGGGGCACTGCTCAGCCCCCTACAGTAAACAGGATGCCACCCCCTCCCCACCGAGAACCATCTGTCCCAACGTGTCAGTGCTGCTTCATGGAGAACTGTGGCCTGGAACCCTCCCTTTCTCCAGGGACTGTGGTCCCTAGCCCAGGGTAGGGTGGTATGACCCGGTTGTTGGGAGTAGGGCAGAAGGGAAAGCGATGGGAAAGCCAGTAGTAGAGAGATGGTTTCCTCAGGACAATGGAACACTGGCCGACAAGGAGCCGTTGCGAGTTAGACACTAGGTGTGGACCCTGGGGGTGCCGCGTGTCTGTTCTCCAGAGTAGTTCCGGTGGGTGTTCATCAATGCCTGCTAACGTGTTTGTCAGTCATCAAGCCATCTGGGTTTCATTTTTTAATATTTGTTTATTTATTGTGAGAGAGCAAGTGAGGTAGAGTGTGAGTTGGGGAGACGGAGAGAGAGAGAACCCCAAGCAGGCGCCTCGCTGTCAGCAGAGAGCCTGACGCGGGGCTCGAACTCACAAACCGTGAGATCGTCACCTGAGCCAAAGTCGGATGTTTAACCGACCGTGCCACCAGGCACTTCAAAATTGCCCCTTGTCTGAGAGGACAGCGGTCAGCTCTGTTGTGCGGAACCTTGTCCTCCACCCCCTCTCTGGGTTTGTCCTCTGGTCCCCGCTGGTTGATCTTCCGCTGTTGTTCTCGGTCTTTACGTTCTGTCCCCTGGAACCTTCTCTTCTGTGCATTCAGCCCTGTCTGGTTTCTAGGCACCTGCCAGGCACTCCTGCCCTTCAGCTCCACCTATCCTGCAGCTTCCTTTTGCTTCCTACCCGCACACCATGCCGTGGCGTGGGGGCGGTGGGTGGACCTAGCTGTGGTTAAATGCTTTGCATTAGTACATCTGGTAGACCACACCGCCTGTGAAGTCTGTTTCTGTTTTCTTTGTGGAAGGTGTTCGGGGCTTAGCTGGAAATGCCCGCTCGGGAGGTGTTGGGCTGGGGGGGAGGGCACAGGCTGGAGGTCCGCCGTGGTGGTAAATTGTGCTTCAAGGCTCTGGATTGGGGAAGGTGGCCCAAGGACAGCAGAGAGAGGGAAGGGACGTGGCGAGGGAGGAAGACAACAGCTAGGGAGGGGGAAGCCCACACCAAGGGTGGACTGTGGTCTAACCTGTGTGTGGACATGTCCCAAAGGAACATCTACTCTGTGTGCTGGTGGGACGCTTCCTGTCTCGCCTTCCCTGTGATTTCCCCGCCCCTGCAAATATCCAGGTTTGCCCGAAGCCACCATGGGAGGGGTTAGGATAGGCATCTTCTGGGAAGAAAAGGGGTCCCGAAGGGGGCAGAGACGGTATGCTGGGGTTTTCTCACTGCGCGTGAGCACAAATCCCAGACACCTGCATCCCATGAGCAGACACACAGCAAACCCGTCCGTGGGTTTCTGCCCCGCAGCCTGGTGCCAGCATGAAGAACCAGGCGGCTGTATTAAGCTTGCTGCTCGTGTGTCCTCGTTGGCCAGTCAAGGTCGTCTCTGCTCTGGAAAGTAGATTTTAGCCTGCTTACCCTGGAAACGGCTTGCTGATGGGGAGAAACACAATAGCAATATTTACTGTAAATAGGGTGACCTAATATTTTTGTTTTAGAGATGGGAGTCAGGAAATTTGACTTGAACTGCCACTTTTTTTTTTGCTTGACCTGTACCTTGTGCTTTGTGGTTGGTCGCATGGAGGAGAGGGACCAGAAGCCCATAGGAACAAGGGGCGGGTTGGTATATATGTGCACGTGTGTGTGTGTGTGTGTGTGTGTGTGTGTCTGTGTGTGTCTGTGTGTGTCTGTGTCTGTGTGTGTGTAGCCTGTGGTTTCTGGGAGTCCTGTGTCCCCTTCTCCTCCCCTCCCCCTTTCCTTCCTTCTCAGGTCCCGCTTCTTCTGCCCCATGTCTCTATTTCTTGACTGGTGAGTTCAGGTAAAATCCAACCCTTGCCTGCCTGTTTCCTCGTCTGTAGAAGGATTTGGAAAACCCTACCTTACAGCACTTATTCCAGAATGTGGAGGGTCTTATATGTTGCCTGAAAGTCAGATGGTGCCCAGCAGAGCAGGGCTAGAGCCGACTAAGAACATCGGATGCTCGCGGCGCCTGGGGGCTCAGTTGGTTGAATGTCTGACTTCGGCTCACGTCGTGATCTCATGGTTCGTGAGTTCAAGCCCTGCGTTGAGTTCACTGCTTTCAGCGCAGGGCCCACTCTGGATCCTCTGTCCGCGTCTCTCTCTGTCCCTCCCCTGCTCATGCTCGCTCTCAAAAATGAGTAAGTGTTAAAAAACAAAAAACACCTCTGATACTCACGTGTGCCTGCCACTCCTCACTGTCCTCCCCTCCCTCTGCGTGCCGGTTCCTTTGTTCCTCCCTGGTCCCACGCCCTGCCTCCTGCTTTCTTAGACACCTTTATGCAGGCATAGGATTTCCTAATTCACCCATATTGGGGCACCTGGGTGGCTCAGTCAGTTAAGCGTCTGACTTCCGCTCCGCTCGTGATCTTGCGGTTTGTGGGTTCAAGCCCCGCGTCGGGCTCTGTGCTGGCAGCTTAGAGCCTGGCACCTGTGTCAGATTCTGTGTCTCCCTCTCTCTCTGCCCCTCCCCCAGTCACACTCTCTCTTTCTCTCTCAAAAATAAACATTTAAAAATAATTGAAAATAGAATAAGATTCACCCGTATCAAGTGTGCACCTCAGAGACCCAGTCCCCTCAGAGCTGTGCGCCCATCACTGCTACCCAGTGTTTGGGGCCATTTCCATCACCCCGGAAGATCCTTTGCAGCCTTTGTACCTCCGTGTTCCCGCCTCAGCCCCAGGCAACCTCGGATCTTCTGTCTCGAACAGGTTGGCCTGTTCTGGACATTTCCCACAGACGGGAGTCCTGCACTCCTCTGGCCTCTGCGTCTGGCTTCATTCGCTCGATGGGACCTTTTCCAGGTTCATCCACACTGGAGCGCGTACCGGCATTTCTTCCCTTTTCCTCGCCGAGCGCTGTTTCCCTGGGCGTCAGACCACATTTGTCCGTTCACCAGCTGATGGACACGCTGAGCTCTCCACGCGGGCGGTCCTCCACGTCTTATAGGTGCTCTCGGGAGGTGGCCGGGCTCTGTGCTCACTTAAGTCCTCGCAATATCCATTCCATCACTCGTGAGCAGGGATGGGGGTTTTCCTCTTAATGTATCGTAGGACTGTTAGAAAATCTAATAAGCCAACTATTTGAACAATGTGTCTCGTGGCGTTTCTCTCTGACCTCAGGAAGTAACTCTGAATTCTTGTACTGTGGAGAAAAATCCCCAGCTTTGTCACACTGACAGCTAAATGGAGAGCGGTTCGGGAGGCATACTGTCTAGCGAGATTTCTCTGAAAATGTGTGGTGTGGTGTGCACATGTCTCGTCTTGCCCTCCTGAGAGGGTGGGATGCGGAAGGAACCTGGGAAGGGAGGCTCGGTCTGGGCAGAGGCGAGCCTCAGCTGTCCGTGATAGTGGCCTGCACCCCGTTGCTCTGCTTTCTCTGTGGCGTGGCACTGGCATGAGGCGCTCGGACACTTGCTGCCCTGGGCCTCCGGGGACCCCAGCTCCTTCCCGGATGTGGCAGGGCCCGGGAGGTGTCTTCCACTGGGCTCAGCGGTCCCAAGGACGGTGGGGGAGGTGCTCCTTGGGGGGTGGGGTGTCGAGCAGGGGCAGGATTTCAGTACGGGATTTGGCTGCACTTGGCCTCCTGCGGACCCCCGTGAGGCAGGTGTGGATCTTGTTGCCGCCTCCACGGGAGCCTCCCGCCCCACAGCACAGATCGAGTCTTGACTGTTGAGGCAGGTGGAGTAGTTTGCACCAAAGCATCTAGGATAGCAAGCTGTGCATCATGGTAGAGCCTTTGTTTGTTCTCACACTTGCAGTGTGACCCTAAGCCCTCCAGAGCTAAATGAGACAGAAGGAAACAAAACACCAAAACACCTCAAGAGAAGTTGAAGCTAACCTCTTCTTGCTGGCCCAGCTTCTTTTGGAAGACATTTGCATACACTGATCAAAGAGGGCAGGCACTTTGTCCACAGCCAGCTTTTCTCCCCTTTGTCACTCAGGGGCCACAGCAATGCTCCGCTAAGGGGCTCACGATTAGGCTTCTATGGAAGCAATCAGAAACCAAGCAACACTGAAACAGTGGCATCCCTTTCTTGACTGAAATTTCACCAGGTGGCTCTTGGTGTTGATAGCCATCATTGAGCCGTGTCTGCTTCCATCGAATATTATTTGTCACTTCCTGACTGCTGCTCTACTGGGTCCCACCGACCTGTGTGTGTGCTGCGTGTCGTCTGTGCCCACGGGTGCCGGGTTTCTCTATCAACAGGGTGGCACGGGGAGGGAGGAGGCTTTCCGTTGGTCACCTGTGCTTTCGATGGGGCATGTTTGAGTGATTGGTGGCCTTCTCTTATCTCCCACGTAGCCTTACCCAGTCTAGAGGGAAACCTTGCTTGTCAATCTGGCTGGTCCTAAAGTTCAAGAGCTTCTCCACACCCCCAGCCCTCCAGAAGACAAGCGACTTGAGAGTTTTTGGAAACTACAATTGAAACTCTTGGTGGCCTAATGTGATTCTTAATTGCTTACAACCCAGCCATGAGGCCTTGCAAAGTCCTTTGAGAGGAATTTTTCTTGTAAGCCTTTAAAGGATGGACTTTAGTCGGATGGTCCAGTGGAGGTTTTCACGTACGTATACATCTGTTTCACGTATACGTATACATCTGTTTCACGTATACGTATACATTTCATGTACGTATATGTAGACTGACACTTCTGGGGATCGTCTGTGTTGTTGAATTCGCCCGTTCCCTCTGTTGCGCTGACCGGTGTCACATTGGCAGATTGCACATTAGATGCATGAGTTTCTTTTTTTTAACATCAGGGGCTAATTTTCAGAACATAACTAGGGGTGCCTGGGTGGCTCGGTCGGTTAACTGTCCAGCTCTTGGCTTCGGCTCACGTCATGGTCTCACAGTTCGTGAGTTCTGCATTGGCAATGTGGAGCCTAGCTGGGATTCTCTCTGTCTTCCCCTCTGTCTCTCTCTGACCTTCCCCTACTTGCACTGCCTCTGTCTCTGTCAAGATACATTTTAAGAAAGATTAAATTTCAGGGCATAACTGTAAGGAGAACCAAGAGGAGCACAATGTCTGTGAAGATGCCTCTCCTTGTTGACGGAGGCAGTCAGCTCTGTGCCTTTTCTGACTTCTGCATGTTTGTCATCTGCCACGGAGCTCTCACTTCAACCTTGACTTGACTTGCCCACTTGAGATAAGACCTGTTTTCTACCAGATTTGAGGTCCTTGGAGACCCTGGTTTTATCAGGAGCAGGAGGAGAAGGTGACAGATGACTACAGAGCATGATACCAATTTGGAAAGAAAACTCCACTCTCCAAAAGCTTTGTACGTCTTCCGGTCCATGTACATTTATTTCTAAGCCCTCTTGCTGTGCTAACCTTTTAAAAATTAAAAGAACGTATATCACTTAGAGGCGGTCTTTTATACAGAAGATACTGTGAATGGTACTCCTGTGTATCTTTGGTTTCTATCCCAAATTCTTGTGAATAGATTAGATTACAAAAATTTTAATTTAACCTCAGGATTAAAATCCGTCCCTGCTATTTTAACAGGTGCCTGCTTGGGATTGTCTCTCTCTCCCGCTCTGTCTCCCTCTGAAATAAATAAATAAACATTAAAAAGAAAAAGAAGGTGTATACATATATGCAACAGAGAAAGAAAAATTGAGTATATCAAGATTGGTAAATGTTTTTTAGTTAGGGAATACAGGTGAGTGCCCCCCCCCCCCGACAGACACACTTCTTTATGCTTTTGTGTAATTTAAAACTCTGTTGCACTGAATACTTTTTTTTCCTAATTTCTAAAAAATTTTAAAAATTTTAAAAATTGTATTTGGTGGGGAGAGGGGCAGAGAGAAAATTAGTGAGAGAATCCCAAGCAGGCTCTGTGCTGTCAGTGTGGAGCCTGACGTGGAGTTCAGACTCTCGAACTGTGAGATCGTGGCCTGAGCTGAAATCGAGAGTTGGCCGCTCCATCGTCTCAGCCACTCAGGTGCCCCCTAAGTGCTTATTTTTAAGAAAGCAAATGAATGTTGTATACAGCTTTGCAGAACTTGGCTTTTCCAACTAGGGTCATTTGAAGATGGAAAGATTTATTTCCTTTTTAAAAATTCATGACATCCTCCGTTGCAGCGCATCTGGTAAAACAGTGTGTGCGCAAGGATTTTTATGATGCATAAAATAGGCTGTAAGGTGTCGCATATGCCTTCTGACGCGTTTCATGCCTTTTCCCTCTGGCTTACGTGATGCATGGTGAAAAAGCCCTGTGGAGTTTTCGATTTGGACCTTCTGAAATCCCGAGGAAGAGGAGGGGACAGGAGAGAATATCCTGGGGGGGGTGGCAGGCTGCGTTGTTCCTTACCCTGAGGACTCCTGGGCCGCAGTCCCTGCACCTTATCCTGGGTGGCCGGAACAGCTGGGTCTGTGTTGTCTGACTCTTCCTTTCCGGCATTGCTGGACCCCCTCCAGCAATTATTCAGGATGCGTTCTGTGCAAAAATTACCGGTTTTCTCTAACGGGGCACAGAAGTGGATACTTACGTTCAAATATTCTGATTGATGCTGTGTGGGGTGTGTGTGTCCGTGTGCTCGAATTGTCTAGCAACTTCTTTAATGAGCATTCTGTGTTGGAAATTTCTCTTATTTATGACTTCCTGGGATTTCTTGCTTTCAGTTCTTGTTAAAGTCATGTCACGTTTTAGGGAGTTTGGACCCCTTTCCCTTTTCGCCTGGTGTTCTACTTTGTGATACATTTTTTATTTAAACAAATTTCTGAAGGTCCTTGTGAGACTTGGAGGGATTTCACTGAAATATTGCTTTTTTAAAAATTTTTTATTTGTTTGTTTGTTTATTTTTGAGAGAGAGCGCAGAGAGAGAGGGAGGGCACGAGTGAGTGAGAGCTAGAGAGAGAGAGGGAGGGAGGGAGAGAATCCCACACAGTCGCCGCACTGGGGGTGCAGAGCCCCAGGTAGGGCTCTAGTTCTCCTGATGTGGGGCTCAAACTCACGAGCTGTGAGATCATATCTTGAGCTGAAGTCAGACACTTAACTGACTGAGCCACCCTGAAATATTCTTAATTTTTCCTTTGAACTACGGTAGGCAGGTTCCTGTCCTAGGGTCCTTGTGAGAGAATTCACACTGCGTGGTTCATACTGCTGGATGGCTTTGAACCCTGAATCACAGACGTGGTGAGCTCGTAAGAGTGAATCACAGGGTCCCCTCCTTGAGTCTAAAGTGCGTGCCCAGGGTCGCCTGGGTGGTTCAGTCGGTTAAGTGCTCGACTTCAGGTCAGGTCACGATCTCACGGTTCGTGAGTTCGAGCCCCGCGTCGGGTTCTGTGCTGTCATTGTGGAGCCTGAAGCCTGCTTTGGATTCTGTGTCTCCTTCTCTCTCTGCTCCTTCCCTGCTCATGCTCTGTCTGTCTGTCTCTGTCTGTGTCTCTCTCTAAGATAAACATCAAAAAACATTTTTTAAACAAATAAGTAAAGTGTGTGTCTAATTTGGTGGCCCAAATGCCTGTGGTTCAGGGTTTTCAGAGGGATCTCCCCGACGCCACCGCATGAAGACAGGAAGCTGAAGCAGGTTTCTGTCCGGTCGTTTGGTTCAATGAAACTGCCCGGCCTCAGGAATGCTGTCGTACATTCCATGTCTGGTGGTGAGGGCAGGAGCCTGGAATTTGGTGGTGTCCTCTGTCCCTCCCTCTGTCCCCTTTCCCTTCCCTGCTCCCTCTTCTGGGAGTGGAGTGGGCTTGTCTTGGGGCGTGGGGGTGGGGAGGAACAAAGCTGGACTCTGTCCCCAGGGCTCCTGTGATCTTTCCTGACCCTGTCCCGCTGCAGTCAGAAATGCAAGGTGCCATCCACCCACCTAGCAGGGGCTCGTAATCCAGCGTGCCCTGACTACCAGCAGCCTGCCGGCCCCACTTCTCAGGAACACAGGGGCTCCTGGGGTCCCCAGGCAGGAGCGAGTGCTGGTCACTCATGCGGCTGGTTTCCCATGTCCTGGCCACACACAGTACATTGTTGCTGTTTTGAATAAAATCTGCGTTTGGGGGAGAGTTTGTGATCTACGGAGAAGTTGCGAAAGTGGCACAGAACACCCCCATGTGCCCCACGCGCCCGGTTTTCCCCTTGGTAGAGGGAATGGCAGTAGTTTTCTCCAGTGACCCCATGTTGATACGTGACCACTAAGCTCGTATTTTATTCAGCTTTCGTTAGTTTTCCTGTGATGCCTTTTCCGTTCCAGGATTTCATCCAACACGCCACAACATACTCGGTTCTCTTGCTGCCTTGGGCTCCTCTTGACCATGACCGTTTCTCAGGCTTCCCTTGTTTTGACCCTGACCGTTTTGAGCCGGGCTGGTTGGCTGTCGTGTAGAGTGCTCTACAGGGCATTGCAGTGCAGTGCACTTGTCTGCTATTTCTGTCACGGTGAAACTGAGGTTCTGCTTTTTGGGGGAGGAAGATCACAGAGGTCAAGCAGCATTCTCATTACCCATGATGTTTTTTACTTTGATTTTCCAATTTTCCTAATTTTAGAAGTTAAGATTTTTCACATCTGCTTTGGAAGTTTTGAACTCCAGGGGTGACTGGGTGGCTCCGTCGGTTGAGCGTCTGACTTTGGCTCAGGTCATGATCACACTGCTTGTGGGTTCGAGCCCCGCGTCGGGCTGGGTGCTGACCGCTCAGAGCCTGGAGCCCGCTTTGGATTCCGTATCTCCCTCTCTCTCTGCCCCTCCCTTGCCTGCGCTCTGTCGCTCTCTGTCCCTCAAAAAGGAATGAACATTTAAAAAAAAATTTTAACTCTTTGGGCAAAGCAACTTTTTTTATTGGAATTGTCCAGCTGGGGTGCAGTTATGGGCTGAATTTTTGTCCCCCCTCTAAATTCATGTATTGAAACCCTAATTCCTAGCCCCTCAAAATGTGATAGGGCATTCAAAGAGGTGACAAAATTAAATGAGGCTCTAATCTAACCTGATTGGGGTCCTGACATGAGGAGGAACAGACAGACACCAAGGATTCTTGCAGACAGAGGAAGGCCACGTGAGGAAAGTGGCTGTCTGCAAGCCAAGGAGAGCGGATGTATTTCTATTGTTTAAGCCACCCCATCTGTAGGATCCGAGCTGACTGATGTGGCGGGGTGGGGTGGGGTTGGCGATGAACGCTGCTGTGCTGTTTGGGCGTTTGTAGACGTCATCGTTTTGGACAGGAAGCCTGCCCAGCATGTCCTATAGATACATTATTTATTCTGTTCTGTTCTGTACACTACAAATATGTTAGGTTTCAGAATAGCATTGGGATGACTTGAATTGATACGTTGTTGTGTGCACCTTCTCCCCACGTCAGCAAAGCTGCCCGTCGTCAGGGCACATCGTATTTTTTTTTTTAATTTTTTAAAATTATTTTTGAGAGAGAGACGGAGAGTGAGCGGTGGAGGGGCAGAGAGCGTGGGACACACAAAATCCGAAGCAGGGTCCAGACTCAGAGCTGTCAGCACCGAGCCTGATGTGGGGCTCGAACCCACGAACCGTGAGATCATGGCCTGAGCCGAAACCAAGAATCAGACACTTCACCAACTGAGCTACCTAGGTGCCTCGGGCAGATCTCATTCTGTTGGGCTGACAAATTACTGTCCTTCTCTAGAGCGGCAGGAATTGGCAAGCCATCTGTGTTAAGAGCCAGATTGTGGCGTTTTCGGTTTGCGGTGTGGCACGCCACACGGTCGCTGGGGCAGATGCTGAGTGCACCTGTTGGCCAGCCCTTGCTCTGTTGCGGGAGGACACAGAACCATGACTCTCTCTTGAGGCTGTTGTTTATTTTTGCGGTCATGTCGTTGCTTTTTTGTGTAGATGGGCCCATCTCTAGGTAACAGTGTCATGTTTTCTCTGGGAAGTCTTCCCGGGCATCTCCTCTGCAGGCCTGCTTCCCAAGTGCCGTGTTGCCACAGAGCGTCTCAGAGAGATCGAGAGCAACCCATCACCCTGACCAGCGGCCAGCCTGAGCCACCGGACTGGCTCACTGTTCTCCAGAGCATGTACCCCAATCCTGCCTTTGAAACTGCAGGGGAGTCCTCTCAAGCTAGCATCCCTCCTCCTAGATGTGTGTGTGTGTGTGTGTGTGTGTGTGTGTGTGTGTGTTCTTGAAAACAAAGGCTTCTATTGTCTCTAGTTGTGGGGAAGGATGAGGGGGTGGAAGCTTCCAGAATGGAAAGGGCTCAGAGCCCAGGGCTGAACCTTGTCTGCACGTCAGCCCTCCCTGGCCCCTCCTCGCCCTCCTTTCTGCTTTTCTCTGCCCTCCAGTCCCCGTCTGCTGCAGACGCCCTTCCCCGCAAGTTAAACATCATCCTTGGCAGCTGCCGTCCAGCCTCAGGGAAGGGGGATGACGAGGGACTCCGTGTGGCCCCTGTGCCTTATCCAGCTGCCTCCAGTGACTTGTCCTGCCTTGTTCTCCCTGTGGTCCCTGGGCCATGCAGAGCTGGCCTCGATTTTTTGTCCCCCCTCCCAGTGACCTAACCTCTGCTTCTGTACTCACCCATCCCCTTCCCATCCCAGTTCGCGACATCGTCGCAGATACGTCCCTATATGCATCGAGTCCTGTCCCGGCTGGCTCCCCTTCCAGGTTATTAAAGTAGTCTCCTATGCTGTTCTTCCCCCTCCAGCACATCTATGAGCCTAGCTCTGTTTGTGCTCATTCCCTGCTCGAAATACTGTAGTGGCTCCTCCCTCATGGACTGCTGACTTTTAAAAATAATCTGGGCAAACTGGCCAAGGTCATTCACCTGCCATAGCCTGGATATCTGTATTTTCCTCTCTCTGAGCCTGTGGACTCAACTGAGAAAGCCTCTGTGTTGTTCCCTTTTATGACCCGCCTGCCACTGCCTGCCACTTCGGTTCCCGTGTTCCCTGTGCCCAGAACTGCCTGCCTCTCAAGGGTCCCGTGCCTCACCCCATCTGAAACACCCACCCCCTCAAATCCACCGTCTTCCTAGAGCTTTCAGTATTTGGTCCAAGTAGAGAAAGGCTCTCCCTGTGATTCCACTTGGAGCTTTGTTTTTATGTTTCCTATTTTATTTTATTTTATTTTTTATTTTATTTTATTTTATTTTATTTATTTTTTATTTTATTTTATATTTTATTTTATTTTATTTTTTATTTTATTTTATTTTATTTTTATTTTAGAGAGAGAGAGTGCACAAGTGGAGGAGATGGGCAAAGGGGGAGAGAGAGAGAGAGAGAGAGAGAGAGAGAGAGAGAGAGAGTGAGAGTGAGAGAGTGAGTGTATCCCAAGCAGGCCCCACACTCAGCTTGAAGCCTGATGTAGGGTTCAATCGCATGACCTGGGATCATGACCTGAGCCGGATTCAAGAGTAGGATGCTCGGGGTACCTGGTGGCTCAGTTAGTTAAGCATCTGACCCTTGACTTCGGCTCAGATTATGATCTCGAAGTTCGTGAGTTCGAGCCCCACATCAGAGTTCAAGCCCCACATCAGGCTCCGAGCTGACAGTTTGGAGCCTGCTTGGGATTCTTTCTCTCCCCGTCTCTCTGCCCCTCCGTTTCTCCCTCCAAATAAGTAAATAAACTTAAAAAAAAAAAAAAAAAGTAGGATGCTCAACTGACTGAGCCACCCAGCTGCCCCTGGAGCTTTGCTTTGTGACCTTTTATGGCCTGATACTGATGGCTTTGTTTCACCTATACATGATTCCTCGGTGGACACTGGCTGCCCCTGTGGCATCCGTTCCCTCCCGAGGTACCCACCTAGTTCCCACCTTCCTGGGCTGTGTCTGGCTTTGGGCATGGACCTGACTGGTGTAGGGGGGGCCCACTGGTCTTTCCAGTGGTTTATTGTTGTTGTTTTGGTAGTGGGTATGTGTTTCCATTCTGGCCAGTAAAGTGAGTAGGGAGCTCTGGAGGGGGGCTTCAGGGAATGGATGCCCTGTCTTGTGCTGGGCACAAACCCAGAACAGAGGGGTCGGCCTCGCAGACCCCTTGGCAGAGGGTGGGCTCACCTGTGAGCTTCTAGGCTTCTCCCAGCCTCACTTTCTTGTTTTCAGTGTTTGTCCAGGAGATCAGAAAACTTGGACTTACTGTACCCTTAAAGCTCTATTGTGGTTTAATTGTAGAGGAATTCTCTAACACGTTTCATTTAGTGACTTGCATCGGGACGAACGACCGGTGATCTGAACATCCGTTTCTTCAGGGCTCACTGGTGTTGTCAGGTTACTGTCAGGGAACCAGTAACGAGAGGTGACTTTATGCCTCACCTCGATGCCTCACCATAAGCTGGAAAGTGCATGTTTAAACCGGGAGCCCTGCCGTGTTCAGCTGTCCGTTTCTCCAGCCTTCTGGAAGGCAGTGCAGTGGTGGTGGGTGTCTGGCTTTGTCCTGTTCCTACTTCCCTGTAGCCTGCTCTGTGAATATTCTCCTGTGCTGTTCCCCCACTAGCTCCCCTGGCCATCATGTCTCCGGTCCCACAACTCCCAAAATGTACGGCGGGGGGTGGGGGACTGGCTGGCATCCTGGTTTCCTGATGCTTTTGCTGAGATGCCTTTTATCAGTCAACATAACCTTGACCCCAGGGGCCCTAGGCGTCTTACCTAGGGAATGAACTGTCCTGTCATTGGATACAGTTCTTGGACTGCAGCTCCGAGACACCAGCATTGTGATGGTAATGATGTATGCTGACCTAACATTGGTATATGGAGGTGCCAGTCTGCACCCCAAGAAGGAGCTGATTCCATCTAGAAAAGAACTTCTGGGGATCAGCTCCTATGTGTTCTCTCAATGTTGTTGCTGTTTTTTAAATTTTATTTTATTTTCCTTTATTTTATTTTATTTTATTATGAAATAGTAGGTGCTCTTTATTTGTTAATATGTATCTTTTGGTAGTGAAGTAGAACTTACATTCAGAAAAGTAAAAAATGACAACAGCTGGATGAATTTTCATGGAGTGAACACGGCTGTGTAAGTCATTATCCAGATCAAGAAATCGAACTTTCCTGTTTCTATGTTGTAGGCCCCACAGGTGCCACTGAACCTCTCCCCTGCAGATGCTGTGTCTTAAATTTTCACACCATAGATTAGCCTCTATTTGACCTTTATGTAAACGAAATAAATATATTCGTGTCCAGCCTTTTCACTCTTCTGTTTAAGAGATTGTAGCTATAGTAGCTCATTTTCTTTGCTGAACCACAGGGCCGTGTGTGTGTGTGTGTGTGTGTGTGTGTGTGTGTGTAAGGGGACTTTAGAAAATTCTTAGTGGCTTTGACATCCTTGTGGTCCCTTTTCATCCTTCCCCAGAGATGAGCCATCTTGAACACAGATTTGACATGTTGCCTCAGAGCCCACCCCTGGCTGCTCTGTGGCTGCGGTCTGCCTTCCAGAAGATTTATTGTTTTCTCGCAGACACTTTGTAACTACTTCAGTAGAGTGCTCAGATGTATGCTAGCTGCTTCTGCGGTTGATTTCCTTTCATGGAATTTTATAGATGGAATCTGGACTCCCCAAGACATATCAACTTCCCCCTTATAAAAGGGTAATCCAAGTGATAGAATATTGCTTTTGATCTGTTGGGTTTTGTCTTTGGGTTACTTTTTTTTTTTTAATGTTTATTTCTTTATTTGAGAGAGAGCAAGAGAGAGAGCGCATGCAAGAGCAGGGCAGGGGCAGAGAGGGAGAGAGAGAATCCCAAGCAGGCTCCGCACTGTCAGTGCAGAGCCTGACCCGCGGCTCAAACCCACGAACCGTGATATCAAGACCCGAGCCAAAGCCAAGAGTCAGACACTTAACTAACTGAGCCACCACCCAGCGTGCCCTGTGTTTTTGGTTTCTTAAAGCAGTTAACTGTACTTACTGTTCCGTGCTTGTCTTGGCCTCAGCTCAGTATTTGGGAATCCAGGCAAATCTCCTTGTAGAATAAGCCTGGCATACCAGGATGATAACATTCAAATCCAGGGGCAAGGAATGAGGCCCTTCACAGGTTGGGGTTCATTTTGAAGCACAAGATAAAGCGCTGAGAGAGTGATGTTCACTGTAAGGACTTGCAGGGCACATCCTGGTCTCTGAAAGAAATGCTATTTTACCAAGTCTTTTGCAGTGAGTGACCACAGTGCTCTGGGACACAGTGTGCACCAAAGGAGGTAGGATTGATTGATTGATTGATTGATTTTTTTGGTCCTAAAAGCTGTGTGAATCCAGAGATGACTGGAAAGTATCAACATACTAAGATATTCACAGATGAACACAAGAGATGCAGTGTTCTGGGGGCCTCCAGATAAATTGAAGTCTGATCAAAGGTGGAAGAGGGTAGCTAGTGGAATAATTAGGTAGCTCAGGAGAGTGACCGACCAGCATCCAGCTGTATAAAGGGTGCTGTTCCTAAGAAGACTGTGTGGCAAGCCTTGGCCAGTCCTGACCTATGATCACTGTTCTTATCCTCAGTAGTGATTTTGCAGCCTGAGTTCTGATGTCCTGCAAAAATGCTGCGTTAGCTTCTGGACGCAGCATTCCCCGGTGTCCTTGAGCGGTGGCTGATTCTTCTAAGGATGTCCCCCCTTTGATTTAATCATGTCCCAATGGAATTAACTTTTTTTTTTTTTTTTTTGAGAGAGAGAGACAGACAGCACAGGCGAGGGAGGGGCAGAGAGGGAGACACAGAATCCGAAGCAAGCTCCAGGCTCTGAGCCGGCAGCACTGAGCCCGACATGGGGCTCGAACTCACAGACCGGGAGATCATGACCTGAGCTGAAGTCAGACACTTAACCGACTGACCCACCCAAGTGCCCCTGGAATTAACTTTTAAAATAGTTTTTCTTTAACCTTTTCATCTGTAGCTGCATTTCTCCTTACCCATAATGCAGGATAGGGGCGGAAGAAGGAATTTCTTATGGATTTGAGAAGCTTATGTTATTAGGGGGTTAATGCCCCATATGTGTTGGGGCAAATGTGAGGCTGGAAAGGAGAAGCTGTTGTGTAGAGTACAAATCTACATTTATGAATTCAGCGGTCCATTGCCGGGTCACAGCAGACCCCAAATTTGTGTGTGCTTCGCGTCTGTTGGTATGTTACTGAAGTTAAGTCGGGTGTCTAGAGAGAGACGTCCTAGGAGGTAAAATCGAGAGAGACGTCCTAGGAGGTAAAATCTTCTGCTACAGGGTTATCGGGAGAGGAAATAGAGGGAGCCCATACGATATGTTTTAATGGTTCACCACTAATTAGATATATGACCTTGAATGAGCTACTTCATGTCTGTGAGCTGAATAAACTGCCCTTTGACCAACTTTTTAATCCCATGAATCTGTTTATCTCCATGATGAGGGGGGTCAGGTGCATGTCCCACACGGTGGGAAGGTTTCACAACGCATGCCAAGCGCCCAGCCAGTGTCCTGCATGAGTGAGCCATTGAGTGAAGGGTGTTTTGTTGTTATTCCTGGAACACACAGCTTCTGTTCCATTCACGTACCTTGATCACCTAAAAGTCCAGAGCAAATGAGCTTCCACTTAGACGGGAATGTCTCTGGGGTTGGAACATTTGCCCAGCAGTACAAACTAGGGATGTGTGTGTGTGTGTGTGTGTGTGTGTGTGTGTGTGAAATACAGAACACGGGAGCATGGTGAAGGCGTCTCTCCCTGCCTCCCTAATCATCTGCAGCTCCAAACAGTCCCAGCGCAGCTGCTTTTGACAGCTGGTGTGACAGTGCTGCAAGCCACGGGCATCTGAGGGCCCAGGAAGCAGGGAGTACCCGCTGTGCTTAAGCAAACATGCCGGAGGAGAGGCTGGAGGTGCCCGCTGGCAGGAGCGGTCCCCGTGGAGCCTGGTACGCGCTCTGCTGCCTCTGGTTGATCTCGTTCCCTCTGCGACACGCTCTGCTTTTCTTCCAATCTCCCAGTGACTCGCTCCGGGGAGACACAGCTTCCCGTGGCCTTGGTTTCAGAGGCTGCCTCAGATGTGGCATCACATCTTTGGCTCTCCCGCGGGGGGTACTGGTGGCCTCCCAGCCCTTCCTATGTGACCTGGGCATCGCTTGGAGTTTTGTGGGGTAGAGGAGGTCTCCCCTCTGCTAAGGGCTTGCGGGGCCAGTTCCTCTGGGGTGACTGTCGGTTTTACAGGCTGCCTAGAGCGTGTCCTTATCGGCCCCTCGTTTAAGAGCCTTCTGCCGGAAGTGGGGGGCTGAGTCCCCCTCTCCTTCACCCCATCCCGTCCACGTATCTTCCTCTGGAGTGGAGGCGCTAATGGGAAGACAGAGCAAGGCTGACCATCACCCAGACACCTCTCATTGTAGTGAACTTGGCCAACCTGTCAGCTAGCACTTGGACACAGTGGAGAGAACGCCGACAGACAAGACAGGGTGCTTTTTCCCAAGGTTGAAAGGAATGGTGATTGCTGTATGCGGTTTAACGAGGTACGGATACAGTACATTGTATGAAAGCATGCGTGTTGGTGTTTAAAACAGGTGGACGCGGAGCAGATGGTCCGTATGTTCTGTGAGCGTTTTGGGTTGGTGGGGGTCCTGGGGTCTGTGGTTTCCTCCCCCTCACAGCTGGGAGCCCTTGAAGGGAACGCCACTCTGCTCATCAGCAAACGATTCTGGCATTTGACAGGCATACACCCAATGCCCTCACGTGTTCGTTGGATGGACATCTTGGGTCCAGGCTGGGCTGTCCCCCCCCCCCCGCCCACCCCCCGCTCCAGCACAGAGTAACTTCACGTCCCTTGTTGGCTCATTCCCCCCGCCCCCGCCACGCCACAGCACCTGTGGGGCTGTCCACTGCAGAGACTGAAGTCCCCGCCAGCGTCCACATCGTTCTCTGATCTCCCACACTTGGGTTTTGCTAAGAGCCATCACTTTCTTGTCACTCCCCCCGCCCCGCCCCTCCTGGCCCCCCACTTCCCTTTATGTCTGTCACTGGTGCCAGGGGGAGGTCATGACTTCAGGAAGATAACGCAGTTTTGTTTTCTGGGTTCAGGTTACTGTGCATGTTCCTACTTTCCTGCTGGATGATGGTGGACAAGTATGAAGTCAGACTGGCCGTCAGCTGGACTTAGGTTTTTTAATTTTTTTTTTTAATGTTTATTTGTTTATTCTTGAAAGAGAGAGAGACAGAGCATGAGCAGGGCAAAGAGAGAGGGAGACACAGAATCCGAAGTAGGCTCTGAAGCAGAATCTGAATCCAGGCTGTCAGCCCAGAGCCCCACGTGGGGCTCGAACTCACAAACTATGAGATCACGACCTGAGCCGAAGTGAGACGCTTAAGTGACTGAGCCACCCAGGTGCCCCTGGACTTAGTTCTTAAGTATTCCCTGCAGCTTCCTAACTTTACAAAAGCCAGACCCCTATTTAGGAAGGACTACAGGTGATTCAACATGAAAATTCATGGACTTGGGGTCTCCTTGTTTTATCAAACCTTCAGTGGCTTGAGGGGATCTGGTCTTTCTCTTCTACCCTATTTAAATGTTTCATACGGTTCTTGAATTTAAAAAGATTTTCAAAACAAATGCTTCACACGTGTGTTGCCCATTTGCTTTTGAGTAAGGTGAGGGGGCGTGACCAGGGACGGCTTGTTACAGGTTTCACATTATTTTCCCTCACTTGTTTGTCCAGAGAGTACCTGAGGGCTTACCATCAGCTAGGTGCTGTAGTAGGGAGTGTAGCACATGAACACTTCCAGCAGGAGGAGCTGGTTCTGATTTGGATTTAATTTTTTTTTTTTTTTTTAGTGTTTTATTTTATTTTTTGAGAGACAGTGAGTGTGGGGGGAGGGGTGCAGAGAGAGAGAGACACAGAATCTGAAACGGACTCCAGGTTCCAAGCCGTCAGCACAGAGCCCGACACGGGGCTCAAACCCACGAACCCCGAGATCACAACCTGAGCTGAAGTTGGACACTTGACTGGCTGAGCCACCCTGGTGCACTGGTTCTGATTTGGATTTGAATGACAATTTCATAATTGTCCTCAACTCCAGCAATATGTCATTATTTCAGTTTTACCATCATATATTCATAAGCCTTTCTAGCAGTGAACTGAAAATAAGGCAGGACAGGCTTTATCAGTTTCAAGGGAGTGTTCATTTAAAAACGGCCCATCAAATTATGTACTGGAATGAGCTTGTAGTTAAAAATCTCTTACTAAAAAGACCTCTTATTAAGCTCAGAAGGACATGACATCTAATTCCAATGGCTTTGTGTTTCATTGAATTAAAGAAATTCATATCAGTGAAGTGTTAACTGATATAGTGTCTAGCTGTCAATTAAATTGGAAAATGTACTTGTTTATTATAAAAACTGAGTGCCTTCCATGCTATGAAAACCTAATAGTGTGCTTGCCTAGAAGATCAAAAGGGGGCTGCATGGGTGTGATGTCCTAGAGATCACGCTCTGGGATTCTTTTGATCCCCATAACTTCCGGTTAGTTTTTTCCATGGCTGAGTGCCTAACAGCCTCCTGAGTGTCTGTGACAATGAATGACAGGCTGTATCGATGGAACTTGGGTAGAGTCATTTAGGGAATATATTTTTTTATTTTATTTTTATTTATTTATTTTAATTTAATTTTTTATCTTTTAAAATTTTCATCCAAATTAGCATATGGTGCAACAATGACTTCAGGAGTAGATTCCTTAGTGCCCCTTCCCCATTTAGCCCATCCCCCCTCCCACGCCCCCTCCTGTAACCTTCAGTTTGTTCTCCATATTTAAGAGTCTCTTCTGTCCCCCTGCCTGTTTTTATATTATTTTTGTTTCCCTTCCCTTACGTTCATCTGTTTTGTCTCTTAAAGTTGTCATGTGAGCGAAGTCATGTAATATTTGTGTTTCTCTGACTGACTCATTTCACTTAACATAATACCCTCCAGTTCCATCCACGTAGTTGCAAATGGCAAGATTTCATTCTTTTTGATTGCAGAGTAATACTCCATTGTATATGTATAGACCACGTCTTCTTTAAATTTATTTTTTAATTCTTTTAACGTTTATTTATTTTTGAGACAGAGACAGAGCATGAACGGGGGAGGGGCAGAGAGAGAGGGAGACACAGAATCTGAAACAGGCTCCAGGCTCTGAGCTGTCAGCACAGAGCCCGATGAGGGGCTTGAACTCACGGACCTCGAGATCATGACCTGAGCCGAAGCTGGATGCTTAACCAACTGAGCCACCCAGGTGCCCCCATATCTTCTTTATCCATTCATCCATCGATGGCCATTTGATCTCTTTCCGTACTTTGGCTGTTGTTGATAGTGCTACTATAAACATGGGGGTTCATGTGTCCCTTCGAAACAGCACACCTATATCCTGTGGATAAATGCCTAGCAGTGCAACTGCTGCGTCATAGGGTAGTTCTATTTTTAGTTTTTTGAGGAACCTCCATACTGTTTTCCAGAATGGCTTCACCAGCTTGCATCCCCATGGGAATATATTTTAAAAAAAAATTTTTTTTAATGTTTGTTTATTTTTGACAGAGAGAGAGAGGGAGAGAGAGAGAGAGACGGAGCATGAGTGGGGGAGGGGCAGAGAGAGAGGGAGACACAGAATCTGAAACAGTAGGGTAGTTCTATTTTTAGTTTTTTGAGGAAACTCCATACTGTTTTCCAGAATGGCTTCACCAGCTTGCATCCCTATGGAAATATATTTAAAAAAAAATTTTTTTTAATGTTTGTTTATTTTTGAGAGAGAGAGAGAGAGAGAGAGACAGAGCATGAGTGGGGGAGGGGCAGAGAGAGAGGGAGACACAGAATCTGAAACAGGCTCCAGGCTCTGAGCTCTCAGCACAGAACCCGATGCGGGGCTCGAACTCAGGGACCACAAGATCATGACCTGAGCTGAAGTCGGGAGCTGAACCGACTAAGCCACCCAGGAGCCCTGGGAATATTTTTAAAAGAGGCTTCGGGAGTGCCTGGGTGGCTCAGTCAGTTAAACGTCCGACTTTTGATTTGGGCTCAGGTGATGATCTCACATTTCGTGAGTTCAAGCCCTGTGGAAGGCTCTGTGCTGACAGTGTGCAGCCTGCTTGGGATTCTCTGTCGCGTGCGCTCTCTCTCTCTCTCTCTCTCTCTCTCCCTCTCTCAAATAATAAAAGCAACTTCAGGTCATACAGTTAGTCCCCGGCTCCTTGGCTACAGAGAGAGAGCTCACCATATCCTCAGAAGTGTGCAGACATCTATGCTATTTGCTTTACTGGCTCACGTTCCCCCTTTCTCAAAGCATCCCCATTTCCTTACGAAAATCTCCCCACTCTTAGGTCTTGTCGAGAGGAACCCCTGCTTGTCACCATGCCCTTCTAAGGGTCAACCAAATCTCTTGGCTTCCTGTCCCTGGTAGAGCCCTAGTAGTCTCATGATCTCTTAGCCAGTCTTTCCTTTTTCCTCTTAATTACTTATTTTGCAGTCACTGTAGATTCATTTGCCAATGTCAAAAGATAGAGGGTTCCCTGGTGGTAGCATCTTGTAAAGCTCTAATAACGATGTCCCAACCAGATACTGATGCAGATACAGTCAAGATATAGCACCTTCCCATCACCATGAGGACCCACACTGGTTTCGCTCAGCCCCTTCCTGACGTTAAGCCCTAGCCACTGTTTTTATAATTGTATTTCAAGAATACTAGCTAAATGGGATTGGCTGTTTTCACTGGGCATAATTCTCTAGAGATTTGTCCATGTTCCTGGATCGAGAGTTCATTGTATTGCTGAGTAGTCCTGGCTACTTAATATACATAATACATATTCATTCATTGCATCTTGACCAGCTGGTTTCTGCCCTGAGCCTGACTTCCTGCTTTCCTCCTCTTCACTTTCTGGAACCTTCTGGGGCAGTTCCCAGTGCTGTGGTTTCCATGATTCCCTACATCCTTGTAATAGATCTCACTTTGCTTTTGAGAACCAGACCCTTCCCGTCAGAGCCCTCAATGATCCAGAGTCTGGGGATTACCTGGTCAGATCAGTGTGGCTCGTGCTAACGAGTCAGCCGACAGGCTGGAGCTTAATTAAACAACAGTGCAATTCTTGCCACTCCGATGTTTGAGTTCCTTGCCCGTTCTTCCAGCATTTTCCTACAAGGTCTGTGTGGAGACGATGCCTTCATTCAGATGCACATATAGAGATGTGGAAAGGTACAGAATTTCTATGTACTCTGTCAGAATACTGCGGCTCTCACTCTTTGGTAATACTGTATTCTTTCAGCTTCTGCTTTCTGTGCTACCTCTGTTCTGCCTTTATAAAGATAAAAGTCGAGGGGTGCTTGGGTGGCTCAGTCAGTTGAGTGTCCGACTTTGGCTCAGGTCATGATCTCACGGTTTGTGAGTTCGCGCCCCGCGTCAGGCTCTGTGCTGACGGCTCGGAGCCTGGAGCCTGCTTCGGATTCTGTGTCTCCCTCTCTCTCTGTCCCTCCCCCATTCATGCTCTGTATCTCTCTCTCAAAAGTAAATAAACATTTGAAAAAAAAACTTAAGAGGTTGAAAATCTTCTGTAGTAAAACTGTTACTGACTGTAGCCTGGGATTAGAGCCGAGGCGACTAGAGTTTGTTTTATCCCTTCAGCTTCTAGTTTTCAATTAACAGGAGTTCACTCTATTAGATAAGAAGCCTGTCACTGCTTCATTCTGCTCATTTAAAGAGTTACGGCCCTGCAGAAAGGGCCTGCTTGTTAAAGGCAGTCTCTCGTGAAGATAGGGATCTATTGGAGTGCAGGACGTGACCATCAGCGGTCGAGCCATTCAGACCTTGGGGAGGTTAGTGCCCGAGAAAAGGCTGTGTGGCAGAAACCCAGCAGTACCTCCCGGCAACACATTCCACTAAAGATGATTCATTGCAGTATTCAATTAACTAGACTTATTTTCCATGCTCTGCTTTTTGTTGTTGTTGTTGTTGATTTTTTGAGAGAGAGCTTGAGTAAGCAGGGCAGGGGCAGAGAGAGAGAGAGAATCTGCACTGTTAGAATCACACACGGGGCTCCAAACCACAAAACTGCAAGATCATGACCTGAGCCGAAACCAAGGGTTGGCCACTCAACCGACTGAGCCACCCAGGTGAAGAAGGACCCTTCTCCCTCCTCTCTGCCTTTGCAGCCCCAGGGGTACGCCACGTGTAAGAGTTGTCCTGCTCAGCATCTGTCTCGATCCTTGCTACCTTTTCATAACATCTGGGGCTTAATTCTTATTGCCAACACCTTGAATCTTTGTTTGAGCTGGGTCTGTTTAAGCACAAATCTGCATGAACTGCAGGTTTCAAGACTGTTGAATTAGACCCAGGGTAAGAATGACTGTAGAATTGGAGTTTTGAGATTGTAAAGCTGAAAGATCTGAAGTACAGTCGGGATTGAATTGCTGATTTTGATGGGTAAGGAAACAAAGGCCCAGAAAAGATCAGTGGTTTGACCTGAGTGTGTGTTTGCATCTCTGGGGAAAGCTGGAAATTTAAGTTCTTTCTTCAGTCCCTGGCATCCAGCCTGTGAGTTTTCAACAGTGGATGATGTAGTCCTATTATCTGCCTTATCCCGCCCCCCGCATGCAATTTAAAACAATCCAGAAAGTATTTTCAAAGCTCTGAGAATGTACCTCTTGGGCTTTGCAGATTACTTGTTTTAAGAGGAAAGGAAAGCCTGTTATAATATGGCTGTTTCTTGGGGTGTCTGGGTGGCTCAGTTGGTTAAGCACCTGACTGACTCTTGATTTCAGCTCAGGTCATGATCTCACAGTTGGTGAGTTCGAGCCCCACTTCAGGCTCTGTGCTGACAGTACAGAGTCTGCTTCAGATCTCTCTCTCCCTCTCTTCTCTGCCTCTCCTCTGCTTGCGCTCTCTGTCTTCCAAAGTAAGTAAACATTAACATTTTTCTTTAAATATGTGGATGTCAGGGCATCTGGATGGTTTACTCAGTTAAGCATCTGACTTTGCGTTCAGGTCATGATCTCATGGTTCATGGGTTCGAGACCAGTGTCAGGCTCTGTGCTGATGGCTCACAACCTGGAGCCTGCTTTGGATCCTGTGTCACCCCTCCCCCCTGCCCCTCACTTGCTTGTACTCTGTCTCTCTCTCAAAAATAAACATTAAAAATTTTTTTTAAATGTGGGTGTTTCTTGGGCACCTTAACCCTAACCCTAACCCTGGTACCACCAGTTCATAAAGGAGCCCCCTCAGTCCTTCCTTGGTTGGGGGGGGCCGGGGGCGGCGGGGATCCATGATCCTGTGGAAGGTCAGGATATCCCCATTCCCCTGCCAGGGCTCCAAAAGGCAGACGGCCAGTAGAGGAGCTGCTTTGGCTTCTTGGCAAAGCCCAGGTCTTATTCTGGAACCTTTAAGTCGCTGTGACAGAAGGTCTTTGCTCCCATCTTGGTCATACCCTTTTCCTTTTGGTAAAAGGAAGATGTATCCTTTCCCAGGGCTGTCCCAGCAGAGATACAGACAGGTTGCTTAAACAGGTTTATTGTCTCTCAGTTCTGGAAGCTGGAGGCCAGGTGTCAAGGTGTCAGTGGCCATCCTGCCCTGAAGGTTCCTGGGGACAATCCTTCCTTGGTTACGGATGCATCCCTCCAGTTGCGGCCTCTGTCTTCGCGTGGTCTTCTCTCCTGGGTGTCTGTGTCCAAATTTCCCTCTCGTAAGGACGTCAGCCATTGGATTAGAGCCCACTCTCATCTAGTATGATCTCCTCTTAAATCGAGTCCATCTGCAAAGACCCTGAATCGAAATAAGCTCACATCCCCAATTCCTGGAACTAGGACTTGGGCATCTGTCTTTGGGGCACACAGTTCAGCCCATAAAAGAGAGCGAGGGGCGCCTGGGTGGCTTAGCCCGTCAAGCATCTGGCCCGTGATTTCCACTCAGGTCATGATCTCTTGGATTATGCGTTTGAGCCCCGCCCCCCCCCCGCCACGCCCTTGTCGGGCACTGCGCTGACAGTGTGGAGCCTGTGTGGTACTATCTCTCCCTCTCTCTCTGCCCCTACCCCCATCAAAATAAATAAATAAACTTAAAAATACGATACAAATTGGTTTTGAGTTATAATCTACATATAGAACACTGTTCACATAGTAAGCATAGGCACTGATGAATTTTCACATAGTATGCCACACTTGTAACCCAGATGAAGGGATAGAAGAAACCGGTGTCTTTTTGTCTTTGCCTTTGTCTTTGTCTTTTCTTTTCTTTTCTTTTCTTTTCTTTTCTTTTCTTTTCTTTTCTTTTCTTTTCTTTTTTCTCTTCTTTTCTTATACCTTTTTTTTTATACCTTTTTTTAAGGTATACACCTTAAGGAAAGCCTCCCCTCTTCCCCCAGGCTCTTTAGTTTGGTTTGTGCTTTTAAATCTTGTATGTTGCTGACACTTCTGGCTGGGTATACTGTAATAAAACCTCTGATCATAGGGGTTAGGAAGAAATTCCTGCGATGCTTGTGTCTCAGGTGTATTTATATCTTTATTTTTTACTTAGAGAACCCTCATATTGAACAAGTACACGTCTTGACCACAGTGGCTTCCTAAGAACTCTATTGTAAAGAATACATATAGGGGCACCTGGGTGGTGGCTCAGTCAGTTAGTGTACGACTTGGACTCACGGTTTCTGAGTTCGAGCCCCACGTCGGGCTCTGTGCTGACAGCTTAGAGCCTGGAGCCTGCTTCGGATTCTGTGTCTCCCTTTTCTGCCCCTCCCCAGCCTGCACTCTGTCTCTCTCTCTCTCTCTCTCTCTCTGAAAAATAAACATTAAAAAAAAATTTTTTTTAATGAACTCTAAGCAAGGAGGGATGGCCATTTTTTGTTTGTTTTTTAAAGTTGAGAGCGAGAGAGGGCGGAGAGAGGCAGAGAGAGAGAATCCCCAAGCAGTCTCCACACTGTCAGCACAGGGTCTGACGGGGAACTTGAGCTCATGATCCATGAGATCGTGACCTGAGCTGAAGGTCGGATGCTGAAGTTGGATGCTTAACTGACTGAGCCACCCAGGCGCCCCAAGGACCCCTCTTTAAATGAGAGCAAGAACATTGTTGACTTTTGTCACTTAGGATTTAAATTTTTTTTTTTCAAATCATAGGCTGTTCACTCTTTTATTAAGAAAAAAAGTGGCATTTCTGTCTTATGTCCTACATGTCAAATAGAGTGAAAAGAACCTCTGCCTGTTGTGTAAGATATTTTAGCTGTATTTGGAATCGGTCACTGTTCCTAAGCTGACTTTGTTTTCCAGATCCTTGGGTAGAATTTGTTTTATAGTCTGTCATGGGAGATAGCTGCTTCCCTGCTCTTTTGAACAGTGTAAAATCCCAAGGAGTCCCGCATCAGTCCTAACAGACAAATACACACTTTACATCAAATTTTCCCCTAAAAGGACTGGATAAAGCACAAGAGACAGAATGACATCAGGCTGCAGCTAGCCTAAAAAGTGACTTTGCTGAGAGCTTTGCCATGTTGTGTTAAGCCACCGAGACCCTGGAAGAGGTGGTGACTCCCTCTATCCTCAACGTACGCAACCTGGAGGTGTGTTGGGGCTCCTACCTGCGTGCCTTGCCTCTGCACACTTTTACGTATCGTAAACTAAGCGTGTAAAATTAACTCAGTGTCTTTAGTTAACTGGTGAGTAATTCAGTCTTTAACTTGGGAAAAACTGGAAGTGGGCTATGAAGCATATTTTTTTTTAATGTTTTTTTAAATGTTTTTATTTGTGGGGCGCCTGGGTGGCGCAGTCGGTTAAGCGTCCGACTTCAACCAGGTCACGATCTCGCGGTCCGGGAGTTCGAGCCCCATGTCAGGCTCTGGGCTGATGGCTCGGAGCCTGGAGCCTGTTTCCGATTCTGTGTCTCCCTCTCTCTCTGCCCCTCCCCCGTTCATGCTCTGTCTCTCTCTGTCCCAAAAATAAATAAAAAACGTTGAAAAAAAAATTAAATGTTTTTATTTGTTTTTGAAAGAGAGACAGAGTGTGAGTCGGGGAGAGGCAGAGAGGGAGAGACAGAATCCGAAGCAGGCTCCAGGCTCTGAGCTGTCAGCACAGAGTCCGATGCGGGCTCGAACTCATGAACTGTGAGATCACGACCCGAGCCCAAGTTGGACACTTAACATTGAGCCACCCAGGCACCCCAGCATATTCTAACATCTAGTAAAAGATTGTACGCCCCCCTCCCCAAACCACAACCAAAAGGTCTGAATTTAGGGCTCCTTGAGTGGCTGGCTCAGTCAGTTGAGCGTCCAACTTCAGCTCAGGTTCTCACAGTTCTCACAGTTCAGATCTCACAGTTCGTGGGTTCGAGCCCCATGTCAGGCTTTGCACTAACAGCATGGAGCCTGCTTTGGATTCTCTGTGCCCCCTCTCTCTGCCCTTCCCCCTGCTCATGCTCTTCCTCCCTCCCTCCCTTCTCCCCACTCTCTCTCAAACATAAACATTAAATAAACAAAGAGGTTTAAAAAAAAAAAAAAAGCTCTGAATTTTCTCTGTCTTGGCTGAAGCTGTGGCCACTACTGTGCCAGGAGGATTAAGTTCTTTTATTTTGAGTCTCTTTTTTTTCTTAAGACTTTAGAATGTTTCCATATTTGCTCCCAAAGCTATGAATGAACTTGGGAGAAACAAACAACATTAAGCATTGAAGGTTTTGCCTGGACAAGTTGGCCACTGGAAAAAGTCAGCGAAGAGTTTTCTGATTTTTATGCAATCTCATTAGGACTGGAGTAGCTTAAATCTCCAGTGTTTTTCTTTTTCATGACTGAGAAGGGTTCCAAATTAGATAATAGTTTGGCTAACTTTGGTTTGATGCTAACTTCAGTTCACTGTGGATAAATAATATTACTCATGAGCTGAGGAATGTGTTTAGTGTAATAAAAACTTGCTTTCATGTAGTCTCATTTATATTTAAACAATTAGATTTTGTACGTATCAACCCTGCTTCCATCCATGGTTTTTAGTTTTTTCTTTTATGGGTTTTTTGTTTTGTTTTTTTGGTTTTTCTGGTTTTTTGTTTGTTTTTTTTTTACAGTGGTTTATACCATTAGTCTTTGCCATCAAAGAGTACAGGCATTAGACAAACAGAAATGTGATGACTCCTCATAGCTGCTGGATTTTTTTTTTCTTTAGGGTATGTGCAGTTTGTCTTACTCTTTTTTTAATATAATATTTTGTTTAATGTTTATTTTTGAGAGCGAGAGAACAAAGCTGGGGCAGGGGTGGGGGTTGCACAGAGAGAGGGAGACAGAATCCAAAGCAGGCTCCGTGCTATCGGCCAAAGTTGAATGCTTACCTGACTGAGGCACCCAGGTGCCCCTTAAATACGAACATCAGTAAGCAAGACATGTAGGTTTTCTTAGCCTGTTTCTCAGACATGATAAATCATGCCTCTCAAAATAAATAACATTTTAAAACATTATTTACTTATTTAATTTTATTTTATTTTATTTATGTTGAGAGGGATCACATACTTGCAGGGCAGGGACAGACAGAGAATCCCAAGCAGGCTCCACACTGTCAGTGCAGAGCCCAACGTGGGGCTCGAACTCTTGAACCATGAGACAATGACTTGAGCCAAAACCAAGAGTCAGAAACTTAACTGACTGAACCACCCAGGCACCTTGCTCTGGATACTTAAAGAATTATGACTCATTTGAAAGCATGCGTGTCTTCTGGCTGGATTGTTCTGGTTTTCTGAGGACCTCGCCGCAGGCACATCACGGGAGCATGGGCGCCCTAGGCCGTTGAGTGTGCTGCCCGAACACCCGGCTCTGGTGCGTGGCCGGCTCCCACCCGTGGCTGGCCACCTCCTGGGCCCCCAGACTCTTCGGGTCTCTCTCTGCTGTCTGCACGGTAGCTATAGCATCTGCGGGCCCGTGTGTTCTTTCTCAGGGGCCCCAGATGTGTCTGCTTCTGATGCAGCCTCACAGGGCGCCTGGGCGTCTCGGTCGGTTAAGCGCCTGACTCCTGATTTCGGCTCGGGTCCTGATCTGTTCATGGTTCGTGAGATCAAGCCCTACATCAGGCTTTGCACTGACAGCATGCAGCCTACTTGGGATCCTCTCTCTCCCTCTCTCTCTGCCCCTCCCCTCCTCTCGGTCTCTCCCTCTCTCTCTCTCTCAAATAAACAACAAAAAAACCCTGATGCGGCCTCCAGCTGACGCCTGCTTCCGTCCCCTGTGCCAGGACCACCGCACAGCCACCCTCCCTACAGGGGAACATGGCCGTCCCCTCCTGTGGCGGATTCCTACTGCGGGGAGAGCAGGGCTTCTGGCCTCCAGAGACTGATGCTCACCAGTGGTGGGAGGGTATTGCCCTGGAAGATTCAGTCAGGCCTGGAGAACTCAGTGCTTGACTAGAGTGCTGAGGGAGCCCACATGAGAGGGGAGGAGGGGACATGCGGGTAGGGATAGTGGCAGAATGCTGGGTGAAGGGACATGAGGAAGACCGCCTGGGGGGTAGGGTTCCCGCGTGCTGCCGTGGCTTCTGACACAGGAGAAGAGGCGTGTATGACAGAGGAGGACCAGAGGTGCGTGCATGGTTACGTGTATGTGACCTTCTGATAATGATTTTTTTTCTCACCTCATTTAAAAATTTGTTTTGATGTTTTATTTTTTTATTTTTTGAGAGCGAAAGCATGAGTGGGGGAGGGACAGAGAGAGAGGGAAACAGAATCCAAAGCAGGCTCCAGGCTCTGAGCTGTCAGCACAGGTCCCGACTCACGGTGCTCGAACTCACGAACCATGTGATTATGACCTGAACCGAAGTCGGACGCTCAACCGGCTGAGCCACCCAGGTGCCCCTCACTCACCTCCCTTTTAAAAGCCAAGGACTGCCAGCCTTTGAGGTCCTAGGGAAATTATCGATAAAAATCCAGATGGTCAGATTTAGGAGAATTAAAAGAAAAAGAAAAAAAAGGCCTGCTCCCACTGAGTGCTGATTTCACTTCCGCGAGCGGCATCTTTTGTACACGCGGCCCCTTCTCGACCTTATGAGCACTTGCTGTGCAAGTCAGGGCTTCGTGTTCTTCCCGCAGGGCTCAGTGAAGCCCTGTGGGCTGGACCTTTGACATCTGCCTTTGTCTCTTCCGGCTAAAGTAACAACAATACCACAGACTGGGCAGCTCATAAACAAATAGTTATTTCTCGCAGTTCTGGAGGCCAGAAGTCCAAGTTCAATGTGGCGGCAGATAGGGTGTCTGGGGAGAGCCCTCTTCCCTCTGTATAGACAGCTGTCTTTCCACGGTGTCCTCCCATGAGGGAAGGGGTGACGGAGCTTGTGGGGTGTCTAGTAGAAGAGCACTAATCCCATTCCCGAGGGTTGCACCCTCATGACCCGATCCCGCCTGGGAGCGTCCCACCGGGCATCAGGGCTCAACATGTGAGTTTGGGGAGGACACAAACATTCATTCACCGCCAACATCACTGAAAAAAGAGTTTTTCAAGCAGAAAGACAGCCCTTGTGATGGAGGAGATCATCCATATTTTACCCAGCACAAAAAGCGAAGGCTTTAAGGGAGCTCTGAGTTTACCCAAAGGAAAGGTGAACGTAACTTTGGCCACATTCCCTCCGAGCAGCGCGTCTCTTGGGTCGCACAGGGGCGGCGTTATCTGAAGGGACAAGTGCTGTTTCTTTGAAATGGCAGTAGGCTGGGAACGTCCATTAAAAATAAACAGCCGTGTGTTCTGAAAAGCCAGGGACACTTTGTTCTAGTGTCCAGCGGTTCCTTTTCCTGTTTCGTGATTGCCTATCAGCTCTTGGAGATTGCTTTTCTACTTTGAAAACTGAAAACCTAAGTAATTCCAGTCATCTCTGTTTAACCGGCACTTAATGTTCCCACCATTTGTTTCCAGAAGCTCTGAGAGAGGGGCGCCTGCATGGCTCGTCCGACTCAATTTTAGCTCAGGTCATGATCTCACAGCTCATGGGTTTGAGCCCCACATCAGGCTCTGCTGACATTATATGGCCTGCTTGGGATTCTCTCTCTCTGTCTCTTTCTCTCTGTCTCTTTCTTTCTCTCTCTCTCTCTGCCCCTCCCTCTGTTTGTGCTCTCTCTGGCTCTCTCAATAAACTTTAAATAAATTAATAAATTAGAATATACATGCATGCATACATACATATATGCTTGGGGTGGTTTTGTCCCAACCAGTCTTGAGATTTCTAAGACTGACTTGAAAGACCAGGACTGGGGACACCTGGGTTAAGCACCCAACTTCAGAGTCCCTGTGATTCGCCTGTGATTTGGAGCCCCGTGTCGGGCTCTGTGCTGACAGTTTGGAGCTTGGAGCCTGCTTTGGATTCTGTGTCTCCCTCTCTCTGCCCCTCCTCTGCTCATGCTGTCTCTGTGGCTCAAAATGAATAAATGTTAAAAAAAAAAAAAAAAAAAGGACTGTAGTGGGGTTTTCCTCCCACGGTCCTTAGGATGAAGGCAGGGCTTGAGACAAAAACCTGGCTATCTTCACTGGTTCCCTTCCTGTGTTCGCCCCTTCCACAGTGTTGCCTCCTGCCTTGCAACAAACATTGGTATAGGAGGGACTAACAAAGATGCCACCTGGGCTTTGTTCTCAAAGACGGGCTAGTCCCGCCACGGGGCTAGAAGCAGAGGCAGAGGACCATCAACAGGGTTCATTGCAGTGGTTGGCGGTGCAGCCCGGGTGTCGGAGAGGCCAGGAGGAGGGCCGCCAGTCCCGCAGCGGAGGCAGGAGGAGGCTTGTGTGGCGTCCAACGGGAGCGAGCCAGGTACAGTGCGTGCATGTCCATGATGGGGGCGGCGGCCTGAATGGAGGGGACCTGGCCAGCAAAGCCCGCAGACAAGAAAGACCATTTTCTGTGGGGAGAAAGAACAAAGGCTTCTTAGTTGCGGGTGTGTGATGTTGGGACAGGACCCGTGGTGCCCAGAACAACAAGGCCTGCTTTGCATGGTAATGATGGGCCTCATTAAACACGGTGGCTCCACCTGGCCCGATGGGCCTTGCGCGAGGCTGCCAGTGACCATAGAGCCTGTCCCTGTGAGGCTGTCTGCTTCTCACCATGGTGGATGGGGTTTGCGGGGCAGGCGTGAAAATGGGATTTAGGCGGTGTCTTGCTTTTTGTGCGGATGTTCACGAGAGCTGGCCTGGTTGTCCCGGATACTTAATCCTTTCTCTAGAACAGTGGCTCTGAACTAAGGGTGATTTTTTTGGGGGTCCCCTGGGGGACATTCGGTAATATCTGGAGACATTTTTAGTTGTTACAAATTGGGGTGACGGATGGTCCTGTCATCTAGTAGGTGGAGAGCAGGGATACTGCTAGTAAACATTTTGCACCCAGCACGACCCCCCACAACAAAGAATTACCCAGCCCCAGTGTCAGAGGTAGAGAAGTGTGACGTGATATTCCACCATGAGCCGTCCCATAGTTTACTTTTTGGACATCTGGGTTGTTCTGGGGTCTTAGGTGTCATTGATGATGCTGGTGTGGACATTGTGGTATGGGCCCGTTGGGTAATGTACAGTCACACTGATGAGGTATAGGTTATGCAGTGTGGTTTCCCACGTGGTCACATTGATCCCACGTGGTCACATCCATGTAGCCTACAGGACTTGCAGGCATTGAAGCAGCCCACGTGTCCACTGACAGGTGAAAGAATAAAGAAGGGGCACCTGGGTGGCTGTCGGTTGAGCGACCGACCGACTTTGGCTCAGGTCATGATCTCACGGTTCGTGAGTTCGAGCCCCGCATTGGGCTCTCCGCTGACTGCACAGAGCTTGATTGGGATTCTCTTTCCCTCCCTCTCTCTCGTTGCCCCTCCCCCGCTTGTGCACGCGCTCTCTCTCTCTGGCCTCTCTCTTTCTTAAAAATAAACATTGAGAAAAAATAAAGAAAAGGCATATATGTACAGGGAATATTATTGAGCTTTAAAAGGGAAGGCTGCTATGCATCATGTGCTGTGGCATGGGTGGACCTTGAGAGCTATAACCAGGCGAAAGGACAAATACCGTATGATTCCACTTATGTAAGGTGTCTAGAGCAGTCGGGTTCCTGGAAAGAAAGAAGAATGGTGATTGCTGGGGGGCAGGGGGGCAGAAAACTACTTAAGTTTTCTGGCGAGAAGGGGACTGGGGCATTGTTCGGATATAGGGTCAGTTGTACAGGATGAACTTTTAGAGATGGGGTATACACGATGTGTTTATACTTAACGCTACTGAACTGTGCACTTTAAACACAGGGTTTTTTAAATTTTTAATTTAATTTTAATTGAGAGAGGACCAGTGGGGGAGGGGCAGAGAGAGAGAGAGAGGATAGAGGAGTCGAAGCAGGCTCCATGCTGATAGCAGACACCCAGACACAGGGCTTGACTCATCAACCGTGAGATCATGACCTGAGCTGAAGTCTAACACTTAAGCAGCCGAGCCACCCAGGCGCTCCGCGCCTTAAACACAGTTAAGAGAGTAGATTGTGGCGCATGTGTTTAAGCACCATCGAAGAGCTGCAGGTGACCCCGTTTTCCTTTCAGGCATCCTGTGCGCGTCACCGAGCAACTGTGCACCCTGGGGCACACCCTCCTTTTCCTGCCTGAGGGCGCTAGGGGGCGACCGGGAACGTAGGCGTTGGGAGCCGCACAGATGATGAAGACATATTAAAGGAACTAGAGCTCATGGAATTGTGGGAGAATGTGCTCAGGGGGCATGTTGGGCAGCAGGAAGGCCTCTGACAACCCATGTCCACCCGGCTTGGGAAGACTGAGGGAGGCAGGCCCCTCGGTGTGGCCAGGCATCCCCCTGGTGGGCCACTGGTCTCGCGGCCCCAGTGTGGAGCAGTGGCCTGTGAAGACGTCCTGGGGCCTCCTGGGCCCCTCCGCAGCCGTCCCTTGCTGACTGTGACCTTGTAGAGACCTTGTCACCAGTAGAGAATAGTGCTGCTGTATCGCTTCTGCCTCCCATAGTTGGGCAGGTTCATTCTAATGCAGAACGGAGATTGTGGAAAATGTAGTTCCCATTTTAACCAAGGGGACCCACTACTGACGCCTAAGTTGGAAACACCTTTTACTTACTGAATCCGTTCAAAGGGCCACCTGGGGAAATTCGTGTTCCTTTTTTTCCCTTTGCTTGACTGCAAATCTGTGGTATTTAAACCACAAGTATTTTCAAGTATTTGTATCTTGAGAATTTATCATGTAAATCATGCTTTTTTAAAAGGGGGAACTGTGGTCTGGTTTCTACATAATCCGCTTAGGCTAAACTTTTGTAAAATATCATTTATATACTGTGGCTTTGTCTACTTAAGTTTTCTGTGATGCTATTATAGCTAAATAATGGAAAAAGGAAACTTTAAGTTAGGTTTAAACAATAACATCTAGGATAACTGAGCTTTGGGACTTTTTTTTTCTTTTTCAAACAGCCTCAGGAAAGGACTTAGAAACTATTGTACCTAAATAAATAGCTTGGAGCATTGTAAATGAAGCATTCTCCCTTACCACTTCAGCCTTATTTCCTAGTGTTAAAATCAAGAATGGGGGGTGCCTGGGTGGCTCAGTCAGTTGAGCTTGGGACTCTTGATTTCAGCTCAGGTCATGATCTCAAGGTTTGTGGGTTCAAGCCCCACGTTGGATTCTGCACTAACAGTGCAGAGCCTGCTTGGGATTCTGTCTCCCTCTCTCTCCGCTCCTCCCCCACCCATGTTTTCTCTCACTCGCTCTCTCAAAATAAATAAATAAACACTTAAAAAAAAATCAAGAATAGAATCATTAGGTCACTGAAGCCTAGCCAGGTAGTTCCACTTGTTACACCAACAAATGGTAAGTGAAATAATTTGTGAATATGCTTGTGTAATACTTTAGAGTTTACAAAATATTTTTTTAGGTGACAAAACAGACAAAAATGAGGGACTTTAAGTTGACTAGTTAAGTAAATGGAGGAGTCAAGGCTTTTTTTTTTTTTTTTTTTTTTAGTTTATTTATTTTGAGAGAGAGCACGAAAAGCGGAGAAGGGCAGAGGGAGAAAGAGAGAATCCCAAGCAGGCTCTGCGCTGTCAGTGCAGAGCGCGATGTGGGTCTCGAACTCACAAACCACAAGATTATGACCTGAGCCAAAATCAAGAGTGAGACGCTTAACCACTGAGCCACCCAGGCGCCCCTAAACGTTTTATTTTTTTAAGTAATCTCTACACCCAGTGTGGGGCTCGAACTCACAATCCTGAGAGCAAGAGTCCCACACTCCCACCTCTTTTAATCCTTCGCTGATGCTCATCATCTCCTTGCTCCCTAGCCGGCCCGTAATACAATTTTGCTGCTTGGGCCCCGCGGGTGTCTGTTACTGCACTTGCCACGGGGAATTTATATGTCAGTGTCCGGAGAGGGGACAAACCGTTCAGTAATTTGGACAGGAAATGCTTCATATAAAGCAGGATTCGGCAGACCGGCGACATACAACACAGCGTTCTTTGTCTTGTCGGTTGCACAGAGTCGAGCGCTGGCTGTAGGCTGCGAGGCCCACGAAGCCTAAACTGAAATACTGCTCGCCGTGCGGCTCTTGACAGAAAGGTTTGCCCCTCCCCCCACAAAAAAATTATTACCTCTTAACGGATAATTACTCGAATTGACAAGTAAAGAGGACTGTAAATGCAGAACCGTGGCTATGAGGAGCAGCCAGCACCCCCGGGGCTGAGGCGGGTGAGCGAAGGAAGAAGACCTTAGAAGTAGCCCACCCCTCCCGCCGGGAGTCAGGCCTCCGTGGGGCATGTGTGAGCGCGTACCCCCGGCAGGGGCGAAACTCACGGAGTCGCAGAGCAGCAGGCGGGCGGGAGGCTGCCCCCGGCTGCCTTCGAGGCTCAGCAGGGAGCGGGGCAAGGGTGCTGCCGGAGCCGGCTGGCGTGCCGGTGGAGAAGCCTCTGGGGGAGGCACTGGGGTGACGCTGCTAAAACTCGCCGAGAAGCCGCCCCCGCCCCCCAGCGTATCCGCAGAAGGTGCCCGGAAGCTACCGTGCTCGCTGGGCACGCCAGGTGACTGCCACGCGCGGGGGACTGCCGCGCCCATTAATGTGGCCAGCGTGACTATTATGCCACGTGACTGGCGAGCCACGTGACTGCCATGCTCACGTGAGCACCGCACCCTTTGACGCCTCCGCGTGACTGCCACGCCCATCACTGTCATGCTCACGTGACTGCCACGCCCACATGACTGGCGCGGTCATACCTGCCACACCCATGTGACTGCTGTGACCCGTGACTGACGCGTCCCTGACTGCCACGCCGATAACTCTGGGCACGTGACGACCCCATCCACCTGATTGCCACGCCCATGTGACTTGCGTGTGGGCATAATGGCCACATCCACATGAAAGCCATGCCCCCAAACGGTCATGCCCACGTGACTGTCACGCTCACGTGACTGGAGGGTGGCCATAAACGCCTCGTCCATGTGATTCCCTTGCCCATTAAGGGTTGGGTCCCTTTGACGCCCTGCCCATGTGACTGTGTGCCACACCCATAGCTACTGTGCTCATGTGACTGCTGTGCCCACGTGACTCAACGCCCATGTGACTGTCGGGTCGGCCTAATGGCCACATGACTGTTATGCCCACGTGACTGCCGCGTCCATTAACATGTGTCAAGCCATGCCCACATGACTGCCTTTCCTCTTGACTGCCGCGCCCATTAACTATCGAGTCCCTGTGATTGCCACACCCGGGAACTAATGAGCCCATGTGACTATCACATTCATGTGACTGCCTGACCTGTCCACATGAGTGCTGTGCTCATTAACGGTCACGTCGGTCTGATGCTGGGCCCATGTGACTGGCACACCCATTAACTGCTGAGTCCAAATTACTGCCATGCCCGCGTGACTGCCATGCCCATTAACCGCCTCACCCATGTGACTTTTGCTCCTCCAATGACTTCCATGCTCCCGTGACTGCCGCACCTGTTAGCTTCTACGTCCGCGTGATGCCGCACCCACGTGACTGCCGCCCCCATAACTACCATGCTCACGTGACTGCCACGCCCACGTGACTGACGTGTCCCTCGACTGCCACACCCATTCGCTGTCACGCCAGGCGACTGCCTTGCCAATTAACTGCCGTGCTCACATGACTGCCACACCCACGTGACTGCTGTGTCCATCAGATGCTTTGTCCTCGTGACTTCCACTCCCGTGTGACGGTCGCGCCCATTGCCTTGCCCACGTGACCCTAGTCCACGTGACGCCAAGCCCCAGTGAGTCCCACGTCCACGTGACTGCCACGCTGCATCACGGCACCACGCCCAGGTCTCCGCCGTGTCCGCGTGACGACGTGCCCACGTGATTTTTCACGGCCACGTGAGTGTGGCACCTCGTGAGTGCCATGCCCACGTGCCGGCCTCTCCCACGTGACTGGTGCACCCACGTGATGGCCGCATCCGCCTGATGCTGTGCCCACGTGACTGCCACCTCACGGGAGCAGGTATAGAGGAAGGCAGGCCGCAAGTGGAAAGGGTGACGGAGTCCCCTTCTGGTGTCCCTCCTGTGCCCTCTGCTGACGG
Source organism: Acinonyx jubatus (assembly GCF_027475565.1). Classification (NCBI taxonomy): domain Eukaryota; kingdom Metazoa; phylum Chordata; class Mammalia; order Carnivora; family Felidae; genus Acinonyx; species Acinonyx jubatus. Next base: position 6,820,142 of record NC_069389.1, read on the forward strand.
TCCTTACTGGTGCCTGTGGCAAGGAGAAGCGGTCACAGGGCCCCTCTGCGGGATCTTCAGGGGAGGCCGCGGAGGGCAGAGCTAGAGCCGAGGCGGCACGTTGCTAACCGGCAACGTGAGAGCCGGAAGTCTTCGTGTCCCTTCTGGCCTGAACCCTCCCTGACACCTGACGGTGTTTAGAAGATGCTCCTTGGATGTGGCTTTGCGGAAGCCGTCCCTTACGTGCGTAGGCCTCTGTTCCTGGGACGCAGGGACGATGTGGTGATGAGGACTTTGCAGAGTCCTCCTGTCCCGGACCTTGGCCCCGTAGAGAGGAGGCCCCGCTCGGGCCTCGTCCGGCCGCAGGCGGGCAGCCGGGCCCGGGCTCGGGAGGAGCGCATCTCCTTTGGCTCCTGGCGCGGCTGGCCTGGCTTCTGCGCTGTACTCCCGACCGCCTGATGCGGAGCCCCTCCTCTGCCGATTGTGCTTGAGCCGTCCTCCAGATTTCGGTTTCCGTCTCTGGCTGTCTGGTGCAGCCTCCAGATCTTGTCCTCCTCTTCCGTGGGACTTCCGCCTTGACGCTTTTGTTGGCCACATCCCCCCTCCACGCACAAGCTCGTCACCCAGGCGTGTCTTCCTTTTATATATCTCGTCGGCCGGGCTCTGGCCGTTAACCTGCCTTGGTCCCTTTGTGCAGGCCACATTTGCCTTTCTTTTTATGGGGTCTCACGTGACCAGCTCTCCTTTGAGGGAGGCTGAAAGGAACGTGTTAGAATAGTCAGAGCGAGCCGTCGCGTTCTTAAATGCCTCGGAGTAACACCAACTCGCTCACCGGGAGACCAAAGCCCAGGAGGTGGGTTGTGGTTTCTTTTGTTAGTTTTAGGGGGGCATCGTTTTGTCTTTGCTCTTGCTTTTTGATTTTGGGTGTCAACCATGAGAAAAAAAAAAAGAGGTGTTTTTTTTTTTCTTTCCACAATTGAGATTTTGTTGGTGGTTTGATGATCCGTACACAGACATTTCATTTTGTCTAGATTGTTTTGAAGTTTATTTATTTATTTTGAGAAAGAGAGAGAGAGCATCCCAGGTAGGCTCCACAGTGTCAGCACAGAACCGGACATGGGGCTTGAAATCACAAATAGTGAGATCCTAACCTGAGCTGAAATCAAGAGTCGGACGCTTAACCGACTGAGCCACCCAGATGCCCCTCATTTTGTACAGTTTTTAACACAGATACCAAAGACCTAAAAAGATGTAGTCTGCCACTCTTATGTAAACCGTTATTTCGGTGACTTTACAGCTTGAAATGTGGAGGCAGATTTTCCTTAGGAAGAGATAAGTATCAGTATCTTGTGTGTTGATAATGTGTTCAATCACAGTGCTCCCCACCTCATTCACAATTCACAATTTAACATCCTAAACACGACTTGTTCAAACTTCCAGGTTGTTCACGGCACACAACCAAAGTGTTTAGGGAAACTGGGCTAGCATGCTCAGGAACTGAGTGTGCCAAGATCAGGGAATGGTGTTCTTTAGGAATTGTGGGGAGAGAGGTAACTTTCAGTGTTCGAGACACACGAAATACACGACCGTGCCTCCAGATTGCCACGTAGCATGCTTTGTACTGTCGGCTGTAAAAACTGCTCCCCTGACCCGTGGAATGTTAAGCTGACCCAGACAGCCAGAGCCTCCTGGGATTCCATATCTTGCTCTTTCCTGGTTGTACTAAAAAATACATAACCAGCGAATGATTTTGCCTCTTAAAAAAAAAAAAGTTACACTTAACTCAGATGAGGTGAGATTCCCGCCTTAAAAATATTCCCAGACTTAGTAAAAAGCTTACATTTCCAAAATAGCGATGAAACTCCCCTCTGGATTCTGTAAGGAGACAGGGCCCACCAGTAAGATGTGGCGTGTGATCTTAGGCTGGGCTTCCTTCACCTCTGCTTCTCCAGAGGCTGGGCTCTCCTGAAGCTTTCGTTCCTCTGTTTCCTCAGGTAGATCTGTAGTTTCTTGGTCAGTCCCTTCAGCCTGTTTTCCCATTTGTTTGCCCTTTTTTTTTTTGTTTGTTTGAAGAGGTTTTGCTCCATTTCCACTTTTGCTGGTGCAGGTTTTAGCTGACAACTTGCGTGTCTCCTCTGGGGCTCCCTCACCGCCCCTGCACCCGAGTTGACCTTTCTCTTGGGCATCTTGGCCGTGGAGAGGGTGCCGGTCGGTCCCGAGATGCCGAAGAGCCTTCTAGAAGCTGGGCTGCCTGGCTTGTGTGGCTTCTCTCGTCACGGGGGGCCGGCAATTATTACTTGTTCGAGTCTCCAACACGTTTAGGTGGAAGTTTCCAGTTTTCAATGGGCTTGTCTGTTACCAGAGATACACATTCAGGTTATTTCACTACTTGATACTTCCCCTGGATGAGTCAGGTTTCCTTTCCGAAGCTTTTTGGTTCTGGGAGAATGAGTATAAAATACTGAAATTAAGCAGCCTGAAGCGGTGACATCAGGGATTGCCCCGTCTAACAAAAGGCATTGCTTTGTCATGCAGTTCTTGTTGTCTGGACCATTCTTGAGGTAGAACTGATAAGTTGCACGTGTGATTCGTGGCCTTTGAAATAGGATATTAGACTCCGTGTCGTTTTCCTCCTTTCATTTTGATCTCTGGCCATCGTGATTTTCTGAATCACTCGAGCACAACACCTCCGCACCACTGGCTTCTTTCCTTTGGCCCATTGTGTCCATCTGTGCCGACATCGTGAGGTCTTCCCTCACAGCGTCTAGAGTCCTCGCCCACGTTCCTGTTCTCTGCCCTGTGTCGTTTTGAGCCCTCGTTTCTGTCCAGCGCCAAGGTGGAGGTGAGGATCTTCGTCATCGCCACCTTGTTCTTAGGCAGAAATTCATTTCACGTGTTGTGCCTGCAAGGTTCATCTTCCACAAATACTTGCGTGAATACTATCATTTCCCTACTTCCAGGCCTGCTTTCTCTGCGCTTTCACTGCCTACGGGATATTGTCCCAGATTCTGATTCAAGGTCAAGTTCCTAATCTTCTCCCTTCTGCCCTTATCTTCAAACGCCCTCTTGTGAGAGCTTTACACCCTGCCAGGCTGACATTCCTGTGACACGCCTGGGCTTCCTGCCCGTGCCCCTGTCTTCACGTCAAGACCCGACTTTGGGATGTCCTCCCCGAAACACGCACTTCCTTTCAAGTTGTGTTCATGGCCCTTCCCATTTGTGAAACTGCATTTCCGCCCCCGAGACAGAGGTGAACGTTGCCCCTCGTGCTGCCCCCTGCATTGGACGCGATTCCTTTCAGTGTATGTCTGGCCCACTCCCAGACCCGATTCTTTTGCCTCTGTGGGTCTTCATTCCCGATCATCTGTAACGTCCGTTCCAAGAAGTATGAAAACTTTTTTCCAAAATGACTCTCGGGCGTTTAGGTGACTCAGTCGGTTCAGTGTCTGACTTTGGCTCAGGTCGTGATTGCACGGTTTGTGGGTTCGAGCCCTGTGTCAGGCTCTGACCTGCCAGCATAGAGCCTGCTTTGGATTCTCTGCCTCTCTCTCTCTCTCTGTGACCCTTCCCCGTTGATGCTCGCCCGCTTGCTCTCAAAATAAATAAATGATAAAAAATAAAGGCTTGCGTTAACTGTTTCTCCCCACTGCTGTTTCCAGACAACATATTCCTATAAGAAGAGTAAGGCCTTCTTTACGTCACGGGACAGCTCATTTCATTGGGACGGTGAGCGTGGGTTTGCCGTACGGAATGCCAGTTAGTGACTCCGGGTGGAGTATGTGGACTGGCGTGGGCGCTCGGGACTCCTGTTCTGTACGTGTGAAGTGTGTGCCACGTGGGCCCGCATCGTGGGCACAGCAGGGTTTGTCTCTGCCCGCCTTCCGTTGTGCGGGGGACTCTTGTGGGTTGGAGCAGGTGACCTTGGCCGGAACTGCCCTGCTGGTGGCTCCCACCCTCTGTACACGTAGGCGGTCGCCCCTACTGGTTAACAGTGCCAAGCACGGTCCTTTGTAGCGTGTGGCCCTGGGGACGGAATGCCCATCAGCGTTGGGTTTGGATACACTGTCACGTGCGGGCAGGCAGAGTCCTTATCCTGTGCGGGTAGCACCGACTTCAGGTTTGTTCTTCCCCAAGTTGAAGCCTAATTAATCCCACCTGCTGTGAGATGTTTGGGCGGGGGGAGTATAGAATGCAGGTTTTCAAAGCTGCTTTTTCTTTTACAGCTTCTTCCCCCAAGAGCACAATAAATATCAAAGAGAAACTTTGTCTTGGGGAGGAAGCCAAGGGCGGGGGTGCAGGGGGGAGGGTAAAGCCCCAGCTACTTTATCTCCCAAACCCAGACCGATTTTTTTTTCTGGGAAGTGTAGGTGGAGTGCGTTAGGGCGAGGCTGAAGGAGGCTTTGGAATGCAGTCTTCCTTTATAGAGGAGAAACTGGAGAAGTCTTTACAGATGAGAGGAAGTAACATGGTGTTCGTCTCCGTGGCGAAGCCGGAGGACATGACGGGGCTTCACGGGAGTCTCGCACAACTTGTCCATAGAAGGGTTTGTGGGGATGACGCGGAGAAACCCACCAAGTGGTAGCTGAGCCAGACACCGGTGACGTGTCCCCTCCAGGGCCTGCTGCCTTAACAACTGTCCTGAGACCCTGCAGGTCATTAGTCACGGTGGTTTTGCCTAAAGACGTTCTCTTTCACTGCAATTCAAAGGGAATCACTGTAGGGAGGACGCTTATGTTCACTCTTATCGTGGGGTCAGGATCTTTTCTTGTAGATACAGAAGAATGTGTGACTTTGAGTATGCTAAATGTGTCTGACACAAAACTCACCATTTTAACCCCTTTAGAATGTGTGATTCAGGGGCGCCTGGGTGGCTCAGTCCATTAAGTGACGACTCCTGGCTTCAGCTCAGGTCATGATCTCATGGTTCGTGTGTTTGAGTCCCGTGTTGGGCTCTGCACTGTCAGTGCAGAGCCGGCTTGGGTTTCTCTCTCTGTTTTAAAAAAACTTGTATGTTCTGTGGCTTCCTCATGGTACCTGGCCCTTGTGTGTTGTGATGAGTCTCCAAAAAGCTCATCCTTCAAGGCTGCACCAAATGCCATGGGCTCTGTGAAAATGTTCCTGGAGGGTCCATCCACACCATAGAGGGCAAGCCGACTTCTCACTCGTCTGGTACTTCATTTATCTGTCCCTATATCTCTACACTGCAACTCAAAGCATCGTCTCCTCTCCTGGGAGCTTGTTAAGGATGGTCTTAGAGACGCAGAAGTTCAAGCCCCACCCAGGACCTGCTGAATCAGATCTGCATTTAAAAAACATTTTTTTAAGTTTTATTTATCTATTTTGAGAGAGAGGGCATGAGCAGAAGAGGGGCAGAGACGGGGCGGGGGGGGGGGGGGTGGAGGGAGAGAGACAGAATCCCAACCAGGCTCCACACTGCCAGTGCAGAGCCTGATGCAGGGCTCAAACTCACAAACTGTGGGATCACGACATGAGCTGAAATCAGGAGTTGGATGCTTAACTGACTGAGCCACCCAGCCCCCCCCCCCCAGATCTGCATTTTAAACCCTGGGAGACTTGTGTGCACATTACAGGCTGAGAAGCATTGACCTCTAAGCCTAGAAATGTCTTCGAGGCGGGAACTACATCTTGCAGACGCACTGTCCAGTATCTAGCGGTTTTTGTGCATAGTACTTGCCTGTAGATGCTTACTGAAAGAATAAGTACAAACTCTGAACGCAGATGGCTTTTTTTGCACTCATGCCACCAAAGCATTTACCTAATGGAATTCAGGCAATAGTTCGCTGGGTACAGACCCAAGTTACCATCTGCATGTGTTCTGTATTCTAGATTTTGCCCTCCAGATTGTGTACTTAGCGCCAAGAGGAGAGAGAGAGAGGGGAGATGAAACTGACCCAGGCACGCCTTGAATGCTGCCTTGAGGGCCTGCAGCGTCTGGGTCCCTGTTTTGGGGGACAGGTGCTGGTCTTGACCCCAGCCACCACAGTGCTGCGGGCTCTGGTAGTGACCCCAGCCGGAGTGTTGGTCAGCTTCCCCTGGGGGCTTTCCCCGCACGGGCAGGGTCGCCGGTCGTCCTCGTCAGTGTGAACTTCGGTGGTGGAGGCTGCTGCGATGCTCACCCTTTCTCCTTTATCTCCTGTGGTTTACCTGGTGCCCTCTTTCACCAGCGCTCTAATTGTTGGGGATCCAGGGTTCCATCTCTGTGGTTATCTGCCCGTGACTCTGTCTTCTGTCCGGGCAGCCTCCTTCAGTCTCCCCAGCCCCCTGGTTTTTTTTTTTTTTAAGTTTTATTTATTTCTGAGAGAGAGTGAGTGTGTACGCACAAGCCAGGGAGGGGCAGAGAAAGAGAGAGAGACAAACAGAATGGAAGCAGGCTCCAGGCTCTGAGCAGTCAGTACAGAGCCCAACACGGGGCTTGAACCCATGAACCACAAGATCATGACCTGAGCTGAAGTTGGACGCTTGACCTACTGAGCCACCCAGGCACCCTGCCCCTCAAATCTTTAAATATCTTCTGCTTGGGGTCACTCCATGGGTGGGCCACCTTTCCCTGGATGCTCTTCTCCCACAGCCAGCTGCCCACGGACCCTCCACCTGGACAGCCCCTTGGCCTCTCGCACAGGACGTGTCAAAAACCTAAGCACTCCACTGAATGTCACCTGCACCTTGACTGTACCTGGCTGAACGTGTAATCTTGGGCAGGTGGAAATTTATTTACAACGTGTCTGTTACTGTGTTGGGATAAAATTGTCTAGACTTTTGAAACCAGTTATTAACAAAAATATGAAGCCATCCATTCGGTTAAGAAGTGGTCGTTTACTTGCATTGATGGTGTTGACTTACAATGAATAATTGCTTGGTTAACCTGAGAGTTCAAACGTCGTCCTTAGATTTAAGCGGAAATTTGAGGCAACTATCATTCACTTGCAGAACTGAGGCATGTAAGTTGCTTAGTACCCAGTTTTTTAACCCGCAGGAAAGATGTACTGCTCTACTGCTTTGTGAGGGCTTTGTAAGTAACTGTTAGGTTGGCGGCGGCAAACAGTCAGGCAGTGAACTTTCAGACTGTACACAGATACTCTCACAAACGTTAACTTTGTTCACCGGTTTTCCTAGCAGTTTGTAAAGATAATTGCTTTTTGGTATAAACCTGGGGTTGGCAAACTGCTTTGTAACAAGCCAAGTAGTAAATATTCTTGGCTTTGTGGGCCAGGCGACTCATTGCTGTCCTGTAGCAATATGTAAGCAAGTGGGTGTGGTTCTATTGCAGTAACATTTTATTTACAAAAAAGGGGGGGTGGGCGCATCCGGCTGGATTTCACTCATGGGCCATAGTTTGCCAAGCATTAGTAGAGAAAGCAGGCAGGGTTAATTGCTGCTGAGATTATTATTACTGTATGGAAAAAAACTAGGTTTAGTATTTAAAGGCCAAGATTTCTTGGGGCGCCTGGGTGGCTCAGTTGGTTAAGTATCTGGCTCTTGATTTTGTCTCGGGTCATGATCTCTTGGTTCATGAGTTTGAGCCCTGAGTGGAGCTCTGTGCTGACATCATAAAGCCAGCTTGGGATTCTTTCTTCCTCTCTCTGCCTCTCCCCTGAGTGTGCACTCTCTGTTTCTCTCTCTTAAAATAAATAAACGTTATTAAAAATGCCACATGTTGCAGAATTCTTTTTATTTGTTTAAATGTTTAATTTTTTAAATTTATTTATTATGAGAGAAAGAGAGAGAGAGAGCACAAGTGGGGGAGCAACAAAGAAAGCGGGAGAGAGAAACCCAAGCAGGCTCCATGCTACCCGTGCGGAGCCTGACACGGGGCTCGATCTCATGAACCATGAGATCATGACCTGAGCCAAAATCAAGAGTTGGATGCTTAACCAGCTGAAGCACACAGGGGCCCCATTGTTCATTTATTTGAGAGAGAGAGAGAGTGCAGGGGAGGGGCAGAGAGACAGGGAGAGAGAGAATTCCAAGCCGACTCCACATTGTCAGCACAGACCCCAATGGAGGGCTCTATCCCACAAACCGTGAGACCATGACCTGAGTCAAAATCAAGAGTCAGACGCTTAACCACCTGAAACGCCCAGGCAGCCCTGTAGGATCCTTTTTCTGTGAGCTATCCAGCAAGGGCAAATGCATAGAGACAGGAGGTGGGTTAGTGGTGGCCAGGGCTGGAGGGGATCAGGCGGTGACTGCTCACGGCTACCAGGTTTCTTCTGGGTTTAGGACGTGATGGTTCCACAGTTCTGTGAATATACTAAAAAGTCATTCACTTGTATATTTATGTGAGTGAGTTTTGTGGTATTTGAACTCTCTCTCAGTAAAGCAGTTACAAGAATCTAGGCCTGGGATTAATGTATGAGAAACAGTACATAATAAAAATAACCCATCATTATTGTTTGGATAAAGGATTTCCAGAAAAGGGCCCTGTATCTTTAGATCCACCGTTTTGGGTCGTGCGTGTTCCGGAGCGCATGCGCTCTTTCCTGTTCCCTCGATTAAGGTAGCCCAGGTCCCCGCAGAGGCAAGCGCTGGGTGAGGGATGTGTCCCTCATTCGCCAAATAGGAATCCGTGCAGCCTCAGGGCCTAGATGGGGTCCTGGCTGATCCCAGAGCCAGTCATAGAGCTGTGGGCGGCACACGTCACAGGCACGTTGCTCCTGGCTGACTTCTGGGGACTTGCTTTGCTTGTTTGGAGGCTCATGGCACGTGCGTCTTTGTTGCAGATTGAAGAAGGAAGTAAAGCTGCGGCAGTGGACAAGTTACTGGCCGGGGACGAGATCGTCGGCATCAACGACATTGGTCTCTCAGGGTTTAGACAGGAGGCGATTTGCCTGGTGAAGGGCTCTCATAAAACCCTGAAGCTGGTAGTGAAAAGGTAAGACCCACGCCTCGTGCCATTTTCACAAACAGAAGTGAGTAAAATAGCAAAAGGTGAAGCTAGGTCTGCTGATCTGTATCACTGCAAGCAAATCCCGGTGTGGACTTAAGGGGTGTGTGTGTGTGTCTGTGTGTGTGTGTGTGTGTGTGTGTGTGTGTCCGCGCGCGCATGACCATAAAATTCTACTCCTTGGCCAAGGGTGAATCCAGCATCCAAAACTTAAAAGATGGCTTCTTCTAGTACTATGCATTGTTTATTTGATACATTAAGTGAATTTGAATGCTTTTTTCTTTTCTTTTTTTGATTTAAAATCGAGTTAGTTAACGTACAGTGTGGTCTTGGTTTCAGGAGTAGAACCCAGGGATTCATCGCTTACATATGACACCCAGTGCTCATCCCAACAAGTGTCCTCTTAATGCCCATCACCCATTTTCACCACCCCAGTCAACCCTCAGTTTGTTCTCTGTATTTAAGAGTCTCTTACGGTTTGCCTCCCTTTCTGTTTTTATCTTATTTTGCCTTCCCTCTCCCTGGGTTCGTCTGTTGTGTTTTTTAAATTCCACTTATGAGTGAAATCACATAATATTTGTCTTTCTCTGAGTTATTTCGCTTAACATCATACATTCTAGTTCCATCCACACTGCTCCACTGGCAAGATTTTATTCTTTTTCATCACGATGGAACATATTCCATTGTATACATAAACCACGTCTTCTTTATCCATTTGTCAGTTGATGGACATTTAGGCTCTTTCCATACTTTGGCTTTTGTTGATATTACTGCTGTAAATACTGGGGTGCATATGCCCCTTCAAATCAGCATTTTTGTATCCTTTGGATAAATACCTAGTAGTGCAGTTGCTGGGTCAGAGGGTAGTTCTATTTTCAGTTTTTTGAGGAACCTCCATACTGTTCTCCAGAGCGGCTGCACCAGTTTGCATTCCCACCGACGGTGCAGGAGGGTTCCCCATTCTCCACATCCTCGCCAGCATCTGTTGTTTCCTGAGTGGTTAATTTTAGCCACTCTGACCGGGTGTGAGGTGGTATCTCATTGCGGTTTTGATTTGTATTTCCCTGATGATGAGTGACGTTGAGCATCTTTTCATGTGCCTGTTAGAATGCTTTTCTCTCTTCTTCAGCCATATGTAGGTTATTCTTTAGAGAGCTGCACTGACCCTTCAGATGAAGTGTTGTTACCTCTTGTTTCCACAAGGTGGCAGGCTACTGCGTTTTCGCCTTAAAGGAAAATGGTGCAGGGCTGCCTGTACACTTGTCAGCTACCGGGAGTTTTTAGCGCTGTGCTGAGGTCTGGGGGGAGCGCACTGCCTGTTCCTGCAAATCAGATTGCAGAAACTTTGGAGGACTTGAAGTGGTTAGAAAAGGGGAATGAGGAGCGTGATGTTTTTATGCACAGGAGCGACCCTGAACCCCCATAAAGGTACTTGTGATTTCTTGTCTTCAAATAGAAGTAATTCTCTACCTTGCATTTTGTAGTTGGCTAATTCACACTAAAGTGTTTGCATGCCCCTCCTCTTTTTTTTTTTAAGTGGAATTAGTGTATTCTTTCAAGTTTAACTGTAAATTTTAAAAAATAAATGGACTCAGGAGCCTGAGTGGCTCAGTTAAGCGTCCGACTTCGGCTCAGGTCATGATCTCATGGGTTTGTGGATTCGAGCCCCGCGTCGGGCTCTGTGCTGACAGCTTGGAGCCTGGAGTCTGCTTCGGATTCTGTGTCTCTCTCTCTCTCTCTCTCTCTCTCTCCCTTGCTTGCTTTCTCTCTGTCTCTCAGAAATAAGTAAATAAACATTTTCTAAAAGTGTGTTAAAAAAAATAAACGGACTGAAGCATTTACTTCCATTTTTAATACAAGTAGACTTGAAAGCCTATTCCCAAAGGAATTCACTTTTTATTTTTTATTTTTTTTTTAATGTTTATTTATTTTTGACAGAGAGAGAGAGACAGAGCATGAGCGGGGAAGGGGCAGAGAGAGAGAGGGAGACACAGAATCCGAAGCAGGCTCCAGGTTCCGAGCCGTCAGCACAGAGCCCGACGCGGGGCTTGAACCCACAGACCGCGAGATCATGACCTGAGCTGAAGTCGGATGCTCAACCGACTGAGCCACCCAGGCACCCCTCACTTTTTTTTTTTTTTTTTGACTGAAACCATATCCAAGGAGGAGGCTCAGAAACAAGGAAGAAAAAACTCTATTTCATTGCCACACTGAATTAACAACTTCATTTCCAAGTGGTACAGACTACCCTCTCTGTAAATCAGAAAAATAAACTCTTAGATGGGCAGTTTGGGAGCCCTTTGGAGAGAATGAGATAGGAGAGACACCGTCATATTGTATAATTATTCTTTTGTGGTCACGTTAACGACCTTTCTAAGGCAGGATACGTGTTCTAGGATTTAGTGGCGCTTAGTGCAGTAATGATGATGCAAAGGGAAGCGTGCTCCACAGAGGTGAGCTGGGTGTTATCAACTGCCTCGGGGAGTCCTTACCAGCTCCCCAGCTGATTGAGGTTGCCCTCTATCGTCTCTCATAGGAATCTGCGGGTTTACTTGAAAATGAGACAGTAGGGGCGCCTGGGTGGCGCAGTCGGTTAAGCGTCCGACTTCAGCCAGGTCACGATCTTGCGGTCTGGGAGTTCGAGCCCCGCGTCGGGCTCTGGGCTGATGGCTCAGAGCCTGGAGCCTGTTTCTGATTCTGTGTCTCCCTCTCTCTCTGCCCCTCCCCCGTTCATGCTCTGTCTCTCTCTGTCCCAAAAATAAATAAACGTTGAAAAAAAAAAATTTGAAAATGAGACAGTAGTTTTTTTTTAATGTTTATTTATTATTTGTTTTGGGAAGGGGGGGGGCAGAGAGAGGGAGGGAGAGAGAATCCCAAGCAGGCTCCGCTGTGCCAACGCAGAGCCCGACACGGGGCTTGAATTCACGGACTGTGAGATCGTGACCTGAGCCAAAACCAAGAGTCAGACGCCTGACAAACTGAGCCAGCCCCCCTCTCCCGCCCCCTGAGGCGCCCCCTGAGATGGTAGGCTCTGGCTGTCTTGTTGGCAGGGATCTAACAGTTAGCAAGACCCATCGGTGAGATTGTGGGGAACCAGCATGTATTTGATACAATGCCGATTGGACTACAGGTTAGACAGACTTTCCGACGAGTAGTTTGGCGACATGTTTCAAAAGGCAGGTCTTGGACCCACAATTTTCGTTTCTGGGATCCTAGATACTCAGCAAAGGGAAATTACTGAAGTGAATTAGAGACCACCCAAACCGTAAAGTGCTGCTGTTACCAATGATGTCAGTGTTTCCTGACATGGGAAGGCGCCCCACAAAGTCCAGGTGAGTGGAACACGTAAGAGCAGTCAGAGAACTGTGTATGTCCCATTCTCACAAGGTTGGTCGGTTGGTTTGTTAGGTATGCTTCACGCCAGCATGCAGCCCAGCATAGGGCGTGAGCCCAAGACCTGAACTGAGATCAAAGGTCAGATGATTAAGGGGGTGCCTGGGTGGCTCGATTGGAAGCGTCTGCCTTCGCTCAGGTCATGATCTCATGGTTCGTGAGTTCGAGCCCCACGTAGGTTCTGTGCTGACAGCCCGGAGCCTAGAGCCTGCCTCAGGTTCTGTGTCTCCCTCCCTCTCTGCCCCTCCCCCACTCATACTGTCTCTGTCTGTATCTCTCTGTCACTCTGTCTCTCTCTCTCTTAAAAATAAACATTAAAAAAAAAAGAGGGGGCACCTGGGTGGTTCAGTCGGTTAAGTGTCCGACTTTGGCTCAAGTCATGATCTCACGGCTTGTGGGTTTGAGCCCCGTGTCAGGCTCTGTGCTGACAGCTCAGAGCCTGGAGCCTGCTTTGGATTCTGTCTCCCTCTCTCTCTGCTCCTCCCCTGCTTGTGCTCTGTCTCTCTCTCTCTCTCTCCCTCCCTCTCTCTCTCTCTCTCTCTCAAAAATAAACATGAAAAAAAATTTTTTTTAAAAAAGTCAGACATTTAACCCACAGAGCCACCCAGATGCCCCATTGTTAGTTTTAATTTTTAAAGATATTGTGGTACAATACATATAACAGAAAATTTACCATCTTGGGAATGCAAGCTGGTGCAGCCACTCTAGAAAACAGTATCGAGGGTCCTCAAAAAACTAAAAATAGAACTACCCTACGACCCAACAATGGCACTACTAGGCATGTATCCATGGGATACAGGTGTGCTGTTTCAAAGGGACATGTGCACCCCCATGTTTATAGCAGCACTATCGACAATAGCTAAACTATGGAATGAGCCCAAATGTCCATCGATGGATGAATGGATAAAGAAGATGTGGTACATATATACAATGGAGTATTACTCGGCAATCAAAAAGAATGAAATCTTGCCATTTGCAACTACGTGGATGGAAATGGAGGGTATTATGCTAAGTGAAATGAGTCAGTCACAGAAAGACAAATATCCTATGACTTCACTCACATGAGGACTTTAAGAGACAAAACAGATGAACGTAAGGAAGGGAAACAAAAATAATCTAAAACCAGGCAGGGGGACAAAACAGAAGAGACTCCTAAATATGGAGAACAAACTGAGGGTAACTGGAGGGGTTGTGGGAGGGGGGATGGGCTAAATGGGGAAGGGGCACTAAGGAATCTACTCCTGAAGTCGTTGTTGACTATATGCTGACTAATTTGGATAAAAATTTAAAAAAATAAAAAATAAAATAAATAAATAAAAGTATATTTATCATGGTGAGCAATAAAAAAAAAAGAAAATTTACCATCTTAAACATTTTTAAATGTACATTTAAGTAACGTATTACTTATTACTTTTATAGTACTTTATAAATTATATTATTATACTCACAAGTTATGTTTATAACAATAAAAACTAGCATTAAAAAAAGCTCACTGCGGGGCGCCTGGGTGGCGCAGTTGGTTAAGCGTCCGACTTCAGCCAGGTCACGATCTCGCGGTCCGGGAGTTCGAGCCCCGCATCAGGCTCTGGGCTGATGGCTCAGAGCCTGGAGCCTGTTTCCAATTCTGTGTCTCCCTCTCTCTCTGCTCCTCCCCCGTTAATGCTCTGTCTCTCTCTGTCCCAAAAATAAATAAACGTTGAAAAAAAAAAAAGCTCACTGTATTTTTATTTTAATTTTTCATATTAAAATTTTTTTCTTAATTTAAAAAAATTTTTAAATTAAGTTTATTTAGGGGTGCCTGGGTGGCTCAGTCGGTTGAGCAACCGACTTCGGCTCAGGTCATGATCTCATGGTTTGTGAGTTCGAGCCCCATGTCAGGCTCTGTGCTGACAGCTCAGAGCCTGGAGCTTGCTTCGGATTCTGTGTCTCCCTCTCTCTCTCTGCCCCTCCCCCACTCATGCTCTGTCTCTGTCTCAGAAATAAATAAACATTAAAAAAAATTTAAAAATAAATAAATAAATAAATAAAGTTTATTTTGAGAGAGACAGTGTGAGTGGGGTAGAGCAGAGAGAGAGGGAGAGAAAGAATCCCAAGCAGGCTCCGTGCTGACAGCACAGAGCCTAGAACGGGGCTTGAACTCGTGAAACCATGACCTCATGATCTAAGCCTGAAACCAAGAGTCGGACACTTTAACCAGCTGAGCCCCCCAGGCACCCCAGCTCGTTGCATTTTTAAAGAGGAAAAGCTTTGGGGGTTCAATGTGCCTGTGCTCGTAGGAGTAAGCAGGCGGGTTGGTCCCCAGGAAACCGTCAGCTGTGCACCCTGTTCTGTTCTAGGCAGTGCCCCAGAGAAGGTCTGTTTATTGCTCTGTGATCGGAACAAGAAGAAGGACCCTAAGAAGGCGGGTGTTGGAGTGCTGGCTACAATATACTCTAAGGCTAACATGTATTTCTGCATTTATTCAGTTCTTAAAGTAACACCAGGGCGCAGTCGACTTCCCGGGCTCAGAAGGGCATTGGGTGGACCAGGGGCCTTGCACCTCTGTTGTGTGTCTCCGGAGAGCAGCATTGGCACTCACTGCTGATCTTGGGCTTCTTTGTATCATACACGTTCTTGTGCACTTAACGTCTGTATCCGCAGAGATCGTTCCGGGTTGACTGCGCTGAGGTCTGAGTCGCGATTTCTCTTAACGACCCCACGCTGCTCCACAGTCTGGATCCTCCGCTGTTCCACAGAACCTCTGTAGACTGATATTTCTGGTGCCTCTGGTGAAAGCCTGTAACTGCAGCATGTGGTGTCTCTGTACCCGAGTCTCTGTACCTGTACGTACAGGTCGTTGCAGTCCATTTCCAACCTGGGGTTCTTGAATCAGAAGTTTGGGGAGCACGAACTGCGACAGCCACCTCCAAATTTCTTGGGCCGCTTTTCAGGCTCACGTCCACTCTAGCAGAGGTTATTTTCAGTTTAGTTCTGTACTCTTTTCGAATGTGACGGGTGAAAAATGGCTTCATTGGTTAAATGAGCATTTTTCAGGGCACCTGGTGGCTCAGTCAGTTAAACATCTGACTCTTGATTTCGGCTCAGGTCATGATCTCACGGTTTGTGAGGTTGAGCCTCACATCTGCGCTGTTAGCGTGGACCCTGCTTGGGATTCTCTCTCCCTCTCTCCGCCCCTCCCCTTCTCTCTCTTATGCACACTCTATCTCAAAAATAAAATAAACATTTTTAAAAATTCAAAACAATTTAAATGGGCACTTTTCATTATGAGTGCGAAGTTGGGCGTCTTCCCTTATATTTAGAAGCTTTTTTTTTTTTTTTTTTTTTTTTTTAAGTAGAGGAACATCTTTAAGGATATCAGAATCATCGGAATTCTGTTCCAAGCAAAGCATCTATGCCACAGAGAACTGGCCAGTGGAGGGACAGGGAGGAGATGCAGGGCGCCTGCTAGCTGACGGAGGTGACGAGTTATCTAAAAGACCCCTGGGGAGAAGGAAGAGACTTTTGCCCCGAAGGATTGATGGGAGCCACTGTGTAGAACTCCACTTTTGCATTCTGTATGTCCAGTTTTCTTTAAATGAGGGGTGCACAGGATAATTTTCTGGTTTAGATGGGAATTAATGTTTTAAGTAATATGTAGAACAAGATAATGATCGTTCACTTCTGTTTTATGAAAACATACTTTATTTTGATCCTTTTAAAAAATATATATTTGACATATACCATTGTGCAATTTGAAATACTTTTAATAACACTTAGGTATTACAACAATTTTTAAAATAACTTTGTATTAATTTTTAATACGCTATGTCAATATTATTTTTGCCTAATAGAAAAAAGTCTAAGGGGTGCCTGGGTGGCTCGGTTAAGAATCCAACTCTTGATTTCAACTCAGGTCAATGATCCTAGGGTCATGGGGTGGAGCCACATCTGGCTCTGTGCTGAGCATAGAGCTTGCTTAAAGATTCTATCAGTCTCTTTGCCTTTCTCCCCCACTTGCACTCTCTCTCTCAAATTAAAAACAAAATTTTTTTAAAGTCTGAAATGGTGCTTTGTTCAGAAACATGAATGAAATTCTGTAACCTGGTTAATTAGTTAGTATTAGGGTCTGTTGCTGTCACCCAGCACATGGCAACTCACTGCTACAAAATCCTGAAGATGCTCAGAGGAAGGACCACTAAAACTTCAAACTGAGTTTTACATTGTCCTTATTACAGAGGCACCAGTGGGTACTTTTAAAACAATTTCTCTGGAATTGGTAATGTGTATTCTTCTCTGCCTAAATTTAAATCTCTGTTTAAAGCCTGCCATTCTCCTCTTTCTCCATCCCCAGGCAACCACTTACCGGACTTCTGTCTCACAGATCAGTTAGCATTTTCTAGAACTTTATGTACAGCTGCAAAGTAGATCATGTACTCTTAAAAATACAAACAAACAGACAAAACCCGACCAGTTTATAAAAAAGCACTCTGGGGGTGCCTGGGTGGTTCAGTCGGTTAAGCATCTGACTTCAGGCTAGGTCATGATCTCACAGTTTGTGCGTTCGAGCCCCACATCGAGTGAGCTCAAGCCCTGCTTCGGGTGAGCCCTGCTTTGGGTGAGCCCTGCTTCTGTTTCTCTCTGCCCCTCACTCACTTGTGCCCCCTTTCTCTTTCTCTCTTTCTCTCTCTGTCTCTCTCTCTCTCAAAAAAAAAAAGGCACTCTGTAAATTATTCATAGACTGAACCACAAACACATAAATATCCTGTGTTGCCCTGCCCGAGAGTATGGCCAAATGATGAATTAGCTTGCTCAACTCTTATTCAACTTGATTGTACTCCCAGCCCGTCCTCAGAGGCCCAGAGAAGGGCTAACATTTATGACAAAGACTGAGAGTGGCCAGTGCAGGTATGGTGGTTCTCGGAGGTTCTGGGGAAATGTACCTCCGAGCAAACTACGTACCCAGAGTTTCATGAGTAGAAACAGCGGTTCACATGCTAACTCCTTCCTGCTAGTATATCTCTTACCCGTAGGCTTGTTTTGTTGTGTGTGGTGATCAGGGGAGCGAGCAGGCAGGATGGGATCGAGGGGGGCCGCTTGGACAAAGCCGTGGCGTCTGGTTTCCTGGGCCGTGGGCAGTGCTATCTTGTCATCGCTTAGGGGCCGGGAAGGGAAGGTGAGTCAGGAGGTGCGAGTGGCTCTTTATCTCTCCCTGTGAAGTTTCTTTCCCAGACACAAGAGAGAGAGCGCTTCCTTTCTCCCCATGTGGGGTCAGCTGGAAACAGAGACCTGTAACCGTGATCCCCACCAAGTGCACATCTGTTCTCCTGCACGATGCCCAGGTGGTCAGGGAGGGGGCGGGGGTGTCTGCCCGGGAGTCAGGTGAACTGTTAGGCCATGAAGAGAGGCTGAGCCGAAAGCTCCTGCCTAGATCTTCCCTCCGGGCTACTCTGTTGTTCCAACTTTGCTTGGCGGAGGAAGGAAGTGCTACTCACGGGAAAGTTCGGGGCAGATGCGGTAACCTTTTCTTCTGTGTCGCTGACAGTCGTCATCTGCACCTTTGTCCTGTGTGTCCAGGCCACCTCCCTGGGAGGGCTGCCGGGCGGGTCTGGAGTGGCTCCTGTGCCCCTGTTTTCACAGACAGCCACGGCTGTTGTCCTGGGCAGGCACAGAGGGTACACCATGGCCTAAGATGGGCTCGGAACAGGTGAACACCAGAAACTGGGTCACTTGTGGCATTTTCCTGATCCTCCTAGCCGAGTAGATCAGCCTCGGTTGTGGGAGATGTGCTCAGGGTCTGCCTGATGCGCACAGCGTGTTGGGAAAGGGGGCGTCTTGCTCAGACCTGGGGTTAAGGCTGCTGCGCTCTGATCCTATCGAATGTGCACTGAAATGGCATGAAGAGTGCTGGGACACAGTCCTCCTCCCTCTCTTTGGAAGCAAAATTACCATAGCCTCAGCTTCTAAAATGTACATATAATTTCAAATATCCTCGGGAAAATTTCTTTTAAATACCACGCTATCCATTACTTTGGAAAGCTTGCAACTGCTCTGGCTTTTTTTTTCTTTCAACTTTGTATGGGAACAGATAGTTTTGGTTACAACGAAGCATGCCTGCCCACCTCATCATTTATGGTACTCTCAAACCATCATCCGGTGTTGCAGGTAGTTTTGCCGGGTCTGGATTATCGATAGGGTTGGTTCATGTGATTTTCTGCCTCTTTGCCGGCGGCCCTAAATCCTTTTGTGTCTCTAATTACAGCCCCTAAACTTGCGTTCAGGAGCAGATTAACACCCAAGGGTAGAGGTTCTTCGCTGGAGGCTGAAAGGGTTAGCCAGACTTCGGGCCGAGTTAGAGATTTCAAGAAAGGGACTTTCAAATCTAGTGACAACAGCTGTGCTCGCTAGGAGCACATTTCTTGCAGCCTGCTTTGTTTTCTGGATGCCACTAAGCTGCAGTGAACTCCGCACCGCCCCTGTGTTGTGCTGGGAGCCCCTCTGCTCCTGGCTTCTTGGAGCTATCCTGCAGCAGCAGGTGGGTCTGCACGCAGCCCTGACATTGGTTGGCACCGATGTTCTTGGAAGCAGCTATGCATGGCGATGCGTCAGGATTACAGGCAGGGCTAGGGCGTCGGCAGGCTTCGTTCCTCCCCGCTTCCCTCCCAGGAGCTCTTCCTGGCCCAGAAACCATATATGTGTTTTGCTGGAGGGTGTGTGCCTTGGTGGGGGTGTCGGCAAAAACCTGTGCTTTCGAAGGGTCTGCCATCATTTGTTCGAGTCTCAGGGGAAAAGTTTCTATTTCGATCATGTTGGGGGTTACAGCCGTTTGCAAATGCTCGTTTTCTTATTAGATAGAGGAAACCCAGAGACTTATGCTGGACAGACACCCTGTCTTGGGGCTGTTTTCCATTCTTTGTTATTAAATGGAATCAGGAGAAAAAAGAAAAACATGCAGATCAGAGTTGTTTTATTTTGGGAAAAGTTGCTTCTATTCCAATTTAGGCTCATTGTATGGCTTGAGCAATTTAATCAGGTGAATTTCCAATTAAGTGAGGTTATTTCATATTCTAAGTCAAATACAAAGTGGAACAAAGTTAAGATTTTGTTTTTCATTGCAAAGCGTGTAAGTGATGTTTATAAAGTTTATCGTGCAAACATCGATGGTTTCTGATATGTTAAGACATGCAGAGAAAGGTTTTTTTTTTTTTTTACTTCTTTCATATATGGCTCATCAGCACTGTTGCTAATGCTTAGAGCTATTTATAATTAGTTTTACTAATGGGTGCACATTTGAATATCCTGAGTTTCTTTGCCAGAAAATCCATTCTCTTGAAATGTAGCCAGTAGGTTGGGCTGGCACCCTTCTGAAACATTCAGTTGAACTTGCTCAGGCATTAGTCCCTCGAGGAGCTGTACTGTGAACACAGGTGGGTGAGATAGTCTTTTTTCCCCTTTTTTCTTACATGAATAGATTTATTGACCTGAAGATTTTAAAAGTTAGTAGAAAAACCAAATCGTTTTGGTCTGCTCCAGTTCTGCCTGCGTCCATTATGTGACATTAAAAAAATATATGTATCTTTTTAATGTTTATTTGAGACGGTGAGAGGGGGAGACACAGAATCCCAAGCAAGCTCTGTGCTGTCAGCACGGGGACCAAGATCAAGAGTCAGACGCTTTACCGACTGATCCACCCAGACGCCCCCATTATGTGACATTTGTGCACAGGCTTCTCTGCGGAAGCACCCGGGAAGAGCGCCGAAGGCTGAAAGACGAACCATGCACCCGCCCTTACTGGGGGAAGGGGAAGGACCAGGGGTGCCCCGGGCCCGTGGAGAGGCGCCCTGCCTCTTTCATCCTGTGGGAATGCTGCCTCTCAGCCTGGCGTTTGTTCCAAATGCAGCTTTGATGTCCTGTATCAGTCTCAGCTCTTTAGGCCGTTTGGGAATTTTTATCTTAATTCTTCTCATGTATAAAGGCAGGAACTCTGTGGCTCGCATCCCATAGGACTATATGGATTGAATCCAGCATGACATCACCGTCCACAGCAGTATGTTGTCTGACCACTGCAGGGGAAGGGAGCCCTTTGCCGTTTCTCGAGTGCTCGGCCCTGTGTCACACTTCATACATTCGTGTAACATGTTAGAAGCACTCCGTGCAATCATACCATTGGGTCCTGCCGTCCAGGAGCTGCCTGCTGAGGGTGCTCTCATAGGCCTGGATTGGGAAAGCTGTGACAGGTGGTGAGCCAACAGATGTGAGGAGGCCGGGAAGCAGACTGCAGCAGAGTCTTACCTGAGGCTGGGCCACTGACCTGCCCTTGGAAGGCTGAGCCAGGTTTGAGCCGCAAATCTGGTCCTACATCGACAATACCAGGGAAGGGCAGAGGGGGTGCAGGCAAACGGACTGCAGGGGGACAGGTGACTAGGTGGCTGGGGGCAGAACGGTGCTGGCCCTGAGCTTGCCTCTGAGCTGCCGGGAGGGCTAGTGCAAGGCCACCAGCCTGCCCACATGTGTCTCCAGCTGATGCCCACGCTGCTGGCCCTGGGGCACCCTCCAGACCACAGCTTGGCTAGATGCCTGAGAATGTGGGAGCTTGGGCTCCTGTGGCAGCTGCGAGCAGTTGAAGGTTCCAGAGTGAGAGCAAGAGCTGTCTAGAGCAGCGTGGCTAGGAGACTGATCTGGCAGGAGGTAGACAGACCAGCAGAGGGAGAGGCTGGTCAGGACGTAGTCATCCACAGGCTTGGCTGGGTCAGAACAAGGTTCATTTTGTGTTTATAGAGTGCTGGTTTTTATGTGTTTCCTTTTGAAGGACTAAAAAGGGTGCTTGCAGTCACCCTCTCCAGTGCACGCTCCCCCCTCCCCCACCACCTTCCACCTCCCCTGCTGGCCTGTACCCCCTCCTTTCCTTGAATTCTAAAGTCTTCACACAGGGCTGTTCCCCTCACCCACGGGTCACCGAGGCACCTTTGCAGTCCTGCCCAGACCACCCCTTCTCTGAAATCCAGGCCTCTTCCCCCCCCTCTCGGGCCCCCCGATTCTTTTCTCTAAGATGCCCCCAATGGATCACTATTGATTTCCTCCCACCAAGGAGCCTTCCCCAACCCCAGGGTTGCCTAAAAGCCCCAGATCCCATCATAACCTCCGGCACAATGGACACCCAAAACCAAGGCACCTGGCCTCCCCCTCTGGCCTCCCCGGCCTCCCAGCCAGCAGGCCCAGTACAGTCAGGCTGACGCAGCTTGTGGTGACCAAGCACAGACTGTTTGTTTTGTGAGGTGGTGCCTGATGGCTTCATTCATCCTGTTGGCTTCATAGCATTTCTCAAGGCTATGAAAATAACCCAGCACTCACGAAATTTTTTTTTAGGCAAGGAAGGGATTCTGTTCTTTATGAGAATGACAAACATTTCACTGAAGCATTTATTTTAATAATTCCTTTTTTAAGAGAGAGAGTGCACACGAGCAGGGGAGGGGGGCAGAGAGAAAGGGGGACACAGAATCTAAAGCAGGCTCCAGGCTCTGAGCTGTCATCATGGAGCCCGATGCAGGGCTCGAACTTACGAACCATGAGATCCATGACCTGGGCCGAAGCCAGACGCTTAACCGACTGAGCCACACAGGCGCCCCTGGATTCATTCTTAATTTTAAATGATATGCTAGCATTTTTCATATTTGTGGTGTAAACCCTGTCCTTCCAAAAATCCCCCAAAGACTACCTCACTTATAAAATTATTTCTAAAAATTGAAGTAAGTTTTTATTAATCTTGGTATGTAATTTGTGGGAAAGGCTTCAGGGGAACAACCCTCATTAGGATGAATAATTTCATCTGTAGGAGCAGAAAATGTTCGTAGCCAGTACTATGGCTTTTCTGTATTTATATGAAAGGAATAGTAAGCACTGATGAGAGGTGCCATTTGGGAAGAGTGACAGTGGCATGAGAGAATACTCCCAAAACCAGGCGGGCCGCAGAGTGAAATGGAGACACGGAATCTGCAGGCTTCTCCAAATTGTCTAGAGACAGAGAGGAGGTCGTGCAGAGGGCTGTCTTTAGATCATGGCTTGTTTTCCTTGTGCGTCTTTTTGGCCTTTTAATTTTTAAATATTCCATATTTTCTACAATAAGCATGTGTTTTAAGGATTCCAAACATCAACAGCCATTTGAACAAACAGGATTCCTTTCCTATATACACTGGGCTGAACCTGGCCTGGTGTGAGCATGGACAAAGCCCCACTTCTGGGATTGCGTGGGAATCCGTGATTCTGGGATTGCGCAGCCCCCCAGGCTCAACGTGGGGCGTTGCTGGTCCGTCTGTCACATCCCTGCCCACAGCACCTGCTCAGAAGCAGGACCTTCAGCATCTCTGGGTTGGGCTGCACAGGCCTTTGTGGCTCTAGCGCGCCCATTCGCCCCTCATGGCTGTTTGCGAGGCCAGAAATCACCCTCTGTGTTTCTCCCTCCCAGAATGGGCTTCCTTACCGGTCTCTCCAGTTGGCTTACATCTGACTGCGGCCAAGGAGGGAGCATTCTTCCGGTAGCGTCCCTATTCATTCCCGTTCGATATTTGTCTTGGGGCTGTCTCGACCGTAGCAGACATCCCACAGGAAGGAGTGATTCGGGACTGGTTTGCTGTGTGCCATTTTGCATTTACTCCTTTCTTTGTTTTTATTTTATTTATTATTTTTTTTCCAGAGGGAATGCTTTTTTTTTTTTTTAATCTTTGTAATATAATTTACTGTCAAATTGTGTAACATACGGTGTGTAAAGCGTGCTCTTGGTTTTTGGGGTAGATTCATCGCTTACATACAACACCCAGTGCTCATCCCAACAAGCGCCCTCCTCAATGCCCATCACCCATTTTCCGCTCTCCCCCCCTCCATCAACCCTCAGTTTGTTCTCTTCATTTAAGAGTCTCTTATGGTTTGCCTCCCTCCCTCTCTGTAACTATTTTTTTCCTTCTCTTCCCCCATGCTCTTCTGTTAAGTTTCTCAAGATCCACATATGAGCAAAAACATACGGTATCTGTCATTTTCTGACTCATTTATTTCACTCAGCATAATACCCTCCAGTTCCTTCCACATTGCTGCAAATGGCTGCATTGCATTTTCTCATTGCCAAGTAGTATTCCATTGTATATATAAACCACATCTTCTTTATCCATTCATCAGTTGATGGACATTTAGGCTCTTGCCATAATTTGGCTATTGTTGAGAGCGCTGCTATAAACATGGGGGTACATGTGCCCCCGTGAATCAGCACTCCTGTATCCTTTGGATAAATTCCTAGTAGTGCTATTGATGGGTCATAGAGTAGTTCTATTTTTAATATTTTGAGGAGCCTCCACACTGTTTTCCAGAGCGGCTGCACCAGTTTGCATTCCCACCAACAGTGCAAGAGGGTTCCCGTTTCTCCACATCCTCTCCAGCATCTATATAGTCTCCTGATTTGTTCATTTTAGCCACCCTGACCAGTGTGAGGTGGTATATCAGTGTGGCTTTGATCTGTATTTCCCTGATGGTGAGTGACGTTGAGCATCTTTTCATGTGTCAGTTGGCCATCTGGAGGTCTTCTTTGGAGAAGTGTCTGTTCATGTCTTCCACCCATTTCTTCAGTGGATTATTTGTTTTTCAGGTTCTGAGTTTGATAGGTTCTGTATAGATTTTGGGTACTAGCCCTTTATCCGATATGTCCTTTGCAGATATCTTCTCCCATTCTGTCAGTTGCCTTTTTGTTTTGTTGATTGTTTCCTTCACTGTGCAGACGCTTTTTATCTTGATGAGGTCCCAATAGTTCATTTTTGCTTTTAATTCCTTGTCTTTGGTGATGTGTTGAGCAAGAAATTGCTGGGGCTGAGGTCAAAGAGGTAGTTGCCTGCTTCCTCTTCTAGGGTTTTGATGGCTTCCTGTCTCATGTTTAGGTCTTTCATCCATGTTGAGTTTACTTTGTGTATGGTGTAAGAAATGGTCTAGTTTCATTCTTCTGCATGTTGCTGTCCAGTTCTCCCAGCACCATTTGCTAAAGAG
The DNA here is from genome assembly GCF_027475565.1 of Acinonyx jubatus. NCBI lineage: Eukaryota > Metazoa > Chordata > Mammalia > Carnivora > Felidae > Acinonyx > Acinonyx jubatus. The sequence continues at coordinate 6,844,416 of NC_069389.1, forward strand.
ACTGTCTTTTTTCCATTGGATACTCTTCCTGCTTTGTCAAAGATTAATTGGCCATACATTTGTGGGTCCAATTCTGGGTTCTCTATTCTATTCCATTGGTCTATGTGTCTGTTTTGTGCCGATACCATACCGTCTTGATGATTACAGCTTTGTAATAGAGGCTAAAGTCTGGGATTATGATGCTTCCTGCTTTGGTTTTCTTTTTCAATATTACTTTGGCTATTCGGGGCTTTTGTGGTTCCATACAAATTTTAGGATTGCTTGTTCTAGCTTTGAGAAGAATGTCGGTACAATTTTGGTTGAGATTTCATTGTATTTTATTATTACTTTAAAAAAAATTTAATGTTTATTTTTGAGACAGAGAGACAGAGCATGAGCAGGGGAGGGGCAGAGAGAGAGGGAGACACAGAATCTGAAGCAGGCTCCAGGCTCCGAGCTGTCAGCACGGATCCCGATGCGGGGCGCGAACTCACAAACGGTGAGATCATGACTTGAACTGAAGTCAGACGCTTAACCGAGTGAACCACCCAGGCACCTCTGTATTTTATTATTTAAAAAAATTTTTTTTTAAGTTTATTTATTTACTTTGTGTGTGAGAGAGACAGAGGGAGCAGGGGAGGGGCAGAGAGAGAGGGAGAGAGAGAAAATCCCAAGCAGGCTCTGCACCGTCAGCACAGAGCCCAATGTGGGGCTTGAACTCACGAGCCATGAGAGATCATGACCTGAGCGGAAGACAAGAGTCGCATGCTTAACCACCTGAGCCACCCCGGCACCCCGCATTTACTCACTTCTAATGCTCATGGCTCTGCGGGTGGCCAGGGTGGATACCACTAAGAACCAAGTATGGCATAGTGGTTTCACCCAGGCCCTCAAACTAGGGACTTGTGCTCTCCTGCCCTGGCACATCCTGTGGCCTGTGCACTCCTCAGGGCCCCCACATTTCTGGCGGCTGAATGGCTTAAAGCCACCTGAGTGTGTATCTCGTGCGAGAAGAAAGACCACGATCTTGTGAAAATGAAGACCTTAAATCTGTTCTTGTTTCTGTTCATCTGGGTCTGACCGAAACGCAGCCAGAGGGACAGTGGCTGTGTGAGACCACCAGGTGGCGCCAGAGAGCTCTTTCCCCACAGCCTGCCGGACCAGCATCCTCACAGCATTGTGATTGAACACTTTTGGATCCAGAACGTCGTCCTCTCTTATCGGCATGAATCCAGCCATTTTAGGTAGTCAGAGGGGCTGAGAAACAGAAGGTAGCTGGAACCTTCCCAAATACATTCATTATGCACTAGGAAATTCAAAGGACCTGATGAAAAGCCCATTGTGTTTTAGGAAAACGTCACTATCCCCAATAGCCAGAATATCCTTATGTGTAGCTTATAGGTACAACCTTTCACTGGGTGATTTGTTTTTTTAAAAGCTCTTAATTTCTACTGTGGTTGTCAACTATGTCTTCTTGAAATAGACATGCATCTATATGTGTTATCTTTTTATTTTATTTTTTAACGTTTGGCTGTTTTTGAGAGAGCGAGAGACAGAACATGAGCAGGGGAGGGGCAGAGAGAGAGAGAGAGAGAGAGAGAGAGAGAGGGAGAGAGGGAGACACAGAATCTGAAGCAGGCTCCCAGGCTCCAAGCTGTCAGCACAGAGCCCGATGCGAGGCTGGAACTCCTGAACTGCGAGACCATGACCTGACCTGAGGTTAGATGCTTAACAGACCGAGCCACCCAGGCATACCTGTATTGTCTTTTTATTTTTATTTTTATTTTTTTAATGTTTCTTTATTTTTGAGACAGAGAGAGACAGAGCATGAACGAGGGAGGGTCAGAGAGAGAGGGAGACACAGAATCCAAAGCAGGCTCCCAGGCTCCAAGCTGTCAGCTCAGAGCCCGACGCGGGGCTCGAACTCACGGACTGTGAGATCATGACCTGAACCGAAGTCGGCCGCTTAACCGACTGAGCCACCCAGGCGCCCCTGTATTGTCTTTTTAAAAAGGAGGGAGTGCGTGTACTTTTGGAGCCCTGCTGCCCCCCCTCCCCCCAAGTAAGCCAGCACATACCCCAGTCTTGCCATGTGCTGGGTTGGAAGATGTTGCCACAGATTATAAGGCATTTTCTTTTTCAGGCTTCCTTTTTTTATTTGTTTCCTTTGCCTCCTCTCTCAGTCTAGTTTATTTCCTTCATTAATTAAGTATAAAGGAAGGTGAAACACATCCTTGATGCGATAGCACAGAAAATGCCATCTGAACATGAGACTCATGTAGCCAGAACCTTCCTCACGAGGATTTGGAGAAACTCGATGAGGTACACTTTGGGATTGCAATCCCCTTACTTCTGTGGTGTGATGAAGTTGTCTGTTTTTTTTTGCTCTTGTTCATGGGGAAACTCCTGAAGTCAACACATTCCACATTTTGCCACCCATCTACTTTTCCTCCTTAAGTATGAGTTGTCAGAACGTTTTTATTTTAACGTTTATGTATTTGTTTTTGAGGGAGGCGCAGAGAGAGAGAGGGAGAGAGAGAGAATCCCAAGCAGGCTCCACACTGTCAGCGTGGCTGGAACACAGGAACCGTGAGGTCACGACCTGCACCGAAATCAAGAGTCAGACACTTAAGTGACTCGGCCACTCAGGCACCCCGTGAGTTGTCAGAAGGTTTAAGTTATACATACTTTTCAGATTTCTTTAATACTCTTTACTACTGTTTTGAGAGAGAGTGTGTGTGTTAGAACACACGAGCAGGGCAAGGGCAGAGGAGGAGAGAGAGTCCCAAGCAGGCTCCACACCCAGCCCAGAGCCCATCGTGGGGCTCAATCTCATGACGCTGGGATCATGACCTGAGCTGAAGTCAAGAATCAGACGCTCAACTGACTGAGCCACCCAAGCACCCCGGGTTTCTTTAATATGCTTTTAACATTAATACCCTTTAATGTCTTTGCCTGCCTGGAAGAATGTCTGCTCTCTGTCAAGCACCTAGAGAGGCTCAGTTTGAGCCTCTTGAGCTGCAGACTGGCCACAGTGAGCGAGTTCTGTCCCAAATTGGAGACGTGGAGACAATGGAGACTGGGAGAAGCAGATGCGTGGCTCTCCTCACACACCACCGTTGTCTTGGATGCTCTGTGAACATTTACATGGCAGCTGTAGGGATTTGCGACTGAACCTCCCTTATCGTTCCCAGGCGGTGTAGCCAAAAAAAGAATAAGCCACCGATGGGAGGGTGCGGACAGGGGCGCAGGAGCCCAGGAAGACGCTGCATACGGTGTTCACAAGTCCTGGCTGAACGGACTAGAGCCGTCGTTCTAGGGCATCATGAATTCACACGATGGGGACCCTTAGCTGACTTCACAGACACTCTGAGAGGCTCAGAGGAATGAATGCGCCCCTGCTCGTCTCAGTTAATGTCAAGATGTCTGCGTTTACTTAGTGAAGTGAGTAAATAGAAGTCATCCAGGGATGCCTGGGGGTCAATCGGTTAAGCATCTGACTCTTGATTTTGGCTCAGGTCGTGATCTCACGGTGCAGGAGTTCGAGCCCTGCAGTGGGCTTTGTGCTCACAGTGCAGAACCTGCTCAGGATTCTCTCTCTCTCTCTCTCTCTCTGCCCCTCCCCTGCTCTCTGTCTCTCTCTCAAAATAAATCAACTTTAAAAAAAAAGGAAGTGGTCTAAACTGTGTGTGACCCGGCTGAGCTGGGGACCCCCTGCACTTCTCTCTAGTGCATCTCTCCTCCTCAGGGAGGCTGACGGCTGTGTGCGTAGCTATGCTGAAACAGGAAAGACAGAAGGGTCCTTCCGGGGTCCTACTGATGGCTGAGGCGAGGACAGATTTATTTGCCTGTGTAGAGCAAAAATTGAAGAATAAGGCTTCGTTCACATTTTGGAGCTCATGACTCTCACTCTGCCTTAGGATGGGTTCTGCATTAATAAAAGTTAACAATCTTTCATATCCAGATACCGTGGAAAGCCCCGGAAGCAATGCTGTCAGTCACGCGGGAGTAGCCGTAACATATTTCCGTGTCTCACTCCCATCTTGGCACAGGGTTGTCCTTTATTTGCAATTCCTGAGTTGTCTGCGTTTTTTTTGTTTTGTTGTTTTTTTCAGGAAGAATGAGCTGAGCTGGAGGCCTCACTCCTGGCATGCCACCAAGTTTTCTGATAGCCACCCCGACACATCAGCATCTCCGTTCCCCTCTGCCAGCTCCTGTCCTTCCTGGCATGGCCGTCACCACCCCAGGTAGGCACTGTTTCCCACTGGGATGGACGATATTCGACATTCCACCAACATCCATGACTTCCCAGCCCTGCCACAAGAGCACCTTTCTTGACTTCAGCGTGATTTTCTTGCCTTGCCTTGCCTTGCCTTGCCTTGCCTTGCCTTGCCTTGCCTTGCCTTGCCTTGCCTAACAGCACCTTTCTTGACTTCAGCGTGATTTTCTTTTCTTTTCTTTCCTTTTCTTTTCTTTTCTTTTCTTTTTTTTAACATTTATCTATCTTTGAGACAGAGAGACAAAGAGTGAGCAGAGGAGGGGCAGAGAGAGAGAGAGACACAGAATCTGAAGGAGGCTCCAGACTTTGAGCAGTCAGCATAAAACCCGATTTGGGGCTTGAATTCATGAACGGCGAGATCATGACCTGAGTGAAAGTCCTATGCTTAACCAACTGAGCCACCCAGGCACCCCTCTTTTTTTTTTAATTTATTTATTTTGAGAGAGAGAGAGAGAGAGACACCGTGCCAGTGGTGGAGGAGCAGAGAGAGAGGAAGAGAGAGAGAATCCCAAGCAGGTTCTGCACTGTCAGCGCAGAGCCCCATGCAGGTCTCTAACTCACAAACGGTACAATCATGACCTGAGCCGAAATCAACAGTCAGAGGCTTTTTTTCTGATGAGGAAAAGCTGCTGACACACCATTACCAGTAGAAATGTCTAAATTCTTCACTGGGTAGGTAGGTGTCCAAGCCTTGAAAACAAAAACTAGGGGCACCTGGGTGGCCCAGTTGGTTAAGCCTCTGACTTCGGCTCAGGTCATGATCTCGTGGTTCGCAAACCCCATGTCAGGCTCTATGCTGACAGCTCAGAGCCTGGAACCTGCTTTGGATTCTGTGTCTCCCTCTCTCTCTTCCCCCGCCCCTGCCCACACTTTGTGTCTCTGTCTCTGTGTGTGTGTGTGTGTGTGTGTGTGTGTGTGTGTGTGTGTTTCTCTCTCTCAAACAAAAAATAATAATAAACATTAAAAAAAAAAAGAAAACAAAAACTAAAACACCAAGAGCAAGGATGAACAAGTGTGCTTTCTCATTTATGTTGTTTAATAAATCAGGAGCTTGGGGACTTACCTTTTTGGGCTGAATCCCTTTGGGCCAGCCAGGTCAGTGGTCCTGAGCTGAGTGGGAGGGCTGTCCATCCACCCATGTGCCTACAGCAAGCACCTTTCTTCTGAGAGTTTTACGTACACATTAGAAGGCAGAAGCAGGGCGCCTGGGTGGCTCAGTTGGTTGAGCCTCTGACTTGGGCTCAGGTCATAATCTCACGGTCCGTGAGTTCGAGCCCCTCATCAGGCTCTGTGCTGACAGCTCAGAGCCTGGAGCCTGCTTGGGATTCTGTGTCTCCCTCTCTTGCTGCCCCTCCCCCCTCACACTCTGTCTTTCTCTGTCTCTCAAAAATAAATAAACATTAAAAAAACTTAAGAAAAAGAAGACAGGATCTGCCTAAGCGTTCGGCAAGTGTATTGCAGCGAGGCTCCCAGGCCGTTCTCTTAAGCATCAACACCCTCTCCCCAGCCCCCAGGGCTCTCCTTACAGAGGAAATCAGGGCTTCACAGCCCACATGCCAGGGTGCCATCCAGCGTCAGGGGCCCAGGGGTGCTTTCCCACTGAGCGGGAGACCCAGATGCTGGGAGTTGTAGGTCAGTGGATGGAAGGGGAGTTCTGGGCTACCTGGAGTCCACATTTCAGGGTCAGAAGGGCTAACGTGTCAGGCAGGTGTGTGGCCACACCACAGGGGTGTTGGCTGGAGGAGGCATCTCCTGGCCACCTTGGGTGAGTGGCCAGCGTCCTCCCAAGTCTCATATTAAAAGGATGATGGCTCTGTCTCCCTCTCTCAAAATAAATAAATAAACTTAAAAAAAATTTTTAGAGACGGGGGAGGCGCCTGGCTGCCTCAGTGGGTTAAGCGTCCGACTTCGGCTCAGGTCACGATCTCATGCTTCAAGCCCAGCTTCGGGCTTCTCACTGACAGTGCAGAGCCTGCTTGGGATTGTCTCTGTCTCCCTCTCACCCTCTCTTCCCCCACCCCAAAATAAATAAGTAAACTTAATATTTTTTAAGCAGGGTGGCTTTGGGTGTGTGCAAGCCCATGTATGAGCGTGTATATGTATGTATATGTACAGGTGTATCTGTAAGTGTGGCGTGTGCACATGTATGTAAGTGCATGCATGCGCGTGTGTGCTTGAATGTATGTGTTTGTGTATGTGAGTGTGCGTGCGTATCTGTTATGGAAGGGCATTTGTGCCTGTGTGTGTAGAGCTAATGTAACCATCTCAAAATCAGTTTTTGATCGTTAGTAAACACCGGTCTGCTACAAACTTCTGAAGTACTCCTGTGAAGGCAATACATCTCAATGCATTGACCTGTTGAAAGTGACAGGAGATGATGGTATTTGGAGTCCAGGGTATTTTTGAAAAACCACAGATTGTCAACTGAGTAGTAAAAGTTAAGTGAAAAGTGGGCCTTTTATTTTCATTATCAAAGTGACGTAAAGTAATACGATTTCCATTACGCCCATTTGGTGGTTTGTTGATGAAAGAATCACGTTTGCTGCCCACACGCGTGTGGGAACAGTGCTGGGCACTATTTATAGCTGCCCGGACCTCAAATGTTACAGAGAAATCACCTCCAGGGCACTGAGGGGAGGGTGCAGCAGAACCGCCTCCTGTTCTGTCTGAGAAGGGCACTGCTCTGTCCTTTTAGGAAAGGGTATACAAGCCAACGGTCCCCTGCCTTCAGGACAATGTCACTGTCCCCGGTAGCTGCCGTATCCTCAGAGCTTGTAGATGGAGCCCTTGTTGTGTGTTTTCGTTGGTTCTCTTGTTCATTTGTTTGTTTTATAAATGGTCAGTGATGTGCTTTTCCAAATGTTTGTTTATTTTGAGAGAGAGAGAGAGAGAGAGCAAGTGAGCACACAAGAACAGGGGAGGGGCAGAGAGAGAGGGAGAGACAGAATCCCAGGGAGGCTCTGGGCTGTCAGCCCAGAGCCCGACTTGTGGCTTCAACTCACAAACCCTGAGACCGTGACCTGAGCCAACATCAAGAGTCGGACGCTTAACCCACTGAGCCACCTAGGCCCCTTGTGTTTTGGTTTTGGTTTTGTTTTTGTTTTTGTTTTTGTTTTTTTTGGAGAGTGGGTTGCAATTTTATTTTTTATTTATTTATTTTTTTTCAGTATATGAAGTTTATTGTCAAATTGGTTTCCATACAACACCCAGTGCTCATCCCAACCCTTGTGTTTGTTTTAAGAGTGATTTAGCCAGTTCGGTCTCCTGTGTCCTTGCCCTAATCACACAGTTTTCCCTTTCATCCTGGTTCTCCCCAAACCTAAAGTCGCCAGGGTTGTGGTAGTTTTTCTTGTTTTTTGGTGTCTTACCTTAAAGCCTGAATGTTCCAGCTTTGTTGAACTTTAATGAAACCAGTTTTTCTTTTTTTAAATGTTTATTTTTGAGAGAGAGAGAGAGAGAGAGTAGGGCAATGGGTAGAGAGCTAGGGAGACAGAGAATCCCAAGCAGGCTCCACGCTGCCAGCTCAGAGCCCCACACGGGGCTTGAAACCAGAAACTGTAAGATCATAATCTGAGCCAAAATCAAGAGTGGGATGCTCAACTGACTGAGTCACCCAGGCTCCCCACGGAAGCATTTTTAACATGCTTGGATAAGTAGTTTTACCATCGAGAGCCATTAGCCTCCTATATACACTGTCACTACCTCATAGAATAACTGATTCCTTAACAAACATATCTCCCAGCTTGTAGCAACAAACCTGATTTTGTATTTCCCTGTCTTAGGCCCCATCCTGCTTCAGAACCAGTATTTTTGGCATTCAGGTACAGCTCCAGTGAACTCTGTCAAGTTAATGAGTCCCCTGAGCACGACAGTGTTTGTTTTGCTAAGAAAGCCTGTGGCTTGGGTCCTTTATCAAATATTCCATTAACTGAGAGTTAAGAGGAGCTCTTGGTACTTTAATATTTGGGTGTGGAAAAGTAACATTATCTCTGGATTTCCCCTTTTAATTTGAAAATTATCGTTATTTGGGGCACCGGGGCGGCTCACTCGGTTAAGCATCCAACTCGTCCTGGTCTCACTGTTCGTGAGTTCGAGCCCCACATCGGGCTCTGCACTGACAGCTCAGAGCCTGTTTGGGATTCTCCCTCTCTCCCTCTCTCTCTGCCCCTCCCCTGCTCTCTCTCTCTCTCTCAAAATAAATAAATAAACCTAAAAATATTTTAAAAAGAAAAAAGAAAATTACTGTCATTTGATTGCTGCTTCGGTTTTAGTAATCCATAACAAGAATCCTTTTATACGCTAAACCCTGGGGTTCACAGTCTTGTTCTTTGAGGGGGCAGGTAGGAAATATTTTAGGCTTCATGGGTCTCTGTCAGTTGCAGGTACCCAGCTCTGCCATTGTCGCTCAGAAGCATTCACAAACAGTGTGTAAACAAATGGCCATAATTGTGTTCCAATCACAGCTTATCTGTGAGTGCTGCGATTTGAATTTCCTGTCATTTTCACGGGTCACAGAATAATCTTTTTTTAAAAATGTCTTTAATGTTAATTTATTTTGAGAGAAAGAGAGAGAAAGAGAGAGACAGAATGCGAGCAGAGAAGGGACAGAGAGAGAGGGAGACATAGAATCCAAAGCAGGCTCCATCCAGGCTCTGAGCTGTCAGCACAGAGCCCGACGCACAGCTCAAACTCACGAGCCATGAGCTCATGACCCGAGCCAAAGTTGAACGCTTAACCCACTGAGCCACCCAGGCGCCCCGGCATCTGGACGTTTCTGTGTGGGGCCAGCTGTGTTCTTGGTCCTGCTCTCCTCATTTGTCCCCTTTACTGTTGCTCGCTTCAAAAGCAAACTCTTCTCTCTGGTTCTTTCCTCCTAGTTCTTCCTCCCATGACCTGTCTGGCACGTGGGAGCACACGAATCTGCAGCGTACCTCTGACCACTTTAGTTCCCTGGGGAGCGTCGACAGCCTGGACCACCCCTCCCAGCCCTACCCCTCCGGACGCCTCTCCGCCGCCAGGTCCAATGGCAGCATCGACCACCTGGGCGGCCCGAGCAAGCGGGACTCAGCTTACGGCTCATTCTCCACCAGCTCCAGCACGCCCGACCACACCTTGCCCAAGGCTGATGCGTCCTCTGCGGAGAACATCCTCTACAACGTGGGCCTGGGGGAGGCCTCCAGGCCAGGCGGCCGGCAAGGCCAGGCTGTCAGTGACCCCCAGGGCCTGGAGGACAGGCTCGGGTACTTCCCACCCCGGGTCCCCCGTGACGGCAGCAGAAGCCCCAGGCCAGAGGACAGTCCTGAGACCAAGCTGGCCACCCCTGGAAAATCAAATTTGGGACCGGTTTGGTATGTCCCCGATAAGAGAAAAGCACCTTCCTCCCCTCCTCCACCGCCTCCCCCTCTCCGCAGTGACAGCTTCGCTGCCACCAAGAGCCACGAGAAGGCCCAGGGCCCTCCACTCTCAGACACCGCCAGTGTGCAGCACTTTCCAGGCCCACCCTGGGCCCAGCCCCGCAGTGACTGGAGACCAGAGCCCGCCAGTCAGCAGTGGAGGCCGGCACGGCCCGGCAATGGGAAGAGAGTCGGGAGCTCGGGCCCTGCACCCCACATCCCCCTGGACGGTGGGGTGCCGACCCCTGACCACAGGCCGGGCGGCTTCCCAGGGGCCCCCGGCCGGCTTCAGGCCTCCCTGTCCAGCACGGACGTGCGTTTCCCTCAGGCCTCCTGTGGCTGCCAGCACCCGCGCCAGTACAGTGATGAGAGTCCGTTCTGTCACGACGGCCCCAGGGCCGCCTCGTCGCTGAGGGAGCAGCACTGTGTGGCCGTCCCTGGCGGCCGCCAGGAGCCTTCTGCCCACCGTGTCCAGGACGACGGCCCCACTCGGCTCAGGTGGCCCGGTGCCACTGAGCAGAAGGGCAACAGCGGTGGGCAGAGCCGCTACTACTGTGTGACCAGCAGACAGTGCCCGCAGGCAAGCGCCCAGGCGGGACAGCCCCATGAGGAATATTGGCAGTCTGACAGGGCCGCAGAAGCCCACGAACTCCCCAGTGAGCACCCGATGGGCCACGGGCCCTGGGGTCACATCCAGCACGAGGAGGAGGCCCCGGACACCCGTGAGAGCGACCAGGCAGCCAAGGGCCACCCCGTGGGAAGCGAGGAGCCACAGACAGCCGCCCACGGGACAGGAGCCGCGGGGAAGGAAGCCGCCGACGGCTTCCTGTGGGCCGCGGGAGAAGGCGGCAAGATCTCCCCTCGGAAGACGCCTATGCTGCACTCGCTGGCCCGGGAGGGGGCGCGCCCGCCCGACGACGGCCCGGGAGCTGGTGCCGAAAGGCCGCCCCCGTTCGATGGCCAGGTGGGCAGAGCCACCCGGAGAAGCGACCGCTTCGCCACCACCCTGAGGAACGAGGTCCAGATGCGCCGAGCCAACCTGCAGAAGAGCAGAAGCACGGTGGCGCTGGCTGGGGTCGACGAGGCAGCTCGGGAGGCCGGCGGCTGGCAGGTGGAGCCGGGAGGCGTCCCCGGCGCCTCCCCAGAAGGTTCCTTCCGGGGCACCTATAAAGACCACCTGAAGGAGGCCCAAGCCCGGGTCCTGAGGGCCACGTCCTTTAAGCGCCGTGACTTGGAGCCCAGCCTGGCCGATCGTCCTGCGGGGTCAGCAGAGCCGCAGACTGAGGAGCACAGCACACACCTGGATGCCGCCCCCCACTTCTGGGAGGGGGGCCTGCCCAAGCCGTCCCCGTCTGGAGGGGGCCTGCCGCACGTTCCCCGCATTGGGGGCCGGAAACGGTTCACGGTGCAACAGAAGCTGAAATCGTACTCCGAACCCGAGAAAATGAACGAGGTGGGGCTCGCAGGGCCCGATCGCCCCCACCGGCACCCCGGTGCGTCCGAGGACACCATGGGCACATTCGCCGACAGGTGCAAGTTTTTTGAGGAAAGCAGCAGACCCATTCACCAGAGACCTGGGCAGAGGCAAGCGCTCTGTGGATTCCTGAAGGAGAAGCTGGAGAGGCCGCGGACAGCGGGCCACGGGTACGAGGGTGCAGAGCCTTGGTTCCAGAACAGGGCCCACACGACCTCCCTTGGAGAGAACCCCAGCAGTCATGGAAAAACGGTGAACATGGGAAAACCAGAACCGCCTCAGAGACTTGGAACCTTTGCTGAGTATCAAGCCTCTTGGAGGGAACAGAGAAACGCTCTAGAAGCCAGGAGTTCTGGGCGGTATCACTCAGCGGATGACATCTTGGACGCAGGTCTGGATCAACACGAGAGGCCACAGTACGTTCATGGAAGGTCCCGTTCCTCACCATCCACAGACCCCTACAAACAGGTAAGGTTTGTGCCCCAACCAAGGAAGAGCTGCCCCGGGCTGCTGTCTTAAGGCACATATAGGATGCCCTGAAAATACGATGGCCCAATGTCAGTGTCGCTTGTGTCCCGCCGTTTGGGCATCGTTTGTGTGCACCGGCTCTTCTCGTGTCAACTTGTGTGAAAGGTACCTGGGGACTAAACAGGTACATCCATGACAATTTAACTCCGTATCCGTGTGCCTGTCTTGAATCCCCGGCCTCCCCATCGTCACTTGCTTCCGCTGTCTTTCCTCATAATTAGCTTGCCCCAACCTTAACACCACGTAAAGAATTTGGGGGGAACCCTAGAAAATGGTCAGTTCTCCTCTGAAATGAAAAGGGGTGAAGACAGTGTATGATACACGATAGCAACTCTTCAAATGCTGAGGCCTTTAAAATTTTTAATATTTGTTCCTTGTAGTATTTTTTTTCAAATATGTTTAGATTCCTCCAGAACAAATGTAATTAAACATGCAATGCATTAAACTATTGCACTTTTTATAAGGTGAGAATTCTTTTTATTTTTTTTTATTAAAAAGAATTTTTTTAAGTTTATTTTGAGAGAGAGAGCGAGTGAGTGAGCAGGGGAGGGGCGGGGGGAGAATCCCAAGCAGACTCCATGCTGTCAGCACAGAGCCCAACGCGGGGCACGACTCACAAACTGTGAGATCGCGACCCGAGCCGAAACCAAGAGTCAGACGCTTTAACTGACTGAGCCACCCAGGCGCTTATATAAGGTGAGAGTCCTAATGCTAAAAGTTGACTTTAAGCTTTCTAGAAAACTTAAAACATTCCAGTGTCATCTCGCCTCTTTCTCTCTCTCTCTCGAAATATAAATAAACATTAAAAAAAACTTTTTTTTAAAAGAACCAGTAGTAGGTTCAATACACAATATTCAGGGGGTGCCTAGTTGCCTTAGTTGGTTGAGCGCCTTTTTTTTTTTTAATGTTTATTCATTTTTGAGAGACAGAGTGCAAGCGGGGGAGGGGAGAGAGAGAGAGAGACACAGAATCTGAAGCTGGCTCCAGGCTCCGAGCTGTCAGCACAGTCTGACACGGGGCTCGAACTCAAGGACGGTGAGACCATGACCTGAGGCAATGTCAGACGCTTAACCGACTGAGCCACCCAGGTGCCCCAAGCGTCTGTCTCTTGATTTCGGCTCAGGTCACCATCTCACGGTCCATGGGTTCAAGCCCTGTGTCAGGCTGTGTGCTGTCCGTGCAGAGCCTGCTTCGGATCCTGTCTCCCTCTCTCTCAGCCCCTCCCCAGCTCGCTCTCTCTCTCTCTCTCTCTCTCTCAAAAATAAATAAACACTAAAAAACAACAGTTTGGAGAGCGGAGCTTGTGAGCCCTGTGGCTGAGTGTCATTACAAGGCGGCAGGCTGCGTCCTCGCCTCCGCGGCACAGGCTTGCGGGGCAAACCCACAATGAGGGGGTTCGTAATAATAGATGTCTTGAGGAAGGCAGCTTGATGATTCGGAGTTTCACTGTGCTGCTCTTGGCAGGAAGCTGCCATCGAACCACAACAGCAAGTGGGGGACGCTGGTGAGCACAGGCAACTTTCTGCCACCGTCCGGGCCGAGGAGGGACGCCCTAATCCGAGGTGGGTGAATTCTGGGTTTGGGGTTGCTAAGAAGACATCTTGGAGGTGGCCTTCTCGATGGTGGGTGAATGCTTGGTTCACGTGATTGGGCCTCTGGTGGTTTTTTTGCCAAAGCCAGCATGGCTGCTAACTGGATGCAGTTTCCAGCACCTCAGCGTCCCCGCTGCAGACGTGGTGCCGTTTGAGCAGAGCCTGTAGCCTTGCGCCGCCTCCAGCAGAAGCGTCTCAAGGGCGAAGATGTCTTCTGATGCCATCGTGGCTTCTTTTTTTTTTTTTTTTTTTTTTTTTTTTTTTTGGTTCTTAAAATGGCTGCTGTGTTTTCTGTACAGTACGGTTCTTTATGTTCACAGAATGAGAAATCCAGTGTAATGTGCTTGAATGAAATGCTTTATCCAGAATGCTCGTTGAAAGGATGCTTTAATGATCTAGTACACAGCTGGGCTGCCGGGGCGTGGTCTCCAAATTGGAGTTGCCTGGGAAGATTGTCAGAAAGGAATGGAGCCAGCCTTTCTAAATTGGGCTTATTTCGAGCTCGAAAATAGAAATCAAGTCCGTCGGCTCCTCAAGAGGATCTGAAAGACTGGTGGATGGTAGCAGTGTTATTAGCACGTTGTGTGCCATAGTTCTCAAATGTGGCCAGTGTAGCTGTTTAACTGTAGTGAGGATAGAATTTAGACTGATTAAGTAAATGAATCAATAGTGTCATCTCGCCCTTGATATGCACGAGGAGGGAGGGAGATGGAAGCATAGAATACTGTAGGACCTGTGGTATCAGCTTATTTTAAGAGGGCTGATAGGGGTGCCTGGGTGGCTCAGTCGGTTGAGCGTCCACCTTTAGCTCAGGTCAGGATCTCACGGTTCGTGAGTTCAACCCCCACATCAGGCTTGCTGCTGTCAGCTCAGAGCTCGCTTCAGATCCTCTGCCCCTCTCTCTCTGCCCCTCCCCCATGCACACTCTCTCAAAAATAAAACATTTTTTAAAAAAGAGGGTTGATAGAACAGTGGAAATAAAACTACACAATTGGGTCACTGAATACAGATCTTTCTACTGCTTTGAGAATATCTGGTGATTGGTGTGATATTCAAATTTAAACACTTAACCTCAAAATTCAGGGTTCTGTTGCAGAAATAACCAATTTAAATGTTTGCTTTTGAGAGCCTTCTATACTGGGGTTTTATTTCATTTGGCTTTAAACTCGAGTGCTGTTAGCCTCACAGGAGAGTATCCAATCTTTACGTGGCTCTGAGGGGACACGAGTGGTATTTTGTGTAGGAAGTCTGTGTAATTATCTGCATGGCTAAAACCAAGAATCCCTGGGTAAGAAGGAATGGCCGCTGAATAATACACCTACGGAATGGAGCAGTTTTTGAGAAACACAATCACAGCTTTATTACTATACATTCTGGGTAAGTCACATGCCCAGCACCAGCTGTACTCTTTCTTCCAAGCCCACTTCTAGGCTGTGTTGCAGTTGTGAGAGCGCTCGGTGCACCCTGCGTGTGCGAGCTCTGGTTTCACCCCTGTGCTCCTGCCATGTATGTATTTCACTGATCCTGCAGAGGGTTTGTGTGGTGGTTAGAGTTAGCGTCCCTGTGGTGAACAGAGTCCTAATGAATAGCTCTAATGTACAGTGTGTGTGTGTGTGTGTGTGTGTGTGTTTGTGTGTGGGGTAAATGGCACTATCAATAGTGAAAGGGTCAAGAGGAACAGGGGGAGGGACCATATGCTTCATTTATCATGGCTGTGTCTTCTAGCGGACTGTGTAAACACCCTGAAGAAATTAGTTCCAGAAGCTTTCTGCTTTTGAGCTACAGACCCAGCAATTTTCAGAATTGTGTGCACTTTCAAAGAGTGGCAGGACTCAATGAAATTCTAGAATAGGAGCATTGAAAAGCCATTCCCAGTTTTTTTCAGAGAATGTTTGTTTTTCGAAGTATCAGTAAGAAATAATGTACTTAAAACATTAAATCTGGGAATAAAAAATGAAAACTCAGGTTAAGGACTGTCTTTTGCTCACCAAAAATAAAATCCTATAATACAAAGATTTTAAGATACCTAATGTTTTGCATAAATTTTTTAAATGTTTTATTTATTTTTGAGAGACTGAGAAACAGCACGAGTGGGGAAAGGGCAGAGGGAGAGAGGGAGACACAGAATCCGAAGCAGGGTCCAGGCTCTGAGCTGTCAGCACAGAGCCCAACGTGGGGCTCGGGTTCACAAACTGTGGCATCATGACCTGAACCGAAGTCAGACACTCAACCAACTGAGCCACCAGGTGCCCTGCATGAATTTAAAACAATATAAGTGTGTCTATAAAAAATATGAATTACTGGGGTGCCTGGCTGGCTCAGTCAGTACAGCATGGTACTTTTGATCTCGGGGTTGTGAGTTTGAGCCCCACACTGGGCGTAGAGATTGCTTAGAAATAAAATCTTAAAAAAAAATTACTGATCTGATAATGGGGCAGGATAATGAATGGTTTTCATTGCATTCTGTTGAGACAAGAGTAGGGCATCAAGATAAGAGTTACTTGTTTACACAAACCACACAGAGAACATTTTTGTGAGGGTCAAGGTTCTGTTCTATATAAAGATAAATAGGACAAAGGTTCTGCTCCCGAAGGACCTCACAGTGTAGGAGGGAAGTACAGACACCCATACTTAACCACTGAAGAGGTGACACATAAAGTATAATTTTGGTGAAAAGTTACGTGGTGCTTCCGAATCTTGGAGGAAAGAGGATGGGGTGACTTCTGGATGAGTCCTGGGGAAGACGGGGGGTTTGATCTGAAATCAGCCCACTCCCATGAGAGCAAATCGAATCGCGTGCACTTAGTACCAGCTTTCCCTGTGGTGGGCAGCGTCCCCTGCCCACACCCGACCCTCCGTCTCCTGGCTTCTGTTCTCTGAGGCTTTGTACCAGCTCTCCAAGCCCCGTCATTCTGGCCAGCACAAGTCTGCTTCCTGCAAAGCTGCTCCCCCGCTGACTTGGGGTCCCTCGTAAGTCGGATGCAGTAGCTTATTCCGGCTATCGTAACAAAATACCAGAGACTGGGTAGCATCCACAAAAAAAAAAAAAAAAATTTGTCTTCTCACTCTTCTGGAGGCCAGAAGTCCAAGTTCGAGATGTCAGCCTCATTTCCCCCAAGGCTTTTTTCATGACTTGCAGACAGCCACCTCCTCCCCGCGTCCTCACGTGGTCTTCCCTCTGCGTGTCTGTGTCGTGATCTCTTGTAAGGCACCAGGCTGGATCAGGGTCCCCTCTGATGACTTCATTTTACCTTACTTACCTCTTCAATAACCCTCCATCCAAATAGTCACATTCTGAGGTCCTGGGGGTGAGGACGCAAGCATATAAATTTTAGGGGGATACAGTGAGTCCGTAACACTGGGAGGAATGTCGTTTCTGCCTTATACCTTAAACCAGTGCTGTCTGCTGCATCGGCCTTCTCAGGAAGTGTCACCCCATCATTGAGCGGCTGAGGCCACACCTGATAGGGGAGCATTTAAAATTTTTTAAATTTTTATTTATTTACTTGCTTATTTCTTTCTTTATTTTGAAGTGGGGGAGAGCAAGACCAGGGGAGGGGCAGAGACAGAAAAAAGAGAGAGAGAATCCCAAGCAGGCTCCGAGCCATCAGTGCTGAGCCTGATGTGGAGCTCAAACTCACGATCCATGAGATCATGACCAGGGCTGAAATCAAAAGTCCGGTGTTCGACGGACTGAGCCACTCGGGTGCCCCGTTACGGGAGCATTTAAAATAAAAGGAAGAGGGAGGCTGCCATCCTTGAGTGTGGCTGGTGAAGAGAGGGGAATTTGGCAGAACCTCCCTGGAGGGCTTTTTGGTGGCCCGTAACCACTGCAGGCACCTTCTGGTTCACTGATCCCACTTTGAAGAGTCGCCCTTCCAAGTGAACGGCAGCACAGAGGCATTCCCCGCTGAGGTGCTGACTGATGCTCACTTGGTGGGTGTGTTTGCACCCCACCTTTCCCAGTTCTCATGGAGTCACCCCCTTGCTGCCTGCTGGTCTCCTTGCCTGGATGGCTGGTAGTGCCTTTGAACGGGGTGGAGGTCAAAATCCTGTTTTTGCCCCTCGGTACCCTCCTTGCCGGGGCTCGGACCTGAGCCACAGCTCCCCTGGTCACCTTGCTGCCCAAGCCAAGGCCCACCTTCCTCAGGCAACACAATGCTCTCTGGGATCACATTCCCGTCTTCGTGCAAGCTTTCGTCATCTCCAGCCTGGACCACAGCAGCCACCTCCTCACTGGTTTTGGAAGATAGATTACAACTGTCCCAAGGCCCAAACCATTCAATGGCTTCTAGTTGCACTTGGAATAAAATGCAAACTCCTGACTGTGACCTGGAAGGCCCTGTATGCCCGTCCTTTTGTGGGGGGGCACCCTTCGTCACTCCTCTCCCATCCAGGCTCAGGACTCATTGCCACCTTCCTATCCCTTGAACAAGCCAAGCTCGTTTCTCCCGCAGGGCCTTGATGCTTACTATGAGACTGTTCCTGGAATACCACAAGCCTGCCTCAGGACATCTGCTTAGCAAATGGCAGCTGGGTGTTCATGCTCAGCTTGGGGAGGGGACCTGTGGAGCACAGTGACTGACAGATGGCTGGACCAGTTGTCAGGTGGACGAGTGGAGACATGGGTGGGTGGTGGATAGATAAATGCATAGGTAGGTGGATAAATAGGATGGATTGGCAGATGAATGGATAGGTACCAGCCTAACAGCCCTTGGTTCGGTCCTTGATTATGGTGGATAAGGATTCCGTGTTGGTACATTCTGTATGCTAAATGTCATTTAAGATTTTAGTTTATACAATAGTAAGTGAAACGGACTTGTCTTTCTGTCCTGGCATAACATTGAGAATCAAGACATAAATGTCTCAAAATAAATTTGGTAGTGTGGACTTGTTTTCCAGTATCATGTTTTTTAAATGTTTATTTATTTATTTTTGAGACAGAGAGAGTACAAGCAGGGGAGGGGGAGAGAGGGAGACACAGAAACCGAAGCAGGCTCCGGGCTCTGAGCTGTCAGCACAGAACCCAAGGCGGGGCTTGAACCCACGGACCTTGAGATCATGACCTGAGCCAAAGTCAGATGCTTAACTGACTGAGCCACCCGGCGCCCCTCCAATATCATATTTTAAAGCTTGTAAGAAAGCTAAGCTATGCTATAGGCGATTATTGTTCTCCGATTTGAGTGTTCAATGAGTACTGTGTTCTGGGAGGCTCTGGAGACCAAAGGTGATGAAAGGGGATCTAGGGGTGGAACACCGTGGCTGTGGGTGCTGGCAGGTTCTGTCTACGTAGCTGCCTTCCAGCCATTTCCACCCCCGCCTTTAGGAGCGAGTGCCAATGGGCTGGCACTGACCTGCAGACCTGTATCTTGTTGGGGCAGATGAGGAAGGAGGAGGAGGAGAAGGTATTCTGAACCCCAACAACTGTAAAATTGAATCTGTATGCAGTTGAGCTCTTTAGGGAAAATGTGCTTGAATATAAAATTCATAAATAAGCTAAACCCACCTGAGGGGCACCTTCCTGTACACTTTCCTTGAGAGGTGACTTGGCTTACAGAGGTTGGTTAGTGCAAAGACTGATTTTTCATGTTTTTTTTTAATTTTTTTTTTTAATGTTTATTCATTCTTGAGACAGAGAGAGAGACAGACCATGAACGAGGGAGGGTCAGAGAGAGAGGGAGACACAGAATCTGAAGCAGGCTCCAGGCTCTGAGCTGTCAGCACAGAGCCCGACGCGGGGCTCAAACTCACGGAGTGTGAGATCATGACCTGAGCCGAAGTCGGCCGCTCAACCGACTGAGCCACCCAGGTGCCCCAATGTATTTTTCATTTTAAGTTTACTTATTTTGAGAGAGAGAAAAGAGCACACGTGAGCAAGCAGGGGAGGGGCAGAGAGAGGGAGAGACATAATTCCAGGCAGGCTGTGTGCAGTCAGCACACAGCCCAACATGGGGCTGGAACTCAGAACCATGAGCTCATGACCTGAGCTGAGATCAAGAGTCAGCTTAATTTACTGAGCCATGCAGGCGCCCCTGACTTTTCATTTACTAAACAAGCTTCTTAAAAATAGATTTCAAAGTAAGAGAGATTAGCCAGCCAAAGTCTATTCCTCATTTGTTGCTTTAGGGAAGACCTTTGCTTTTCCTGGCCCTCAATTAGCTAAGGGGCAATTGAAGCTTTCCATTTTGGACTGCTCTGCTGGGTAATTATGCAGCCCGCGCTGGGATAACAAGGGGACACTCCAGCTTGGACGTTTTCCAGGGTGGAGCCAGCATCTGGCAGAGCTGGCACTGGGCATAGCTTCCTTCCTGGGAGGTGGGCTTTGTGCCTGCAGTGCTTACACACTTGGCCTCGGCCTTCCGTCCTGGAGAGGAGAAAGGGCGTGGCAGAAAAAACCCTGAGCCCCCCCGGGGGGGGAGGGGCTGCTGGTGGGTTGTAACTCCAGTTCATCCCTGCATTTGTAGCCACATGGCTTTTTAGGGAACGCAGAGTGAGGACAAGCGAGCGATTGCAGACTTTCTTCCATGCTGGCTTCGTCTGGTGACTTCACGTTATTTGAAAGGGACATGGTGGGGCGGCGTGTGCGGGTTATAGGATTTGGGGCCGGAGGCAGAGGAAAGACGGGAGACCCAGAGCCAGGACAGAAGAGGCGTGCCTACGGGGCGGGGGCAGGGGCGGAGGCCTAGGGGAGGACAGGGGAGGGGAAGCGGACGGCCCGCAGTTCTGAGTTCTGGGCGGGGAGAGGAGCCGGAACTGGGAGTCACATGACTTCCGGTGCTCTTCCGGGAAGACTCCCCCTCCCCCCCCCCCCCCCCCCCCCCCGCCTCTAGCTGCGCCTGCGTGCTGGGCGCGCGCCCCCTGCTGGCCGCCAGAGGCCGCTGCGTGCCCTTCCCTGACGGAGAGACCTCCACAGCCGCCCAGATGCAGAAACCCCCTGCTCTTTTATCCTCTTGTCTCTCCCGGCCAGTTGTCCGCTCTCTTCAGAGCTCAGACCCTTGTCGCTTGACCTTGGTTGAATTTGCACATAACGGTATTCATCAGTGTTTTTTTTTTCTTTGTCTGGAAATCCATCTAAGCATACCAAGACCCATCTCCTTTCCGTTCTCCCAGCCTGCTTCTACTCTCTAGGCTGTGTCTGAGGGCTCAGATGGTCTGGGAAATACCCCCTCAGCCACACACATTTAAATACTCCTTACGTTAACGCTGTTCATTTTGACAAAGGCATTGGCAAAGTCTGCTCTTCCTCCTTTGGAGATCATCTATGCTGCCTGTTAACTTTTGTAGAGTCTTCTGGTTGGTTGCCTAGTTAAGGTGCCTTCCATCTTGACTCAAGAACCAAGTTCCTATTTCTTATTTTTATTTATTTGTTTTTAATGTTTATTTTAGAGAGAGAGAGAGAGAGAGCACAGTTGGAGGGGGGCAGAGAGAGAGGTAGACGCAGAATCCGAAGTAGGCTCCAGGCTCTGAGCTATCAGCACAGAGCTGGATGCAGGGCTCGAACCCACAAACTGTGAGGTTATGACCTGAGCCAAAGTCCGTTGCCCAACCGACTGAGCCACCCAGGCGCCCCAGTTCCTATTTCTTCTAATGGGACCTAGCATGGCACTCTATTTGATCCATATTAAGTTGGCTTTCCTGCCATTAGTGGGTGAAGCCAAATGTCTTAATCAAACCTGAGTGATTAACTCAGGTTAGAAATATATGCACATCCCTGGGACTCCTGGGTAGCTCAGTCGGGGTTGAGCATCCCGCTCTTGATCTTGGCTCAAGTCATGATCCCAGGGACATGGGATCAAGCCCTGTGCTAAATGTGGAGCCTGCTTAGGGTTCTCTCTCTCTCTCTCTCTCTCTCTCTCTGTCTCTCTCTCTCTCTCTCTCTTTTACTCTGCCCCACCCTTGCCACAGAGAGGAGCGAGGTGTAGGGCCAGCAGAGTCCTCCCTGATGACCCAGTAGGGTCCTGGCTGAGTTGATGCGTTCCTTCTATACCTGCCTACCTCAAGGACACCATCCATTCAGCGTCATTCATTTTTAGAAACTTTGGACAGTAGACGTGCCAAATATAGGCACGTTGTTTGGGGCCAGGATAAGGCAGCCTAATGGCAGGTTTCTCCTTTGCTCCTTTTCCTTTGTGGGCATTTTTATATTAGAACTTCGAAATCATTGTGTGTGCAGAAAACCGTTGGGGAATGCCAGGCCCACCAACGCTGAGCTCCCCACAGGATGACTGTGAGGACTGGCCCGCTGTCTGGTTCTCAGTTCCACCTCCTCCCCTTAGGACTCACAGGCTTGTAGGTCTCTATCCAGAGGGCCTCAGTGGCCGTTCTTTGTCTCTGAGGTTACTCCAAATTACTTGCCCTCCCGCCCTTCAGTGAGGTTGTAAAGATTTATTTGTGGTAAGATCCAGACAACATAAAATTTCCCATTTGAATGTGTGCCATTCAGTGACATTTACTACATTGGTGTTGTGCAACCATCACCACTATCTAATCCCAGAACATTTTGTCACCCCAAAAGAAAACCACCTACCCACTAAGCAGTCACTCCTGACACAGGCTTACTTTCTTTAACTTATGAGATAACTTGACGTGATCCACCACGTGGGGCAAGAGTACGTCTTACAATACGCAGTTGTCGCCAGATGCGGGTGAGATGGGGACTCGGCTCTCGGCACTCACTTGCCACAGGCTCGGTTGTCAGGTTCTCGCACCCAGTCTCCAATCGGCTTAACCCCTGCATTTGCTGAAGGTCCACACACCTGAAATTAAAGAAAAGTCACCTATTTCTCTTAAGCGATTGAGATTGCGTCCCAATATTTCTTTTTTTCTTTTTTTTAATTTTTTTTTTTAACGTTTATTTATTTTTGAGACAGAGAGAGACAGAGCATGAACAGGGGAGGGGCAGAGAGAGAGGGAGACACAGAATCTGAAACAGGCTCCAGGCTCTGAGCCATCAGCACAGAGCCCGACGCGGGGCTCGAACTCACGGACTGTGAGATCATGACCTGAGCCGAAGTCAGACGCTTAACCGACCAAGCCACCCAGGCGCCCCACGTCCCAATATTTCTAAGCATGTGTTAAAACTACACATCGCCCAGGACTTCACGGAAGAGCACACAGAGCCGGCGGCGTGTTTTACGTCTGTGCCCCCAGCCCCACCCCAGTAGCCCTTTTTCCTCCCACTCCCAATACAGAAATCCTTGCCACCCCCACCAGAATTCAGAGGAAAGGAAGGCGAGGGAGGAAGACAAGCACGGGTAGTAACAGAATGGTTGCCTGAAAAATAGATCTCCTTCAGGGGCGCCTGGGTGGCTCAGTCGGTTAAGCGTCTGACTTCGGCTCAGGTCATGATCTCGCGGTTCGTGGGTTCCAGCCCTGCATTGGGCTCTGTGCTGACAGCTCAGAGCCTGGAGCCTGCTTCGGATTCTGTGTCTCCCTTTCTCTCTGCCTCCCTCCCCCCTCCCCCCTGCCCCGTGCCCCCTGCTTGTGCTCTCTCTCTCTCTGTCAAAAATAAACAAACATTTAAAAACAAACCAAAAAAATTATTGAAAAAAATAGATCTACTTCAGGTTTTCTCAAACAGCATTTGGAGCATGTTCTTGGGAATAAGCATGTTCTCTGTGTGAGTTTACTTTTCTGTCATTGTTTCCATACTAATCCTTCAATTCATAAAAGGATATTCCAGGTGATGTGCGTAACCGCACCTTGTACGTGAGGGAGTGGCACGTTATGTCAGTGGCACTCACATAACTGCCCCTGGCTGGGAGGAAAGAACCTGTCCACATTCATCCATTAAGCTATCCTTCTAGATCGGCAAAAGACATCAAGGTGCCTGGCCCCCAGAGCTCTTTGTCCTGTCAGTCAAAAGAAAAGCGACGGGTGAAATGAGGCCTTCTGTGACATCCAGAAAACCGGTAGCTGAACTGGAAAGTAGTGCTGAGGTATCAGGTGGGGCCACGGGAGAAACAGTTTGTTCCCAGAAAACTCCCCACACCATCGGATTCAACATCTGCTTTGTGGTCTTGCTCTCATAAAACGAGCAAATTTGTTTTGTGTTTTATAGCCTAGGAGCTATGAAAACAAAGAAAGTGAAATGTTTTATATTTATATTTATATATATATATTTATATTTATATTTATATTATATTTCACAGTACAGTAAAAAATAAAGCCGTATGTGAGATCGCATATGTCGGCAGAATCTATAGAGACACAAAGTACATTCGTGTTGCCAGGAATTTGGGGTCGGGGGGCAACGAGAATGGCTGCTGTGGTAGGTATGGAGTTTCTTCTGGGGGTGGCGAGGATGTTCTGGAATTAGATAGCATAGATAGTTGTACAATTCTGTGAACATACGAAAAAATATTGAGTTGTATACTTCCATGGGGTGAATTGTATGATATGTGGACTTTATCTCAATTTTTAAAAATCTGTGAACGCTGGGATTCCACAAAAAATAAGTTAATTTAAAATAAGTCTGGGGGTAACAGAAACCCATGAGGGAGGGGAAGGGGAAAAAAAAAAAAAGAGGTTAGAGTGGGAGAGAGCCAAAGCATAAGAGACTCTTAAAAACTGAGAACAAACTGAGGGTTGATGGGGGGTGGGAGGGAGGGGAGGGTGGGTGATGGGAATTGAGGAGGGCACCTTTTGGGATGAGCACTGGGTGTTGGATGGAAACCAATTTGACAATAAATTTCATATATTGAAAAAAACATATAGAATAAATAAATAAATGACCCTTCAGAGGAGTCCCACATCTCCTGGGGAAGCGCCTGCCTTAGTATCATCCTACAACTCTCAGTTGTCAGTGGGGAGCAACTCTGAACAAAGGCCTCAATGAAAAAGTAGTAATAGGGTTCAAAAAAAATGAAATAAAATAAAATAAAATAAGTCTGGGGGAACCTGGCTGGCTCAGTCAGTGGAGCATGTGACTCTTGATCTCAGGCTTGTGAGTTCGAGCCGCACGGTGGTGTAGAGATTAATTAAAATCTTATTTATTTAAAAAAAAAATTTTAATGTTTATTTATTTATTAAGAGAGAGACAGAGCACAAACTTAGGGCAGAGGTGAGGGAACAGAGAGAGAGGGACACACAGACTCCGAAGCAGGCTCTAGGCTTTGAGCTGTCAGTACAGAGCCTGACCCGGAGCTCAAACCCCCTAACTGTGAAATCATGACCTGAGCCAAAGTTGGATGCTTAACTGACTGAGCCACCCTGGCACCCCAAAAATAAAATCTTGAAAATAATTAAAAAATGAAATGAATCCAGGCATGACTCAAGTCTGAGAAATGCAGCTGTAGCTCTGAGGTCGACAAAGTTTGTAAAGGGTCAGACAGTGACTTTTCTTGACTTCGGGGATCAGACTATTCACGTGGTGATGGCTCAGGTCTTGCAGCGTGGAGGCAGCGATGGCAGGTACATACAGGAGTGTGTGGCTGTGCTCCAGAAAAACGTGGCAGAAAGGTTCGCCGGCCCTGGGGTTTGGCCGAGGGATGGCTGTCGGTGAGTGTACTTTTCAGGATTGGGAATGCAGGTCATGAATGGAGCTCTCTTTACACATTCCAGAGAGCCTTCTTTTATGATTCTCTTGCCACATGAGATCCATTTCTCTTGTCATCTTCATTTTACTTGTCTCCTGGGAGGTGGTTGAACTTCTGGAGCTTGAACGGTCCACCGAGTAGAGGTGCTGGGGCTCCTTCACAGCGTAGGGGTAGAGGACGGCGCGGGATGCTCGAACCACGGGCTCCTTTGTGATGTTCTGACTCGCAGTGATGGTGTGGGGTAGGGTCCTCGGACCCTAATGACCAACTCGGGAAGGGCTCAAGGCTTCACCAAAACTTCCCAAGAGGCGAGGGAGAAGAGTTCTTCTGGAGTGTAAGTGCTAAGGTGCTTATCTTACTCTGTTCCCTTTTTATTTGTGGAATTCTTCAAGAGCGCAAATGTTCTGTGTCAGTTAAAGACCAGGACTTGTATGTAATTTATTACAAGTATTTATAATATAAAGTCTTTTTTTGTAATTAAAAAAAAATTTTTTTAATGTTTGTTTATTTTTGAGAGAGAGAGCGTGAGCAGGGAAGAGGCAGAGACAGAGGGAGACACAGAATCTGAAGCAGGCTCCAGACTCTGAGCTGTCAGCACAGAGCCCCACATGGGGCTCGAACTCACGAACCGTGAGATCATGACCTAAGCCAATGTTGGGTGCTTAACCGACTGAGCCATCCAGGCGCCCCTTTTTTATTTAAGTTAGTTAACATGTAGCGTAGTAATGGTTTCAGGAGTAGAACCCAGTGATTCATCTCTTACATACGACACCCAGTGCTCATCCCAAAAGTGCCCTCCTTAATGCCCATCACCCATCTAGCCCGTCCCCCCACCCACCTCCCCTCCAGCAACTCTCAGTTTGTTCTCTGTATTTAAGAGTCTCGTATGGTTTGCCTCCCTCCCTGTTTTTACCTTATTTTTCCTTCTCTTCCCCTATGTTCATCTGCAGTGTGTCTTAAATTTCACATATGAGTGAAATCATATATTTGTCTTTCTCTGACTTAATTCGCTTAGAATAAGACGCTCTAGTTCCATCCACGTTGTTGCAAATGGCAAGGTTTCATTCTTCTTGATCATTGAGTAATACTCCATTGTGTGTGTATATATAAACCACATCTTCTTCATCCATTCATCAGTTGATGGACGTTTGGACTTTTTCCATAATTTCACTATTGTTGAAAGTGCTGCTATACACATTGAGGTACATGTGCCCCTATGAATCAGCACTCCTGTATCCTTTGGATAAATACCTAGTAGTGCAATTACAGGGTCCTAGGGTAGATCTGTTTTTAATTTTTTGAGGAACCTCCTGTTATCCAGAGTGACTGCACCAGTTTGCATTCCCACCAGCAGTGCAAAAGGGTTCCCCTTTCTCTGCATCCTTGCCAGCTTCTGTTGTTTCTTGAGTTATTAATTTTAGTCATTCTGATGGGTGTGAGGTGGTATCTCAGTGTGGTTTGGATTTGTATTTTCCTGATGATGAATGATGTTGAACATCTTTTCACATGTCTCTTTGCCATCTGGATGTCTTCTTTGGAAAAGTGTCTGCCCATTTCTTCACCGGATTATTTGTTTTTTGGGTGTTGAGTTTGGTAAGTTCTTTCTAGATTGTGGATGCTAACCCTTTATCTGATATATTATTTGTAAATATCTTCTCCCATTCCGTTGGTTGCCTTTTAGTTTTGTTGATTGTTTCCTTCGCTGTGCAGAAGCTTTTTATCTTGATGAGGTCCCAGTAGTTCATTTTTGCTTTTTTTTTCCCTTGCTTCTGGAGCCATGTCTAGTAAAAAGTTGCTGCAGCCGAGGTCAAAGAGGTTGCTGCCTGTTTTTGTCCCTAGGATTTTGGTGGTTTCTTGTCTTACATTTAGGTCTTTCATCCATTTTGGGTTTATTTTTGTGTACGCTGTAAGAAAGTGGTCCAGGTTCATTCTTCTGCATGTCACTGTCCAGTGTTACCAGCACCACTTGGTGAAGAGACTGTGTTTATTCCATTGGATATTCTTTCCTGCTTTGTCAAAGATTAGTTGGCCACACGTTTGTGGGTCCATTTCTGGATTCTCTATTCTGTTACTGTGATCTCTATGTCTGTTTTTGTGCCAGTACCATACTGTCTTGATGATTACAGCTTTGTAATACAGCTTAAAGTCTGGAATTGTGATGCCTCCAGCTTTGGGTTTCTTTTTCATCATTATTTTGGCTATTCAGGACCTTTTCTGGCTGCATACAAATTTTAGAATTGCTTTGTTCTAGCTCTGTGAAAAATGCTGGTGGTATTTTGATAGGGATTGCATTGAATGTGTAGATTGCTTTGGATAGTATCGACATTTCAACAATATCGATAACATAAAGTCTTGCTACCGTTAACATAGCACAAGCAATGAGTGTCCCAGTGAGTGTCCCAGACACCGTAATAATTATGCCTTGCTCTAGTAAACAGGGTTGACTTGGATATATGAAAACCCAAATTATAAACCTTAGTATTATAAAAGTGCTTTCTCTTTGGAAATAATTCATTGAGGGCGTTCTTTAAAAATTCCACAAGCACAACTAGCGTCCAGATCTTGATCTCCAGCACCCTTCTGGAATCAAAGCAACCGGTGCTCCTTGGGAGAATGGCTGGGTTTAGGGCTGGGCCAGGGAATATGCAAAATGAGCCTGGAATGTCTTACAGTGCCAAAAAAGTAAGAAAGCACTGAACTAAATAAGCCCTAAATAACAGTAGCCCTAAATAAGCCTAAATGACAGTAGGCACATGTCAAAAGGACACAGGAGCCGTCTTAAAGAGCTTCCTATGACCAGAGCTGG
The DNA here is from genome assembly GCF_027475565.1 of Acinonyx jubatus. Lineage (NCBI taxonomy): Eukaryota > Metazoa > Chordata > Mammalia > Carnivora > Felidae > Acinonyx > Acinonyx jubatus. The sequence goes on from NC_069389.1 coordinate 6,872,004, forward strand.
AATAGTTAAAACAAGAAAATAATGTTGGATTATAATCTAGCGTATAAAATAAATATTCTTGCATCCATACTGATATACACAAATGATGGAATAAATGGGGGAGAGAAAAGGCAAGTCTGTGCAGAAAAGTTCCAGATAATCTGTGTAGTTTGTCTGCCCTCAAGGAGGTGGCGCACAACTCCCGGCTCCTTAAATATGCTCTGTGTAGAGAGGACAGGATGGAAAGGTGGAGGGGGAGAAGGACATATGCTAGCCCCTGCCAGGTGATACACAGAGATAAGTTGTGTTGACAGCATGACCCTCGGTGTCATGTAATGAGAATGGCACTTTACCTTCGTGATCTTACCCCAAATCCTATAACGGCAGCGTAATCGTGACAAAACCATCAGATGGATCCTTGTTGGGAGATGTTCTATAAAATGCCTGAGCGATATTCCTCAAAATTGTTAAGGGCATCAAGAACGAAGAAATTCTGAGAATTCTCCTTAGGAGAAACTGGGGAGACACAGCTAAATGTAATATGGTACTCTGGGTAGGGTCCTGGAACAGAAAAAGGGCATTAAGTAAAAAAAATTTGGGGGCGCCTGGGTGGCTCAGTCGGTTAAGCGTCCAACTTCCACTCAGGTCATGATCTCATGGTTCTCGGGTTTGAGCCCCACATTGGGCTCTGTGCTGACAGTGTGGAGCCTGCTTGGGATTCTCTCTCTCTCTCCCTCTCCCTTTGTCCCTCCCTCATTCTTTCTGTCTCTCTTTCTCTGCCCTTCTCCCTCCCCTGCTCACGCACGAACTCTCCCTCTCTCTCTCGAAAGTAAATAAACATTTAAAAACAGCAACCACAACTAAAAAACAATCTAAATCGAGTGTGGGCTGCAGTTAATATTAATGTCCTCAGACTGGCTCATTAATTATAACAAATGTAGCACATTAATGTAAGTTGTTAATTGTAGGGGACACTGGGTGTTGGGTGTATTGGAACTCTTTTATTGTCATATTTTTTCTGTAAGTCTAAAACCATTCTAAATTTTTTTTAATGTGTGCTTATTTTTGAGAAAGAGAAACAGAGTGTGAGCCAGGAAGAGGTAGAGACAGGAGACACAGAATCTGAACCAGGCTCCAGGCTCCTGGTTGTGAGCACAGAGCCCGACGTGGGGCCCAAACCCACCAACTGTGAAATCATGACCTGAGCCAAAGTCAGCTGCTTAACCGACTGAGCCACCCCGGTACCCCTAAAACCATTCTAAAATGAAGTGTTTATGTAAAATTTTATTCTTGTTTTTTTAAGATTTTATTTTTGAGGGGTGCCTAGGTGGCTCAGTCGGTTGAGTGTCCGACTTTGGCTCAGGTCATGATCTCACAGTTCCTGAGTTCGAGCCCCGCGTGGGACTCACTGCTCTCAGTGCAGAGCCTGCTGCGGATCCTCTGTCCCCCTCTCTCTCTGCCCCTCCCCTGCTCATGCGCGCTCTCTCAAAAATAAATAAAACATTGAAAATAAAGATTTTATTTTTAAGTGATCTCTACCCCAACATGGAGCTCAAACTCACAATCCTGCGGTCAAGAGTCACAGTGTTCCCCTGACTGAGCCAGTCAAGCGCCCCCTAAAATGCTGTTCTTTTTGTTTGAATGTTTATTTTTGAGACAGAGAGAAAGAGAGAGCATGAGTGGGGGAGGAGCAGAGAGAGAGGGAGACACAGAATCTGAAGCAGGCTCCAGGCTCAGAGCTGTCAGCACAGAGCCCGACGCGGGGCTCAAGGTCACAAACCATGAGATCATGACCTGAGCCGAAGTCCGCCACTTATCTGACTGAGCCACCCAGGCACCCCCAAAATGGTATTCGTATAATGCATTTTGAGTTACTCAGTTTGTAAATATTAGGAACGTACCTTTTGAACAGTGAGTGGGGTGAAATATCTAATCAGCCACCATCTTACTGGACGTGTATTACGTGGGTGGGTGTGCCCTGTGCACTGAGTGTTAAGGGTGTGGCCTGGGGCCAATTTTGCCTTGTCTTAGAAACAGGACCATGTACTTGGTAAATAATCAGTGGACATGAGAAGTCTAGAAAGAAGGTAAGCTTTGGGGTTGAAGACACAGGTTTAAATTCTCATTCTCATTGCATCAGGCCACCTCAGTTAATGACTTCATGTCCCTGGCCTACAGCAGCCTTCCTTGGAGACTTATTTAAATGCTTCCTGGATATAACATTAATGCATCAGCACAGTGCTGAAGATAAGTAGGTGTGGATAAAAGGAAAAAGTCACTCTTACGAATATAGCAGTAACATGGAAGGTACTGCAGAGTAGTATGTGTGACTCGGTTAAATGAGCAAGACTCAGAACTAACTGCCATGAATTTAGAAGAGGCTGATAGAAGCAGGTTGAAAAGAGAAAACCCATCTTGAAGTCAGGTAAGCACAGGACTTGGGAGGGCTGGGACTGTCCAGATGGGAGGGCGCTGTTAGGGCCAGTGGTGGGTGGGAGCATGCTTCCTGTACTGGGGCAGCACTGAGGTCTTGGGCTGCTTTAGGAAGGGAGGTGGAGGGCAGGGACTTTAAATATGGATCATTGTGAACTGATGAACTGGTAAGTCACGGTCAGCCAAGTTGCGGTCAGCCTGTGACTTCTTTGTCTTCTTCACTGAAGGCTTTGCACACAGTAAAACTTCCGGAAATACTTTATCAGTTGTTTGGTAGATTAAGTTCCTAATGAGTGTGTAATAAACCCAAGAGTATAAAGAGAATGCAGATAGATATAAAATAGGCTTTTCAGTGGGGTTTTTTCTTTCATTGTTCTGTCTGATTTTATTACGGTTTTAGGGTCGAACAGTGTATCGCACATGCTATGTGATTAGCATAGTTAAATAGACAAAGCTGCATAAAATACATTCACTGGGCTTTCCTGTGTTTCCTCCTTTTAAACGGTAAGGAGGAAGACACCCGAGCCTTTTGGTAGCTTTAAAAGGGCAAGTCTTTGGGGATGGGGGTTCTAAGCATAGAAGCCTTGGGAATGTTCCCCCTGAGGTCAGGAGTTGTTGATGAAGTAACATGAAATACAAGGGAGCCTTGAGTCAGGGAGGTTAGAGTTGACAGAGCCTGCGTGAACTTGTCCATCACGAGGCAGCAGGCACAGACAGGCCAGCTGCTGTGAGCATGGCTTTGAGGCTCCTCTGTGCCGGAGGCAGCTAGACCCAGGGGCTGCGGCAGGGTGCGGCTGCCCCGTCCCTGGAGGGAGCACCCCGCCGTGTTCCCGCTGCTCCACCACGCGCAGGCAGCCAGCGGGGAGCCGGTAAGAGACTCCCGGATTTGTTCTTAGGCAGCTCGCCCGGGATGGGACCCGTCGCCTCATGCCTCTGCTGCTTCCATGTGTAGTTACGAGTGTCTCTTTTGTTCTCCTGTCTTTACGAGCAGGTTGTCAGCCCAGGCAGCACAGTGGGTGAGATCGGGGGAGGTCTGTAAATGTTTTCCTTGTTTATTGTGCTGCCTGGAAGTGAAAAATGATGCAGGTTGGGGTGCAGATTCCAGCTCTGCACGCACGCACGCACGCACGTACGTGTGCAGACACGCGCCTGTGCCGCTTCTGTGCTTCTGGATCCATGCAGACTTCGCAGCTTTCGGTTTGGCAGTTGGCTAAACGTGCTCTGAAATGAGAAGGCAGTGGCTTTCCGTACCGCATTCTGGGCTGCGAGCCATGGTGCCAGTGGGGCCGGTAGCCCGGGATGTGGGAGCATCGCTCTGCGTGAGACCGGCGGAAGGCCGGCATGGTGTGAACAGCGTCTCGCCTTTGCTTTTTCTGTGCCAGTAGGAAATTAGCATTTTCATGACTGAGGCACTGACTGCGGATATTGAAAGGAAATGGTGAGTCGGCCACATGGAAATGGGGGGGTGGGGGGCGGGCAGCAAAATCAGGTGTGCACGTTTAGTCATGGAACAATGCTCTGTGGCTAGATTCACACGTAGACTGCTAATTGCAGTGAAAAACGCCTAAATGTAGAAAATGGAATCAGTGTGGTTCTGAGTATTGTGCAGGTCTTAGGTTTTGCTCCCCACCGTGATTGTGACAGCTCAGAGGCATGCCGTTTCTTCACAGGTTTTACTGTACATGTGCTCTGAGTCTTTACCTTCTATATTGTAAAAGAAAGATTTGTGAAATGCCTTCGCTATTAGCAGATGCTTTTGTGTCTGGAGGGAGGATGCCATTTTCAGAGAAATTGCTGCATATACGTGTGTGTGCGTGTGCTCACACATGCATACACTGTTTGAGTCTGCATTTACTGACTCCCATGGGCAGGCGTTCTTTTAAAATGCATATTGAGAAGTAAAAAGGAAAAGGAGTTTGAAGAAAGGTTTTCAGAAACCTATAAAATGGCCTGCCGCCTTACACACTGAAGTCTTACAGAATGAATGAATGAAACATGTCACGTAAAATATCTGAAAATTGGGTGCAGGTCAGATGCGAAGCAGAATCTTTGAGGGGTATTCTATAAATATTTTTCATTATTATGTTGCAGAAAAGTATTCCACGGACAGTAGTAGGAGGTACATCTCCACATTTGCTTTTTGCCATGCATGGTGGAAGAAACATGGTCTCTCTTTCTCACATACATACACACTCAAGCTGACACACACCCCTTAAAAAATTTGCAGGGTATCCTCATAGATGCACGAACAGAACACACACAGAAGCGCTTTTTTAGAAAGTATTAGAAACGACCATATGTGTTGGTGTTAACCATACAGGTTGTATGAGGCATCTCTTGCCCAGCTGGAGTGACATGGCCCTGGGAAGCATGTGCTAACTGCCCCCTGTTTAACATGGACTGGCCGCTTCCCCCAAATCCACCTTTGAATTTCAGAGGTGTGTTGGGAAACTGATATGTTATGTGGTTTTTAGAATGTGTTTGCTTTACTTTCACGGCGTTTAATTCTTTGCCTCTTATGTGCATTAAAATTAAAGAAGGTCAAGGTGGTAGAAACCAGGGCTGCTATTTTGTGTCCACCGGATCAACCCGTCTTTCCCTGGTTAGTGGACACTTGGGTTTTCCAGCTGGCTTTTCCTTAGATAATTAGGTCCTTTCTGGGCAGCTTCTAGACAGAGCTGGAGGTCTGACGAGATCCTACAGTTACTTAGTTTTTTGCCTTTAAAAAAATATTTGCAGAATCTCTTGTGTTAATTCTTAAAGTTCACAAGCATTTTCATACACACACACACACACACACACACACACACATATATCTTGGGCCTGAGCACATTGCATACCATGTTCACTTTACAGTAAGCAAACTGGGGCTTAAGTGCTGGATTCACACAGCCCTTGCGTGCAGTGTGGCTGGTTTTTAATCTGTTGGGTTCCTGCAGATTCATGCCACCTCTGACGTTGAAAGGTCCTACAAGGAAGTAGGAGAGGAGATGGCAGTGCTCGTTGCCAAAGCTAGTCTCTTCTGACCTTTCGTGTCTCAAATCCAGGGTGCTGATAGTGCAGTGGGAAGGAATTCAGTGTGGACTCCCGAGGGGGCGTGTGGTACAAAGAATCCCTAACCAGGCTGAGAGACTGGGGACGTGTCTCCTGAGCTGCGCGGGTATAACTTGCAGGCTGCCTTTCTGACCCTCCGTTTCTTTGTCCATACGATAAGGAGTTTGGGGCGCCTGGGTGGCTCAGTCAGTTAAGCATCTGACTTCGGCTCAGGTCATGATCGCAGTTCGTGAGTTCGAGCCCCGCGTCGGGCTCTGTGCTGACAGCTCAGAGCCTGGAGCCTGCTTCGGATTCTGTGTCTCCCTCTCTCTCCACCCCTCCCCTTCCTCACACTCTGTCTCTCTCAAAAATAAATAAACATTAAAAATAAATAAAATCTTTAACACAAAATTATTTTTTAAAGTGTAATAAGGGAGAAGACTAGTCCTCACAGGAACTTAAATGTATTATAAAGCAACAAGAATTCAAGTAGTGCAGCAGTGGTTCAAGAACAGACAAAAGTTAAGTAATACAAGAGGAGAATCAGTAGCCCAAAAATGAGCTTATTTTTTAATTGAAGATTTAATAACACATGAAAAACAACAGAAGAGAAAAAAATCATGTCACGGGGCGCCTGGGTGGCTCAGTTGGTTAAGTGGCCGACTTCGGCTCAGGTCATGATCTCACGGTCTGTGAGTTTGAGCCCCGCGTCGGGCGCTGTGCTGACAGCTCGGAGCCTGGAGCCTGTTTCGGATTCTGTGTCGCCCTCTCTCTGACCCTCCCCTGTTCATGCTCTGTCTCTCCCTGTCTCAAAAATAAATAAAACGTTAAAAAAAATTAAAAAAAAGAAAAAAGATCATGTCACATATGCTGTTGAAAAAAATAGATTAGGAAAAAAGTATATTCTTATTTTGTGCCATCTATCCAGTTAAATTTCATGTGGACTTAGGAGATTTTTTTTTAAAGTTAACTATAATAAGGGGCGCGTGAGTAGCTCAGTCGGTTAAGCGTCCAACTTTGGCTCAGGTCATGATCTCACGGTTCGTGGGTTTGAGTCCCGCATCGGGCTCTGTGCCGACAGCTCGGGGCCTGGAGCCTGCTTCAGATTCTGTGGCTCCCTCTCTCTCTGCCCCTCCCCCGCTTGTACTCTGACATAATTCAATATGTAAACATTGAAAAAAAAAAGACTGAGAAAGCTTTAAAATACTTATTAAAAAAAAAAGAAGAAGAAGGAAGGAAGGATGAAGCGTTTGGAATCACTGATTTCTGAGATCCCTTGAGACCATACTAGTTTTTCATTTGCAGGGACAGAAGCCAGGCACTGCAATCCCCCTTGAGGTCACACACCCAGCCCCCAGGTTGTATTGTCTTAGTGCCATCAACATTCATGGAAAAGAAGACCTATAAATATAAGTCACACACACACACACACACACACACACTAATGTCTTTGAGATCCATTTAAAATAAAATGAGCTCCTGTCTGCCAATGGTGTTCCTGCCTGCAGGCTTTGTTGATGGAATAGCAGTGCCCTTGACAGTCAAACCTGTCCGGTGTCCTGTGCTAATGCCTCATAAAGTCAGCTGCTAACAGATGAAGTGCTTTGGGGCATAACTTGCATAACATTTGTTATTTAATGACTCTTGCAAAGTCTAGCCAGTGGGCCCTTAAACATACTCAGAGGCCATTAAAGATGGAATAATTAGAAACTCTAGGAAGGTGTTTTAACATTTATATCCACGTGCATGCACGTATACGTATATACGTGTACAACATAGGCACACTCACATATTAGACATTTTATAGAGTAATAAAGTATATAAGGTAAGCTTTTATGTACAATTAATATATCTAAAGCCTATTGGGTAAATAACCCATTTCCAAATATGGTTCAGCTGAGTGACAATAATTAGACAATCCAGTGTATAGAATTTTGAGAATTTGGGGTCACATGCAATTGTGGTAAGATTGACACAAATGATTTTCTCTTAAATTATGGGGAGACTAGAGGCCACCTGGGTGGCTAAGTCAGTTAAGCGTTCAACTCTGGGTTTCGGTTCAGGTCACGATCTCACAGTTCATGGATTTGATCCCCACATCAAGCTCTGCACTGATGGTACAGAGCCTGCCTGTGATTCTCTCTCTCCCTCTCTCTGTGCCCCTCCCCTGTTCGCGTTCTCTCTCTGTCTCTCTCAAATATAAATAAACATTAAAACAAAAAAGTAAAAATATAAGGAAGGTCTTTGGTCAGCACAGAGTCCTCTTCAGATCCTCTGTGCCCCTCCCCAACTCGTGTGTCCCTGCGTGTGCGCGCGCTCTCTCTCTCTCTAAAATAGATAAACATTTAAAAAAGAAAAATTTTAGGGGCACCTGGGTGGCTCAGTCGGTTGAGCGTCTGACTTCAGCTCAGGTCATGATCTCATACTCTCTGAGTTCAAGCCCTGCGTCGGGCCTTGTGCTAACAGCTCAGAGCCTGGAGCCTGCTTCAGATTCCGTGTCTCCATCTCTCTCTGCCCCACCCCACTTGCGCTGTCTATCTCTGTCTCTCAAAAATGAATAAACATTAAAAAAATTTTTTTTAAGAAAAACTTTAAAAATATATAAGGAAGTTCTGTGTATGATGCGTGGCATTGTAAGATACAAATGTCCAGTAGAGGTCCTGTAGACTTTTAGGATTATTTCTACACTTTCACAGTTATACAGGTGAGGCTGCAGCAAACATCTTGTGAAATACTCATGTTCTGGCATGCTGACTTCCCTAGGATCAAATTCTAGATACGGAATTGCTAGGTAGGCTTTTGGGAAATACGCGCAAATTGCCTTCCATAAAGTGTGTGCTGTTTGTGCCCTACCACCTAGTAGCCTAGGGCAGTCCTGCTTTCTCAAAACTCTGGCCACATCAGACATTTATTTGTTCATTTATTTATTTTTATGCTTATTTATTTTTTGAGAGAGAACAGAGGAGGGGCAGGGAGAGAGGAGGACAGAGGATCTGAAGCAGGCTCTGCACTGACAGCAACGAGCCCAATGTGGGGCTCGAACTCACGAACCCTGAGATCATGAGCTGAGCTGAAGTTGGACACTCAACCAACTAAGCCACCCAGTGCCCCAACTATAAATTAAAAAAAAAATTGTAATGTTTATTTTTGAGAGAAAGAGAGACAGAGTGTGAGCAGGGGAGGGGCAGAGAGAAAGGGGGAGACACAAAATCTGAAGCAGGCTCCAAGGTCTGAGCTGTCAGCACAGAGCCCGACACGGGCCTTGAACCCACGAACCGTGAGTTCATGACCTGAGCTGAAGTCGAATGCTTAACTGACTAAGCCACCCAGGCACCCACATCAGACATTTTAAAAGTTCTGTGATTCGACAGGAAAAGAGCAATTTCATTTTTAACTTGCATTTGTCCAGTAACTAGCGAAGTTGAGTTTGTGCCTTGTCTAGCCATTTGTATTTTTTCTTTGGTTCATTACTGTTCATATCTTGTGTTCACTTTCCTGTTGGGGGTGGGACCTGTCTCTTCATGATCATTGTTATTTAGGTTGCAGATAGATCCCTGAAGTGTGTTGTGTGCTTTTCAAACATTTAGGGTTGGTTATGCTTAGTTTTGTCCTTTTCTGTGTATAAGCATTTAATAATCATGCCATTGCCCCTGCCTGGCGGTTTTGCACAGTCCATTTCTATCCTGCTGGCTCCTGGCCCCTGGCAGTTGTGTACTGGCCTTTGCATTAGTGACGTCACAAGCATAACCATCTGGGGCTCTGGGCCTGTGACCTTCCTATGAGCTGTAGACTGCCACCTGAAACATTCTACAGAGTTTTTGCAAAGAAGATAAAACTGGTCAGGAAGAGAAGAACATAGGGGTTTCAGAGGAGTGTCTCACGTGATGTTGTAGACAGAAGGAGTCACAGATGAACATCTACACCCTAGCTCAGGTTATCAGTAAGTCACTTAGGCTCTGGGGCTGCAGTGTCCTCACAGGCCAGGCAGAAGTACTGGATTTTCTCAGTTATGTTTGCCCTCTGCCAGTGGACGTTAGGGTTAGGGCTGTGTGTGCTGAAGAATCGAGAAGTGCCCGCCTACCCAGTACCCCGGCACCTCCAGCCACCTGCTCTGGTTGACCAGAGCCCATCTGAGGCACATCTGTCAGACTTCCATACCTGCCAGGGTCTGCTCACTTGAGCACTTTTCCATGCCTGTGCCTTTCTCCTTTTCGTTCTCCCTCATCAGGATGTTTTTGTGTTCATTATAATGTTCCCGTTGTGTGTTTTGCTGTGGCCCACCGCCCCAAAAGCATTTGATTGCTCAGGGTGTAAGTGCGTCCAAGTAAAATACATAGAAGCCATTTAACTATAGATGCAAACACACTGGAAAGAGTAAAGGGCTACTCAGTCCCCAGTTAATATTTTTATCATGGTCATCGCTTTGTTGAAAAATTGAGTGGCTTCAGATTGTGTTTAATGGGCAAGGAAACCTAACTGCTTCTGTGAGTGGCGTCGGTTTCTATAGCATTCATGCAACGTGATGTGAAATCGCAAGGACTGAGTCAGGACACGGCTGCGCAGTAGAGCTGACGCCGTCCGCCTCTCATTTAAGACCAGGTCGGGGCATGGAATCTCTCCCAGGCCTCACTGCTCCAGCATACTGGGTACACGTGTGTGTGTGTGTGTGTGTGTGTGTGTGTGTGTGTGTGTGCGCGCCCCTATGTTTTAATTAGTATTCGATCAGAACCACGGGCTCTGTGGACAGGTCTTTGGGTGACATCGGTATGTTTCTGGTTACTGATCTGTATTTATGTGGTGAGGTGCCAGGAAGCCTGCAAAATGCAATCAGGTACAGAGAGAATCTCCCTTGAAGGATCTTCTCTTTGTCAGGGAAGATAATAACATAACGGATTACCGTAGACTAGGTGCTTAAACAACAGACATTTACTTTTCACCAGTTCCAGAGGCTGGAAATCCAAGATTGAAGTGCAGCTGACTTGGTTCCTGGTGAGACCCGTTTCCTGGTTTGCAGACAGCTCTGTTCTTGCCGTGTCCTTACGTGGTGGAGGGCAGAGAGAGGGGCCACAAGCGCTTTCCTGTGTCTCTCTCTCTTTTTTTTTTTCTTTTTGGAGAGAGAAAGAGAGCGCGCGTAAGTGAGGGGGAGACAGAGGATCAGAAGCAGGCTCCGTACTGACATCAGCGAGCCCGACGCAAGACTCAAACTCATGAACCTTGAGATCATGACCTGAGCCGAAGTCAGACAGTCAGCCAACTGAACCACCCAGGTGCCCCTCGTGTCTCTTTTACAAGGGCACTGTCCCACTGCTGAGGGCTCCATCTTTATGCCCTAATGACCTCCCCCACGTCCCACCCCCTAACACTACCCCCTGGGTGAGAGGGAGTTAGAATTTAACATAGGAATTTTGGAGGGTTACAGAAATAAATACTGTGATGTCAGGTAGTCAGAAGGCCCAAGAAAATCAGCCTGCCGGCCTTGGCTTCCTCTCCTCCCTTACTCCCTCCCTCCTTTCTTCCTGTTACCTCACTGAGTCTTTGCTGAAGCCTGCCTTGTGCCAGGGCACTGCGTTAGGCCTACAGACAGAAGTGGGTGTTATCACCGTATCCAGGAGAAGTGATATTCACCGAAAATAATACAGATAAATTGAGTATAGTTTGGGGACAAACAGGTAAAGATTAAATCCTTATGGGGGTTCAACAGAGGAAAGGCTTGTTTGTCAACAGGTCCTGGAAATGGGGGCACCTGGATGGCTCCTCAGTTGGGCATATGACTTCAGCTCAGGTCATGATCTTGCAGTTCATGAGTTTGAGCCCCACGTCGGGCTCTGTGCTGACAGCTCAGAGCCTAGAGCCTGCTTCAGATTCTGTGTCTCCCTCCCTGCCCCTCCCTTGCTTACGTTCTGTCTGTCTCTCTCAAAACAAAACAAAACCAAAAACAGGTCCTGGAAATGCTTCATGGAAAAGGTTGGATCTTAAAGAAAATGGGAATGGTGTCCATGGGGCGTATTCTGAAGAGTGTGGATCAAAGCGGAGGTATGGAAACCACGAGGCATAAATGGCAGGGGAGGGCCTTTGGCCAAAACGTATGTTGCAGGAACATGGATCCCTGAGGAGTGGCAGGTGGCTTGGGAGGGATGAGACGGAGTCTGCAAGATCAAGCATGCGGTCTGGCCTTGATCTGGTGTTGGTGGCAGGAGGAGCCGGAAGTTTCTGGGGGACAGGGTCAGGCATGTCTACTTTCCATGCTAATGGTGGCTAAAGCATATGCATGTTTGTAAAATGCAATAAGGGGAGGACAGAAGAAGCGTGGAAATGCCCAGGGTGGCTGATCCTTCCCATGGAATACTTTGCTCACAGTCTGGAAAGGTCACCGCAACGTGGCTTTGCTTTCAGAACATTAGTTTGTGCAAGTCGTGAATAGATTCACTCTCAAATTTGTTGAAATGGGCATTTCCCAATCATTTCAGTCGGGTTTGATTTGTAGGTGTTTTTTTTCCCCCAAATGTTTATTTATTTTGAGAGAGAGAGAGAGAGAGAGAGCGCATAAATGGGGGAGGGACAGACAGAGAGGGGAAGAGAAGGAATCCCAAGCAGGCTCCACGCCGTCAGCACAGAGCCTGATGCAGGGCTTGAACCCATGAACCATGAGATCATGACCTGAGCTGAAATCAGGAGTCAGATATTTAACTGACTGAGCTACCCAGGCGCCCCTGACTTGTAGTTTTAAGGAATTTTAATCTTCTACGTCTGCCTAAAGTTGGCTGTCCTTGCAGACAAACACACTACCTTACGGGGTTTTCAGTCAGGGCTGCAGTAAGTGCCTCAGAGCAAGAGGGAACTTTCTGGGGCAGTGCAGTTGTATTTTGACTTGAGTGTGGTGGTGAATACACAACTCTATACATTTAACCAAACCTCCCATTGCTTGAATTTTATGGTGTGTAAACAATACCTTGATAAGATTGTGGTGTGGTCATGGGATCGAGCTCTGAGTCGGACTCTGCAATGAACTTGGAGCCTGCTTAAGATTCTCTCTCTCTCTCTCTCTCTCTCTCTCTCTCTCTCTCTCTCCCCCCTCCTTCCTTCTCTTTCTCTCTCTCTCTCCCTCCCTCCCTTTGCCCCTCCCCCTCTTGCATGCATGTGTGTGTTCTCTGTCTCTCTCTCTCCCAAAATAAAAATAAAAGATAAAATTGTGGTGGGGTGTGGGGAGGAATAGAGGCGGAGATGTTCTATAATGTCAAGACCTCCCAGATCCATAGCTAGATTTCTAGGAATACAAACACGTGTTTTTAAAAACTTAAGTGGCTCAGGAGAAAAGCGTGTGCATGTAGGGCACAAGATGTAGGGTAAACCCAAATTCATGTATCACTTGTTCCCTGTGTCCTAATGTTTGCAGCTTTTAAGTTTTTATCAAGAACAGATCATACCTAATAAAAACTTACGCAGCCTAGATGTTCCCAAAACTATTATTGAGGTAAATGAAGTGTCCGCCGTAATACGATACTAACCTGATTTTTCCTTCTGACTGCTTCTAATGATTTGCAGCGACAGGTTGCAACATTCACCATGGTTCGTCCCAGGATGTTCACAAGAGACCATTGCTTCCACTAATAGCTAAAAAGGAGGCATTGCAGTTATAAAATCATAGCTTTAGAGGAACTCAGCAGGCCCTCCTCTCTCTAAAGTCTCTCCTCTTTTCTCCCTTGGCATTCGCTTCATAGTACTTATCAAAAGGAGTTAAAATTGTTTAGAAATTACTATCTGCCTTGCCTTTTAGAGCAGGGTTTGACAAACTACAGGCCAAGGCCCAAATCCCCTGGGCCCAGGGTTTGAGAAGCGTTTCTTGGTGGAGAATGAAACATCAAGGCTTTATCCCTCCAAGGCTGGTACCAAGGGGTACTTAATCTCACTGTGTCTTCAGAGGATGATCGTCTGGTTTCGAAGGGACATGCCAAGCCAAGGATTAAAGCTTCAGGCGTAGTTTGTAATACTCAGATCAAGTGGTTAGAACAAGGGGAGAGAAGGAATTTGGGAGGGGAGGGTCCCATAAAGCAGAGATTCTCAGCACTGCCTTGACATCCAGATTCCCAGGAAGGCTTTTGCTAAGAGAACAGATTTGCAGGCGTACGTGTCCTCATCAGTCCCTACCTCTGCCCGGAGCTGGCTTCTCGTGGAGTAAGTTCGGGGAGAGCTTAGATTTGTATGTCTGTAGCGTCATCCCCTACGTTCCTTCAGAATGTTCTTGAGAATTGGAGGGGTGGGTCCAGGAAGCTGCTTTTTTACACATCTTGGAAAGAAATATGGACAGGGTAATCTCATGCCTGGGAGGGTCGAAAGCCTCTGATATTGATTACGTTTCCCCTGTTTTCTTTGATAGGCTTCAAACTGGTAATAGCTTCCCATGAGTTGCGGAAGGAGCTGCCAGGGTCTCAGAAGGCAGAGAGAACTTTTTACTGTATCTCTTGTGGTTTGTATTGTGTGTCCTGCTTCAGGTATTTTCTGGTCGGACGTGGGCTGACCCATGCTGAGAGTGGGGTCCTGGCTGGCCGCAGGTGCAGCTGGACCAGGGGATCCAAACGCCCATCAGAAGAGACGGCAGGGTGCACTGGGACTGTGGGGTGACTTGTGGCACACACTCTTGTGTCCTGCGGTTTCAGAAGACTAATCGTGCCCTGCCGGATCACCTACTTAAAGCCTGCAGACCACACTGAGTGCAGTCTGTAGCCAGCAGCGGAGCAGTGTCATTGGCCAGCCCCACTTCCCCCTGAAATCTTGATTTGATCAGTTCGGCTAGTTCTTAAACCTTGCAGTTCGGATCGGGCTTGCCCACTTTGAACTTTGCACAGAACGTATTTTTAGGAAAGCTGATAACGGAATGCCTGAAGAAAACTTTGCTAACTGAGCACGTGAAAATGTCATCTTTAGTCCATTTGTGCCTGTTTCTCACTGGTCTGGAGCTTTCATTGGCAGAGAGAATTTGCCTGATTTGGGGATTTTGGTTCAATCAAAACAAAACAATTCATCAATTTTCAGGGGTGCCTGGGTGGCTGAGTAGGTTAGGTGTTTGTTTGACTTTGACTCAGATCATCAGATCATGATCTCACGGTTCGTGAGTTCGAGCCCCATGTCGGGCTGTCTGCTGTCAGCATAGAGCCTGCTTCAGATCCTCTGTCCCCCTCTCTGTGCTCCCCCCGCTCATGCACCCTCTCGCGCTCTCTCTCTCTCAAAAATAAATGAAATAAACACATTAAAACAAACAAAAATTTCCAAGTGTCACATCTTGGTACCAGGAACAAGTGTCTCTCTAGCCACAGAAATGAAAGAGGCCTGGAATAGATTCAAAACACGTGTTCTGAACACAGAGTTGGATGCTTGAGGGGCGGTCACAGACTACAGTCTCTAAATCTAAGTATTTTCTGTGATTGGACACTAGTCCTTCAAGAAATCTGTGCTTGTACGTTCTGATTTGGATCCTCTGTGTGTGTGGAATCTCTCTAGTAATCTGTTCTCCTCCACTTAACTACAAACGACTTACCAGTCCCTCTCAATTCAGCTTCATTCCTATTTACCACCCAAATTCCTGCAAGCAAAAAACAAAACCCAAAGGGAGCAAGTCTTTTTATCCATCTGTTAAGATAATGAAGAAGTAACATTCATCTGATTTTCTAAAGTGATTGCTTTCCCCGTGTGGCATTAGAATCACAGAAGAGAGAGCCTCTTTGGGTCTGACGCAGAGGGAATAACTTTAGTGGAGACGTTGCAGTAAAGAGATGACTGGATTGAAAACGATTTCAGCGCCCCTCCCCTCCCAGAAGGTGATTCTGCGAGACACGGAATTGGGACAGGACTCATGGAAACCGCTCTCTCCCTCATCACTAGTGTACCTGTCCACGCATTTGGTACATGTTGTTTGCATACTCGGAAACTGGGCTACGACAGCCAGACAGCCTTTAGCCTCCAGGGGCTCACCATCTGGGAAATCCTGTGGTAGTCTGGCATTTCCAAGGAAAGAGTGGGTGGTGCCATTATCCCTGGGTGTTCATGCTGTTGGAGACGTTTCTAGTCGTTTCCGTCCGTTCATCAGTGAATCGGTTGATTGCCTCTTTCGCTTCCATGCCTTGCCCATCATCATCACCTTCTCCCACCTTGTTTGGCTCTGAGGGGGTGCTGTGTAGACAGAAGACCTTCCTGCGTGTGCTTCACTGCGGCCATGTGTGTGTGCTGGGAGTTCCCTGGGGCACACAAAGATCAGCGGAGACACCAGGGACTCGTTCCGGAGACTTGTACTTGTGGCGTGAGCGTCCCTTGTCTCTCCAGCCACCTGGCTCGTCTGAATGTCCGGTGGCAGTGTTGTTCTTGAGACAGCCTGCCTGGTGGTGTTCCATGCAGATACAGGGAGAGAAGCTGTGATTTCCAATAAACGGTTCCAGCCTTCGCAAAATCGCCGTCCTCCATACCCACAGGCAATGGATGTGTGCCGCCTAAAACTGTATGTTGACCTCCACCGCTTCTGGGAAGCCTGTCTCTGCCTGGAAGGCAGCACTTCTGAGTCCTACCCGGTTGGCCGGTGGAGTCATTTTGTCCCGTGCAGACCTGGCTTTGCCACATACACTCGCAAGTACTGCTCTTGAACCATCTCCAGTACGCCAGCCACCCTGGCTGACGTCAGCGGCGGGCTGGCTTTGTGAACGGTAGGAGTTAGCATTTTTCGTAATATTGAAATGAAAGGAGGAAACACCCGAGTGTTGTCTTCCACTGGAAGGTTGCTCTGTCTCTCCCCGTCGTTCACTTGGGCAGTTCATCCCACGGGATTGTGGCGGTACCCGTAAGCGCCCCGGAGCAGCTGCCACGGGGATGCCCTTCCCCAGGTGGAGGCCTGGGCGGCCCTGCCTGGCTGTGCCGCGCTGTGGCGCGGTGTGGCGTGGGCGGGGGGTACGCGGTGCTGCCGCGGAGACCTGCGTTCGGGTCGGCTCCGCCACACGGGGCACTCTCACGTTGGGGGCTCCGCGCAGCGTGTGGCTGGTGGGGGCCGCCACGTGGATCCCGCCGCGCGGGGGGCTCTGCCGCCTCTGCCTCGCGTGGCGTCCCCCCCCCCCCCCCCCACGGTATCCCATGGTGAGGAAATGAGGCTTGGTGACACACTGTCTCTTGCCGATGTCACACAGCTGGTAAATGGTGCTGTGATGGGAAGCGTCTGCCTAGTGAAACCTCAAATGAAATGTGGGCCAGAGCCTCACTGTGGCCTCACACACTAAAGTGCATCAGGAGGAAGAGCCGTGAGCAAGAAATGAGTGTCCGAGTCAGAAGTGACCGTGTGTCCCTCTCCTCTCATTGTCCCTCTAAGCACTTAGGAAAGGAGGACCCTGTGGTACGCGTTACGTAAGTCATCCGAGAGCTAGAAATGTTTCTCTTTTCCTTGATGGAGACAATGGTTAACCCAACTTGCAAAGCAGTGCTGAATTAATTAGTGATTCCAGAGCAGTCTAAAAATGTTCAGTTATGATGGGAATGTTCACCTGCAAACTTATTTCTCTGAGAACCTGACTGGCTGCGTCTCAGAAAATGCAGCCTCGCAGGGCGCCTGGGTGACTCAGTCCGTGAAGCATCCGACCCTTGACTTGGGCTCAGGTCATGATCTCACAGTTTGTGAGTTCGAACCCTGCGTCAGGCACCGAGCTGACAGTGTGAAGCCTCCTTGGGATTCTCTGTCCCTCTCTCTGTCCCTCCCCAGCTTGCTCTCTTTCTCTCTCTCTCTCTTTCTCTTTTCTCTTTCTCTTTCTCTCTCTCTCTCTCAAAGTAAATAAACTTAAAAAAAAAAGAAATCGGGTACCTGGGTGGCTCAGTCGGTTAAGCGTCCGACTTCGGCTCATGTCATGATCTCACAGTTTGTGAGTTCGAGCCCCACATCCGGCTCTGCGCTGACAGTTCAGAGCCTGGAGCCTGCTTTGGATTCTCTGTCTCCCTCTCTTTCTGCCCCTCCCCCACTTGTTCTCTCCCTCCCTCTCTCTCTCTGTCTCTCTCTCCCTCTCTCCCTCCCTCCCTCAAGAATAAAAAATAAACATAAAAGAAAGGGGAGGGAGGAAGGGAGGAAGGAAAGCAACACAGCCTTGCTCCTTACCATTGTGCACAGTGACTGAAAGCAGCAGATGCATTTATACGTTGATGTTTGGGTGACCGTGTGCCATGGTGCATGCGATATTTGCTTGTGAGGCTTCAAGAAGATAGCCTGGTCTCCTGCCCTCCGTGGAGGCGCTTATAGCCCAGTGAGGTGAGTGGAGACTGTGAACCACGCAAGCATTGGAGAGTGAGACCAGTCCTGGGCTACGGGTGACCAGGAGCAGAGGGCCTGTGTGAGACGGAGCAGAAACCTGTGGCCCAGAGAGAGGAACCCAGGGCCACAACAGGGCTCATCGCGAGCAGAAAGAACCTGGAAATAAAACCGTCACTTCTCGGATCTAGAAAGCAGTTAGACATGGGGCTGACCGGCCGCATCCCCAAATCAACAACGTAGATTTGAATAATACCAGTGTTGATGGGATTCCCTGGGCATTTGGTGTGTGTGTATGTATGTGTCTGTATATAGTCTTTCTCCTTTTGGACTTCTGGTCATTTCTGCCCCTATCACAGGGTGTCTGGGGTCCTGAGCAGCATTTATGTGGCCTTGGGGCGGGGCGGGAGGGGGGGGTTCCTCTTCAGATGAGGTTTGTTTTGCTTCGCTGCCCTGCCTCAGACCTTTCATGGCAGCAGGCAGAGGAGAAAACAGCCAGGCGCTGGGGGGAGAGAGAATCCCAAGCAGACTGCGTGCTATCAGTGCTGGGCCGGACTTGGGTCTCAAACCCACGACCATGAGATCATGAACTCAGCTGAAATCAAGAGTCAGATGCTGACTTGACTAAGCTACCCCGGCACCCGTCAGCTTTTATTTTAAAGTCTATTTATTTATTTTAGGAGAGAGAGAGCGCACACCAGCAGGGGAGGGGCAGAGAGAAAATCCAGATGAGGTTTGTTTTGCTTTGCTGCCCTGTCTCAGACCCAGGTGCTGGGCTCCCGCCTGCCCAGAGGTTGCAGGTGTCCTGGGAGCCTCCTCCTGGAGCAGCCTTCTCCTTGATAACGTGTCATTAGCATGTTCTGCATGACAGTGAGTGACCTGAGCTGCATATTAATTGCTGGGACTCTGGAATGCAGCTGCCTTTTAAAGGTTCCTTTGTATGGCTTGACTCACTGTTCCAGGCATTCCTCGGAGCTAAATGGTTAGGTGCCTTTGCTGGCAAATCCTTAAGACTTCTTATTTTCTTACTCTGTCTGTGGATCTTTCTATCACCATTGACTTTATCCTTGAAAATTTAAAAAAAATTTTTTAAATGTTTATTTTTGAGAGAGACAGAGAATGCGAGTGGGTTAGGGGCAGAGAGAGAGAGGGAGACAGAATCGGGAGACACAGGCTCCGGGTTCTGAGCTGTCAGCATAGAGCCCAATGCAGGCTCAAACTCATGAGCCATGAGATCATGACATGAGCTGAAGTTGGACACTCAACCAACTGAGCCACCCAGGAGCCCCTATCCTTGAAAATTTTTTCAACATTTAAAAAGGAAGGGCTCCGAGGTGCCTTGGTGGCTCAGTCAGTTAAGCGTCTGATTTCAGCTGAAATCATGATCTCATGGTTTGTGAGTTGGAGCCCCGTGTCGGGGTCTGTGCTGACCTCAGAGCCTGGAACCTGCTTCGGATTCTGTGTCTCCCTCCCTCTCTGCCCCTCCCCTGCTCACTCTCTGTCTCTCAAAAATAAACATCTAAAAAAAATTGTTTTTATTAAAAAGTTATTTTGAAAATTTCTAGTTTCTCTTAGTGTGTACCTAGTATGTATTTTTTTCTTAAATATCTAACTTTCTGAAGCTGGGTTAATATTTTAAACTCTTCTGCTTGGCTGTTTTGTCACCGTGCATCTTCGAAGCCGAGGCCGTGTCTTCAGCGTCTTGAAAGCAGAGACCACACCTGCCCTCTCCCAGGGCCCCTGTGGGACTTGAGCTCTTCCGACCTCTCCCAGATGTGGACGGCTTCCAGCTTCTAGGTGCGGCCGGGTCCAGCCGTGTGTGGCTGTGCTCACGGCAGCACAAGGTGGGGAGCTGCCCCCAGATGGCTGACGACGGGAAGGGGAGGGACTTGGGCACGGTCAGGGTTCTACTCCAGAGCATCCACTGAAGCTGGAGGGGCCCTTTCCCCGAGGGACACGGTCAGAGGGACACGCACTGGGCACTGGACTTTGTCGTGCAGCAGCCTGGCTGGGGTTGGGGCATCCATAATACCCAGGCCGGGCATCACATCCCAGGAGGCAGGCTCACTCCTGGGCCCCAAGGGGGTCATGGAATGAGGGGGAAAGCCTTACCTAGCTTGTTAGAAGGGGACGTCACTTACAGGCACCGGTGCTCTGTCTTCTGGTTCCCCCCGTGCTGCCCTCGTTAGAGTTTGCTTTAACACCTCTGAGGTGATCTCCTCAATGCCAAATTGCTCTTCCCTGAATGGGACGGTCCTTCAGAGGCTCCTTTTATTACTGTGTCAGGTTGGAAGGAACTGTGCGGGCAAAGGCATGGCAGGCTGCTCTGTCACAGAGTTGATAGTGCTTAGCCCATGAGTGAGCGCTGCTTGCAGCGCAGAGAAACGTGCTTGGAGCGTGTGCCTCCGTCCGGGTTTTGCGGAGACCTTCCTGCGTGTGCGTCTGTGCGTACTGAGCACACGCGTATGCGCATCGAATGTGGAGGTAGAGCTGGGAACGGGTAGCAGTATGGAATGATCAGTGAGCCACTGCAGCGCCCAAAGTCTTTGTTTTTGTCTCTTGTTTTAAATTTTATTTGAGAGAGAGAGAGAGAGAGAGAGAGAGCATGAGTGGGGGAGGGGACAGAGGGAGAGAGAGCGAGAGAGAGAGAGACTCTTAAGCAGACTCCACACTCAGCACAGAGCCCAACGTGGGGCTCGATCCTTTGACCCTGGGATCACGACCTGAGCCAAAATCGAGGGATCAAGGGTGGGACGGTCAACCAACTGAGCCACCCAGGTGCCCCATGTTTTTCTCCTTTTTAATAATATACGACTGATTGGGGTGCACGGGTGGCTCCATCGGTTAAGCGTCCAACTCTTCCTTTTGGGTCGGGTCATGATCTCACGGCTTTGTGAGTTCAAGCCCCACATCACACTCCATGCAGGCAGCATGGAGCCTGCTGGGGATTCTCTCTGTCTACCTCTCTCTCTACCCCTTCCCTACTCACGCTGCCTCTGTCTCTCTCAAAATAAATAAAACTTTTTAAAACTTTAGGAAAAAAATAATATACTACTGATTTTAAAGGCTTTATTCATAAATTGATTTGAGGCGCATGTTAGAAAGCTCTATGCCTTTTTGTAAATGGCAATTTTCCTAAATACTGTTACATCAAGAAATAAATATTTCTAAATATAGCCATATGAGATTTTTCACCAGTGTTGTTTTTAAAAATGTGTAAAGGGGACTCCTTGGTAGCTCAGTCCGTTAAGCATCTGACTTGGGCTCAGGTCGTGATCTCGTGGTTCCCGAGTTGAAGCCCCACGTCAGGCTCTGTGCTGACAGCTCAGAGCCTGGAGCCTGCTTTGGATTCTCTCTCTCTGTCTCTCTCTCTCTCTCTGCCCCTCCCCAACACGCTCTCTGTCTCTGTCTCCCTCTCTCTCTCTCAAAAGTAAATAAACATTGAAAAAAAATTTTAAGAGGTCTGAACCTTTATAAATAACTAAAGTGTGAATTTTCTTGCCCCACAATGCAACTTGTGTGTGCAGGTACATGTTTGTACCTTAAGTGTGTGCGTGTCATTTTAATATTTCCCGTCCTGTTACGTGAGGTAGCAACATGCAGCCTCCTGTGTGTGCTTGGACTGGATACCTCGCGTCACGAACGGCGGGGACAGGTGTGGGAAAACGTATCTGGCTTTCATTCCCGAAAATGAGTTAAGAAGGTCATCGAGATCTGGATCTAGTCCCGTTTGGAGAGATGCGGCTTGGCATCGTGCGCTCACTTGTACACTTTCTCCCTGTAGACAAGCAGATGTCCGACGGCCGGCAAGCGGTGCAGCAGGACAGCAGGACTCCCGGACGCCGGCCCAGCTCGGTCAGCCGTCTCCCGCCTGGGGGGCTCCGGAGGTGCCTCCGGAGGCCCGCGGCCGAGCGGGGACCCTCCCTCGAGACTACAGATCCTCGGAGGGCGTGCCCTCAGCCCCGCACACCCGCGGGCAGGAGCCCAGGCCCTTGAGCGCCGCGCCCGTCCCCAAGCAGCCAGCCCCGCGGAGGCCGCCACCGCCACTGCCGCCCAAGCGTGAGCCCGGGCAGTTGGGGGGCCTGGCCGGCGGCACCCCCAGCGGGCCCCAGCCATCCCCCGAGGCCCCGGACGTGTGCGCCCCCCGCCCGGCCCTCGGCCAAAGGCCCGAAGACGGCGAGCGCACGGGGCAGCATGTAGACGGGCACCCGGCCGGGCCTGAGCACCAAGCCCCGCTCCCTTCCTCGCTGCTGGCCCCGCGCCCGGCCGCCATGGAGACTTCTCGCTCCCCTTCGCCCCAGTTCGCCCCGCAGAAGCTCACGGACAGACCTCCCCTGCTGGTCCAGGACGAGAGTTCCACCAGGTACGGCCCTGGCCCCACGCCTGCCCTTCCCTGGGCTCCCGCGGGAGGTTTCCCAGGCGTCTTTCCTGGGCGGTGTGGGGCGGTGTCTGGACCCCATGGGGGACAACCCACAGCTCCAGGGGTCAGGTGGATTTTTAACTTGGGGTCGGGGCGGGGGTTCCCTGTTCTCCAGGAGCAAAGGGGATGTGCCGCAGGTGCGGACTGTCCTCCGTCCCGGTGGTCCAGGCCCAGCGGTGGTGTGTGCCTTCCCTCCGGGCATCTGCCCGTGAGGGCTGTGCTTTCCCTGAGCACTTGTGTGGTTGGAGAGTCCCGTGTGCAGTAAGCCTGACGCCTTCAGGAGACTTCGGTGTTTTTCATAATGTCCAGTGTTTCCACACGTTTTGTAGGTTTATGTTTCTATTTTTGAGAGAGAGTGTGAGCAGAGGAGGGGCAGAGACAGAGACGGGGAGATAGAATCGCAAGCAGGCTCCACGCTGTCACCGCAGAGCCCCAGCCAGGACTCATGCGGGGCTCACGTGGGGCTCACGCAGGGCCTCACACGGTCAAACTGTGAGATCAGACCTGAGCCAAAATCAAGAGTTGGACGCTTCACCGACTGAGCCACCCAGGTGCCCCAACACATTTTCTTTCTGTGTCATATGTGAAAAGCAAAGCTGGTATACACATGTTATGAAGGCAGAGGAAAAACCTGTTCAACTCCATGGCGCTGCTGTTAGAATTTCCGACGTGGACTTGTCTGCCGTGCCCGTGGAGACGTTGATAATAAATATGGTCAGCCAGGGACCGACCGGTCCCGAACACTGCATGTTTCCTTTTGCCGTCCTCTCAGAGTGCCTTTGAAGAACTAGGAAAGGGCAGAAGTGCAGAATTTTCATCTTGCTCGCTAGGGCCGTGGTTGTCCATCTGGGGGAGGGTGGCTTTGCCCCCGGGGGGGCATTTGGCTGTGTCTGGAGAGGTTTGGGGGGTCACTTGGCTGTGTCTGGAGAGGTTTGGGGGGTCACAGCTGAAGAGCGAGTGTTGCTGCTGGCATCCAGCGGGCAGAGGCCGGAACGCCTCGCATCCTGCGGTGCACAGGTGAGCCCCGCAGCAGGGAAGGCTCTGGCCCCGATGTCCCGTGCTGTCGAATACGGTAGCCACAGTCACATGTGGCCGTAGGAATGGAAGTTAATGAAAAACAAAATAAATTCTGTGCATCAGCTGCACCACGTGTGGTTAATGGCACACATACCATTTATTTCCGTCATCCCAGAAAGTTCTGTTGGACCTTTTTGTTGTAGAGTCTCAAGCCGTTCTCTTTTTTTTAAGTTCATTGATTTCTTTTGAGAAAGAGCATGAGCACGGGAGGGGCGGAGAGAGAGTGAGAGACAATCCCAAAGCAGGCTCCACGCTCTCAGCACAGAGCCCAACGCAGGGCTCAGACTCCGGACCCAAGAGATCATGTCCTGAGCCAAAATCAAGAGTCAGATGTTAAGGGGCGCCTGGGGGGCTCAGTCGGTTGAGCGTCCGACTTCGGCTCAGGTCATGATCTCACAGTTCGTGGGTTCGAGCCCCGCGTCGGGCTCTGTGTTGACAGCTCAGAGCCCGGAGTCTGTTTCACATTCTGTGTCTCCCTCTCTCTCTCTCTGCCCCTCCCCCACTCACGCTGTATCTCTCTCTCTCTCTCTCTCTCTCTCTCTCTCTCTCTCAAAAATAAATAAACATTAAAAAAAATTTTTTTTAAAGAGTCAGGTGTTTAACCAACTGAGCCACCCAGGCGCCCCTGTTCTTTTCTTTCCACCTTGAAAATAACTTGGCAGAGAGGACACCACTGATAGCATCCTGTATCTCTGCAAGTGTGGCCTCGTAACCACAGCTTCATCTGGGGGCCACGTCTGTGCTCTGTGTCATGCAGACTGTGGGCACCACTGAGATAACCTGTCAGTGGGAGGCAGCGTTGTCCGTTCTGAAGGGAAGAAGAAGCAATAACGTGGTCTGTGTGGCGGGCCAAGTGTACGACACTGTTCCAGGCGAGCTGGCCTAGGCCCCTCAGGTCGCTCGCTTCTCGGGAGCTGGTCTGAGCCCTGCGGGCTCCTCGGAGAAACAGCCATGTGTTCCCACAGTGCTCGTGACCTGCGTCAGCTCAGGACGTAGGGAGTGGGTTTCATTTTTTCCTTGCCTGAAGCCAGTGTTGATTTTCTCATTCTGTCTTTTCCAGGAGCTTGAGAGGGATTTCAGTAAACAGGGACAGTGCCTATTGAAGATACTGGGGGGTGATGGGTACCCACATTTTTTAGTGTTCCCACCCATCGTGTCTTTTGGGTCAGAAAAGGTTGCCTGTGCACCATGTCCCCTGCTGTATGAGTGCTCGCAGAGGGCCCGAATCCGGGTCAGTGTCTATACCCAGACCCACATGTGGACACTTTGTTCTCAGGAAGCTCAGTGAGGCACATGGTGGCCGTGCCACCTCCAAGAGCTACTACCCAGAAAGTCACTCACAGTGCACTGAATTAGTCACCGTCCCCACGGTGTGCCCCATCGGTCAATCCTGGTATGAGAGCCTGCGATCCCAGTGACCTGCAGGCTGAACAAGAAGCCGGGGAGGGGTCCTGGCCCTGCTCTGCATCCACGGTCAGCTACCGATGGGTCAGCAGGGGAAGGGTCAGGGTCCCCCCGTGTCAGGGCTTCCTGAGCTGCCGGTCATTTGGGCTCAGCTCAGAGATACTGTTCTTGGGGCGCCTGAGTGGTTCAGTCAGTTAAGCATCCAACTAAGCGTCTCACAGTGCGTAAGTTCGAGCCCCACGTCGGGCTCTGCATTGATGGCGTGGAGCCTGCTTGGATCGATCCTCTATCCCCTTCTCTCTGCCCTCCCCCACTCTCAAAAATGAATAAACGTTTAAAAATTTAAAAGAAAGGGGTGCCTCGGTGGGGCAGTCAGTTAAGCGTCCAACTTCAGCTCGGGTCATGATCTCACGGTCCCTGAGTGCAAGCCCCACGTCAGGCTCTGTGCTGACAGCTCAGAACGTGGAGCCTGCTTCCGATTCTGTGTCTCCCTCTGTCTCTGCCCCTCCCCCACGTACGCTCTGTCTGTCTCTCTCAACGATAAATGAACGTTAACAGAAATAATTCTAGAAATAAATAAAAATGTAAAAGAAATTGCCCTGCTCTCTGCTGACTTGGATCTCTTGAGCAGAGCTGCTCACCTCATCTCCCTCCAGGTCCGGCCTCTCCCTCCTTCCAGCTACCCCTTGACCATGAGTGTGCACGCGCTCCTGCCTGCTGGGGCGCCAGCCGGGGTGCAGGGCAGGCTCCCACCTTCACGCGCTGTTGAGCCGTCCCTGTGTGCCAGGCCCTGAGCCCCCAGCAGGAGTGCGGAGAGTGGAGAGCAAGCATTCCTAGCCTCTGAGGGATTTCAGAATGGGCATTCCTACCAAAACAAATGCTTCAACTCGTGTGCTAACACTAGGTAGCTGACTTTTTTACTTATTTGTTTTTGCAACATTTGTTCATTTTTGAGAGAAAGAAAAGTGTGAGTGGGAAAGGGACAGAGAGAGGGGGAGACGCAGAATCGGAAGCAGACTCTAGGCTCCAAGCTGTCAGCACAGAGCCCGACACGGGGCTCGAACCCACGAGCCGTGAGATCATAACCTGAGCCGAAGTCGGACGCTCAGCCGACTGAGCCACCCAGGTGCCCCTAGGTAGCTTACTTTGAAATCTTTAACAGTTGTCCGGGGATTTTTTGCTTAAACTTCAAACGATCCTCTGCTCCCCCATCTGCCCCTACCCCACCTGCACTTTCTTTTTCAAAAATAAACATTAAAAGAAAAAAAAACATAGGCAATCTTTCTAGAAGTCTCGCGGTGGCCCCAGAACCACGCAGGCACCCGTGGGTATGTACTGGCCCTGCTTTGAGAGGCAGCGAGGGAAGGCTTTAATGATGACTGTGAAAGGAAGCCTGTCGCAGGTTCCCCGACGAAGGAGAATGTCACCGAGCAGGGCCTGTTAATGTTTGCACTATTATCCGCATGAAGACGCATGTTAAACCACCCTCCTCTCAGTCAGCAAGCCCAGGGATACACCCCCGGCTCCCCTAGGGGTGTGGGTGATTTTGAACATGGAAAAGGTGTCCAGACGCTCAGGGTCAGGAACGCAGGCCTCCTCGACCTGCATTCCCCGTCCTGGGTCTGTGATCACAGAGGCTCCTTCCAGCTCAGTGGCCAAAGGTCTTGGAGCCCGGGTTCCGCAGCCGGAAGAGCAGGTGAGGGACCAGCGGGTTTCTCTCCTGGGTAGGCGTCGACGGCAGGGCTCACTTTGCGTTTTCAGCACACGGCTCTTCTCGTTCCAGAATCGAGCGGGTGATTGACAACAATACCACTGTGAAGATGGTGCCCGTCAAGATTGTGCACTCGGAGAGCCGGCCTGAGAAGGAGAGCCGCCAGGGCCTGGCCCGCGCCACCGAGCCGCCCACACTGCCCAGCGGGCTGGAGAGAGACCACACCAAGACCCTCAGCGCCTCGGAGCACTACTACTCCCGCTTCTGCGTGTACAGCCGCCAGGGCGCCGAGCCCCAGCCCCAGCCCCCCGAAGCCCCCGCGCCCGCTGCCAAGGACAGCGGGGCCCCTCCGTCCGGGTTCAGCTACATGAAGACCAAGGAGAGGACAGCCGAAGACCTGAAGTCAGAAGAGCTGGCCCGGGAGATCGTGGGCAAGGAGAAGTCTCTGGCCGACATCCTGGACCCCAGCGTGAAGATCAGAACCACCATGGACCTGATGGAGGGGATCTTCCCCAAAGACGAGCACCTGCGGGAAGAAGCCCAGCAGCGGAGGAAGCTGCTCCCCAAAGTCCCCTCTCCTGGGACCACGGACGAGAAGTGAGTAAGCACCGCCTTCAGGCGCGCGGTGCGGCCACTTGGTGTGCTTCTCCCTCTTAGCATCTGGTTCGCTCCAGGGGGCAGGTGGCTTCTCCGTGTGTCTGTTTTCATGATTGCTTCTGGGGGGCAGGTTTCCGAAAGTACTGCCCAGTGCTTAGCACGTTTTGGCCATCCGGGGACCCTCCCAAAAGAAGCGCTAAGGCCCGTGGCTGGGGGTGACGACTCTGAGGCCGGGCAAAGATGTGAGGATAGCGCAGCTCCTGCGATGCCCGCAGGCGCCTCTCCGAAGACAGCGCCTCTCAGCTGGGCCGTCGTCTCCCTCCAGGGGACACTTGGCAATGTCCGGGTACGTTTTCAGTTGTCCCCGCCGCGAGGTGCTCCCGGCATCCTGTGGGTGGAGACGGGGAGGCTGCCCAACACCCTGAGGTGGACAGGACACCCCCACAGCCCCAGATGTCAGTCACGAAGGCTCCTGAACGTCATGGTTATTAAGGAGGCTTTCTGTTCCCGCTTGTGGAACGGAGTGAACGGATGCATTTCCATGGTTTGGGGGGACGTGCTTTGTGTCCTGTCTCATTCCGTGGGCCGCCTGCACAGGCGTGTGCTCACATCTGTCCTGTTTCTGTCCGTTGTGTCCATACACGTCGTTAACTGGCGGTAGGTGGGAGTGCCCGTGAGATGCCCGAGAGAGGGGCAGAGGGGGTGAGTCGGATCAAAGCAAGAGGGAGCAGACATGGCTGCAGACAAGGGCCGCCCCTCCGCCCCCCTTTGGCGGTCCCATCCCCCGGCTGTTGTCTTTTGGTGAGCGGCCCCGTTGGCTCGTCGGGACCGAGGCCGTGAGCTGGAAGGGGGCACGTGCGCGTAGGGTCCCAGCCAGCTGCGGTTCTGACCTTTTTACGCAGGAGAGAGGAGCCGAGCGTGCCGGCGGCCATGTCCCTGGCCACCAGCTCCACGTACTACAGCACTTCGGTCCCCAAGGCGGAGCTGCTGATCAAGATGAAGGATCTGCAGGAGCAGCAGGAGCCCGAGGAGGATTCGGGGAGCGACTTGGACCACGACCTGTCGGTGAAGAAGGTAGGAAAGGCCGTGGTCGATGAAATCGTGCTCGTTGGCAGAGAAGGGGCCGCACGTCTCAGTCCAAGTAATCTGTCCCTTCCACCCTAGTTAAAATGCTGCGGACTTCATCCTGTGACCTTCAGCAAGTTACCTGTTCTCTTTGGATATCAGGTTCTAATACCTGCCGCCAGGAGATCATAGTCCCCACATAGTGCTTGTAAAGTGCTTTGTCCTCCAAGCAGCGGCATTTCTTGGCTCCTAGAACTCCCAGGCGCTTAGGGATACAGCAGGAGACCAAACAGAACGGAGCCCTTCCTTTCCAGAGGGGAGCCTCTGTTCAGCCCACATGAAAACAAATACACAGTAGGGGGTCGGCACACTGCATGCAGCCTGTGGGCCAAACCTGGTTTTGTGAGCAAAGTTGTATTGACACACAGGCACATTTATTCACTTAGAGATGCTCTCTGGTGGCTTTCCTTCCGCAGAAGCAGGGTTGAGTAGTTGCAGCTGACCACGCCACCTGGAACGTCGAGGATCTTTACTGTCTACCCCTTTATGGAAAGAGTTTGCCAACGTTTAATGTGGTACATTGGATGGCGAGAGAGTTAAAACAGAGTGAAAGAATCGAGTGAAACAAAGGAAGGTGATTCTAGAGAGGGCTCCGGCGAGGGGATGATCGAACAGCGACCTAGAGTGGTGTGAAGGGTGAGCCGTGTGGATATCTGGGTGCACTGGGGGAAGGGGACCAGCCGCTGCGAAGGTCCTGAGGTGGTAGGCTCGTGACACATTGGGGAAGCAGCAGTGGCTTTAGCTGGAGCTATGTGGACCAGGAGGGTAGGGCTGGAGATAAAGTCAGAAATGAGGTCAGGGACTACATAGTGAGTGGCCATGAGGTCATGGTAGGGACAGCATTACTGCTGTCAGCGTCAATGTCATTAGTGCTCTATTAGCTTTAAATCTCCATGATCTGTCAGCACGCCAGACCTGTGGCATCTAGGTGGTTACCTAGTTTTTTAGGAAGGCCTTAGCATTAAACGGATGACGGGATTGCCAAAGAAAGTCCGTTTCGGAGGCTAGCACGTACTCTTTATTCCAGGGCCTTGAGCCCGTCAAATACCACCAGGGAAAGAAAAGGAGGGAAGCAGCCTTTTGTGAGCATTTGCCATATGCTTAGTACTTTGGGAAACTGCTTTCATAAAAAAAACACTTTTTTTTTTCTTTAACAAAAATCTTCCCAAAAGATTATGCGTGTATAGTTGGTGGTTTAAAAACACCACAGGCTGACTTCAGATATAATAGAAGAAATACTGTGACCCATGCGTGAGAGAAATTCACTTTCAGTTTGGGGAATATTTGCTTTTTTGTTCAAGGGAATTAAAGGGCATAAAAGATAAGAATTTTAGTCCTGCGCTTGTATCTGGCTTCCAATCACATATCCAATTTCTTTCTTTTTTCTTTCTTCTTTTTTAATGTTTATTTTTGAGAGAGAGAGACAGACAGACATACCAAACGTGAGCCGGGGAGGGGGAGAGAGAGAGGGACATGCAGAATGTGAAGCAGGCTCCAGGTTCTGAGCTGTCAGCACAGAGCCCGACGTGGGGCTCGAACCCGCGAACCGCAAGATCATGACCTGAGCCGAACAAAGTCAGACTCTTTTTACGACATGGCCTTGTTTCTCGTGCTGTGATGAGTTTGGGGTGGGGCACGTCCTGGTACTGCCCAGCCTTCATCTGGGTGGCTCTTTTCTCTTTCTGCTTTTCGGAGGCTCAAGTTGCTGGGCAACTGCCTCACCTTAGATGACTGCTTTGGGATTGAGATGAATCCCTGTGAACTTGGCTCCTGACAGCCTACTCCCCGCCCCCCCTCCCCCAACCTACTCCGCATGATTATATTCTTGGGTTTTTTTAATGTTTATTTATTTTGGGGGCCGGAGGAGCCGCAAGAGAGGGGGCCAGAGGATCCGAAACAGGCTCTGAGCTGTCAGCAGAGAGCCTGATGCAGGGCTCGAACTCACGAACTGTGAGATCATGACCTGAGCTGAAGCCAGACTCTCAACCGACTGAGCCACCCAGGCACCCTCGCATGATTAAATTCTTAACCCAACTGACCTATCTTATTCCAGATGCAAATGTTGAGTAATTTCACAGTAAACGGCAAATGTTATAAATCACAGTTCTCTATGGTGTTAGTGACTCAGTAATCCTGCTTTTCGACTTGATTTGACAAAGGCAACTGGCACCCTGTCTTTTCAGCCTTCTTCCCATAACCCACAAGTACACTGTGTCGTGTGGTTGTACAAAGTGTTCACGGTGGGGAGAAGGAGGTCCGTGCCGTGTGGATGTACCTGATGGGCCATAACGGTAGAGCGGCTTGACCCCGAATCGCATGCGGACCCACGTGCCCAGAGGGACCTTGGCTGTCATGGTCCCAGCATCGCTGCATGCTCACAGAGCCCGAGTGCCAAATCGGGTGACCCTGTGTTTTAGGAGAAGGCTGAGGACACAGGGATGCAGAGAGGGAATTGTGGTGGCTGGTTGCAAGCATTACCCCAGGAAGGCGAAATCCGTTTTTACACCCGAGGCGGCTCAGGCACACTCTGCCCAGAAAGAGGCCCAACTGAGATATGGGATTCTTCAGCAGAAGCAGACACTCCGTGGTCAACATCTGGAATCTGAGGGTTGTGGTTCTTCCCTGGAACTTAGACGT
Organism: Acinonyx jubatus; assembly: GCF_027475565.1. Taxonomy (NCBI): domain Eukaryota; kingdom Metazoa; phylum Chordata; class Mammalia; order Carnivora; family Felidae; genus Acinonyx; species Acinonyx jubatus. The sequence continues at coordinate 6,902,685 of NC_069389.1, forward strand.
GGGCATGAGGCCCAGAGAGAAAAGACCTCATTCCCCCCACAGAGGGGGACAAAAGTAGGTGTGCGGGGGGCACCGGAAACAGAGGTAAGGGGCAGGAGTGCACCTGCTGTGAGACCCGGGGTGGGCGGGGGGGGGGGGTGGGGTGGCTGGCCTCTGCCACCACTTGCTCTCCCCCCAGGCCCTCTTGAATGCCATGTGCTGCAGAACACAAGCGGATGGGCTCGCGCGAGGCTCATCTGACGTGGCGGGTGAGGCCTGCTGCACCCCAGCTGGTGCTGATAACCAGTGATCCGCATGCTTCCTGGGCCAGGCCTTGTTCCAAGATCCCTGAAAGTCAGCGTCTGGCCCTTTATGGAAGAAGGGGAGGGTATTTCTAATAAAACTTTACGCAAGACGTATAAAGGAATCAAAGGAATTTGGGCTCCTTCCAGAACGTCCAGCTTCAAGTTCGCTCAGCTGTTATTGCAGGTTTTGAAGGCGCATATCATGCATTGGTGTGAAATCTTTATCACGATAATTGCTAAAGAAGAATGAAACAGGAAAATTACCAGAAGCCCTGGCTAGGGGTCCTCACACATCCACAATCCTCTGAATTGCTTGAGGTGTTCACTCGGGTTACGGGTTGCCTGCAGGTGAGAATTTGGAAGGTTCTCCATCCCTACAATCCATTTTGTGCTCTTCCCTCAAGTTATGAGTATCTGAAAAAGGCCATCTTAGCCGCGGGACTCGAAGTTGACTTAAACCATCTCCCCAGATAGGTAGGTAACCAGACGCACCGAGACACAAGCATCAGCCCACATTCTGAGAGAAAATATCAGAGAAGTGTAGACGCATACAGCTTTACATTAGTGAGGGAAGGGGCGCCTGGGTGGCTCAGTCGGTTGAGCGTCTGACTGCGGCTCAGGTCGTGATGTCACAGTTCGTGGGTTCGAGCCGCGCATCGGGCTCTGTGCTGACAGCATGGAGCCTGGAGCCTGCTTCGGAATCTGTGTGTTTCTCTGTATCTGCCCCTCCTCTGCTCTCCCTCTCTCTCTCTCAAAATAATAAGTAAAATAAATAAATTAGTGAGGGAAGACTAACTAGAACCTGACCCGAAAAAGCCCAAAGCAGTTTATAAATTCCATGTTGGGTGTCTTAGGAGAAAACCCATGCCGATTAATCCGCAGTGAGGATGAGGACGGCTCTCCTCTGAAACTGCTTGCCATCTTAATCTGCAGGATACCCAGACATTGCGATAAGCCCTAGGCAGATTGAACCACGAGCAGGCAGTGCCCATGCCTTTCCAGGCCGTGGACTTACCGTCATACGTACTTGTGCGTGCGCATCAACGCCAGATGGGGATTCTCGTCAGCGTCTCCTCCGCAGACAAAGCGGCTCCTGAAAAGCGTGCGATGGCTTGCTCGTGGTTCAGCGTGTCTTTCGTGCCTCCGTGTGACTTTGCCCACCTAAACTGTCATCGGGACAGGCGTTTTTTGTTTTTGAATTTTTGGTAACGTTTACTTATTTTTTAGAGAGAGAGTGAGGCAGAGCACGAGCGGGGAAGGGGCAAAGAGAGAGGGAGACACAGAGTCTGAAGCAGGCTGCAGGCTCTGAGCTGTCATCTCGAGCCCACAAACCGTGAGATCACGACCAGAGCTGATGTCGGCCACTTAACCGACTGAGCCACCCCGGCGCCCCCATGACAGGCGGGTTTCACCCCACTGTTGTCTGTTAAGCCGGGGCACCTTCTCAGCCTGCACGCAGGACTGCTGATACCTGCCAAGTAAGGGTACCTACCGCAAGCCTCCAGGCTGGTGATTGTCACGCAGGCACGCGTTCAGCTTTCGTGTCAGTCCTGGAGGTGCGGGCTCCTTTTCCCCTGTGCAGCCAAGATCACGGTCCTGGAGAGCTTAATGAGACGTCGCTCCCTCCGGGCGGGTGACTTCTCTCCGCTCGGCTCTGCCGGCTCCCTGTGGGGTTGGAGTCTGTAAAGGGCCCAGGACACGCGGTGACGGTGTGGGGGGACTTCATAGGTCCACTTTCTATACGTGGCGTTCCTTGTTGCAGCAGGCTGAGCTGAACATCCTAACTGGACGTGAGCGTTCACGTTCTGCAGGCTTCATTTGGGTTTGTGCACCTCGGCGCTGTGGCGTGCGGGGGTTCACGTGGGCTGTGTGTGGTTCAGCACGTGGGGGTGAACGCCCTGGCGCTTCTGCTGCGGGTGGGCCTGACGGCACGCAGACATGCGTGCTCAGAAGACAGTGGTTTTGGCAGCCTGGGCTCACCTGTTGCGTTCCTTTAGAGCCATCCCTGTGCGTTTCCCCAGATCTACCAGAGGAGGCAGACCATCTTTGCCGCTCAAATCCTGCCACGTCAGCAGGAAGGCCAGTTTATATGTTTGGTTTTTATTTTTGCCCCTTTAAGAGATAATCACTTAAAGGGCCTGTGGAAAAGGGGGGTGGGGAACTCATGTTTAATGGTCAGAGTGTCAGTTGGGTAACATGAGGAAGTTCTGGAGATGGGCGGTGGTCACGGTTGCCCACGACGTGAATGTACGTAATGCCACAGAGTGCTACGCTTAAAAACGCATAAAATGATAACTTGTGAGACGTATATCTTGCCATATTTAGTTTATTTTATTTTATCTAAAATATTTTTTTAATGCTTTTGTTTTTGAGAGAGAGGGGGACAAAGCATGAGTGGGAGAGGGACAGAGAGAGAGGGGGTGGGGGGCACAGAATCCAGAGCAGGCCCCAGGCTCTCAACTGTCAGCAGAGCCCGACTCGGGGCTCGAACCCACAAACCGTGATCATCACCTGGGCCAAAGTCGGGCTCTTAACCGACTGAGCCACCCAGACGCCCCTTTCTTGCCATATTTTTAAAAAGGTAGTAATATATGTGCATTTCGGTCACATTCAAATCACGTTACTCTCAAAAGACTTTTAATTTTACTGACATCCCTTTATTTGTTTTAACTTTAAGTTGCTAGTTGTGTGTGGAGCATACGTTTAAATCACGCCATTCAGTAGCAGGCGTGAGACTCCATAACTTGTGTACGTGTCAGTTCTTGCACTGGAAGATTGCAGACTATGAAGCACAGAATCTCACGTGGGCCCCGAGAATCCCGGCCAAGGTGAAGATGAAATGAGGTTTATCTCGAGGGGCCACGTCCTACCTATCGCTGTGTGATAGGACACTAACGGGAGGAGACTAGGTTAGTTTCGTGTCTAAATGTCATGCCAGGGACTTCACCAGGAGTTGTTCTCCCTCCCCGGGTCTTAGAAAGCCTCTCTTAGAAAGTTGATGCGAAATCAACTCTTCCCCACGCGGGTCACTTACGTGAGACCACAGGGCCCGGGCAGCCGCTGCAGGTGCCAGGTCGGGTCACCCTAACGAGTGTTTGCATGCCCCCCTGTGCCCTACAGCAGGAGCTCATCGAGAGCATCAGTCGCAAGCTGCAAGTGCTTCGGGAAGCCCGGGAGAGCCTGCTGGAGGACATCCGTGCCAACAGCGCACTGGGGGACGAGGTGGACGCCATCGCCAAAGACGTGTGCAAACCCAACGAGTTTGACAAGTTCCGCATGTTCATCGGGGACCTGGACAAAGTGGTGAACCTTCTGCTGTCGCTGTCGGGCCGTCTGGCGCGGGTAGAAAACGCCCTCAATAATTTGGATGACACTACTTCTCCTGGTGATCGGGTAGATACAACGTGCCTGACCTGGACTCGGCGGGGGGCGGGGCGGGAGGTGGTTGCGGGAAGGTTCCGCGCGTGGGGCGTCATGAGTTGGTGCCCTGAAGCCTCACACGGTCCCTGCGGCGGCCTGTGCACCTCCCAGCACAGGACGCCTTCGGGTGTCCAGGGCTCTCCCTCACTTTGCTGGTAACTGAGGGAGACAGGTGCTGGGGGGTGTGGTGGGCAGGGCCTGACAGGCGTGGTCACGGCACTGCAGGGCTGCTGTGATGTTCAGGAAAAACTGTGGACTCCTTTTCACATCTTCTCACCTGTTCCCACGGATCATTACTGATAAGCGTCTCTTCCTAGGAAATAGTCTCTTTCGCCTTTCTTGACCATGCGTGTAAGTGGGTCTCACTGAGAATGGAATGTGCTTTTTTGCTGCTTTTAACAGGAGTGCACATGGCAGTCTGGAAGCAGTCGAGGACTTGTCTGCCTCTTCTCCCTCTCTTGAGGTGTGCAGCCTGGAACGTGTCTCTTAGGGGGTTTGCAGAATGCAGGAAGTAATAGCCCCCTTGTTGGCTTCACTTCCTGGGTCAAATATCAGTAGAACATGGAGTTTGCTTCTCTGTGTAGGCCCTCAAATGATCATCTTTATTATTAATAAGGCTCCTTCCCTGAAAGGGGAGCGGAAGAGTTAGCCCTCTCCCTTACCCTAGGTGAGAGCGCTTTCAGGCGACCTAAATGTTCTCAAGCGCGGCTCGCAGACGTTGTCGTTCTGTGCTTAGCTAAGTCCTTGATGACTGCCGTTTGAACGTACTGGATAAGCATTGACAAAATAGCCGGGACCCTTGGATGATGTTCAGATTCCACTTTCTGATTTCCTCGTCTTTGCCACGTGTATCTGAGGAGAGGAAGATAACACGAGGGGTGCCTGGGTGTCTCCGCCTGTTGAGTGTCCGACTGGCTCAGGTCATGATCTGTGGTTCGAGCGTTGGAGCCCCGTATTGAGCTCTCTGCTGTCAGCACAGAGCCTGCTTGGGAGTCTCTCACTCTCTCTGCTTCTACCCCACTCAAGTGTGCTCTGTCTCTCTCAAAAATAAAAATATTCTTAAAAAAAAAAAAACTTGAACAAGAAAGAGATTCGTTTATACATAATTGGAATGTTCTCGAGTATTGATTTAAGTGAACAACTAGTGTGGTCTTTGCAACTCAGCTCCTCTATAATCTATCTTTCCCTCTGTGTGGGTGGAACGGACAGATACTTTATTTAGAGTTTGGGGATGATGAAGGAATGCCAACGCTAAGGACCACGCACGTGGTCCTCCTGAGCACCAGGCTCTGGAGCCCTCAGCACGTCCCGGGGGCTCCCTGTGAATGGAGTGTTGCATTCCCCCAGCCAGGGGCCGTGAGGAGGCCCCGTCTCCAGCAGGGTTGGCGTTGGAGGAAAATCTGCGTCAGGCAGTGGAAGTTTGGAGACGCTAAGGTTTTCAGAGACACCATAGTAACTAGTTAAAAGACACGGCAGAACGTTTTCTGAGGCTCCCTCCATCTTTCCAGACAGAAAATGTCCCCATCAGGTCCTCTCCCAGCCTCTGCAGCCTCCTGTCCCTAGTCAGCCTGACTGGTTTTGTTTTAAGTTTTTATGTATTTATTTTGAGAGAGAGTTCCTGCACACACCAGCGTGGGAGGGGCAGAGAGAGAGGGAGAGAGAGAATCCCAAGGCTCTCTCCCCCGATGCGGGGCTGGGACTCACAACCCACAAGATCGTGACCTGAGCCAAAATTCAAGAGTTGGACACTTACCTGACAAAGCCGTGCAGGCGCCCCAGCCTGACTGATGTTAATAATCCAAAGCGCACTTCTAGGGTCTGTTAGCACCTGTTTCCCTTTGGGTTTAACGGATTTGCTTTGCCTCCTCTTTGCGTGAGAATTCTCTGTGCGCGTGACCTGAAGAGGGCGGTGTTGCACGGGAGTGGGCAGGGGACCTGCCGCCCACCAAGACACTTTCTGCTCAGTGACGGTGGCCGCTCACGTTCATCGCGCTCTCTCTGTGTGCGGGCGTTTTACAGAGAGCCGCCGCATGCTGGACTCTCACGGTGGCTGTTGGTAACTGTGCGTGGCCACGTCGCAAAGTGGCGGAATGAGAGCGGCTGTCCTGCTGTCCAAGTAAAAATCACACGGAGGAAATGAAGCCCCGGCCTCCCCCAGCCGACGGTGGGAGACTGAATGCACTCATCTCTTCCTTTCTTCGTTTTCGTTAAACTTAGAGAAGGCAGGGACCGTTAGGTGTGTATTTTGCGGAGAGACGGTGCGGCTGTGAGTGCCACATTTTAGGAACGGGGTCGTCCGTGTCCCCCAGAGCGGGCCCCGTGCGGGGAGCCGGGGAGTCTCCCCCGTCTCCCTGCGTCTGTTCTGCCTGTCCTTGCTCCCTCACGCGTGCCCTGCAGGCTCGCCCAGGGGCTCTTCTCCTGCGGAAGGGTGTACACACCCCGCTCCGCGAGTTCTCCGGCATCCGCGCCTTTTGCTGCCTTTGCCGCGGTGTTGTCACGGGCAGGCCTCTGACGCGCGTGGGATCCCTAAGTCCTTTACACCTTTGGAGGCTCTCAGAATTCTGTCCTTATCTGTCCGGGGACAGCTGCTCTCATCAAGGCTGTTCCTCTGAGCCGTTCCAGGCCAGTGGGAAGAAATGGGAGGCGGGACGAGCCTGTGAGCTCGCGAGGAAGGGCTGGGGCCAGCCACGCCCAAGTATCTCCGTGCAGAGGCCGTCAGACCCCTGGTCCCTAACCTGGCGTCAGGGTGTCCCCTGAGGCAGCCCGCAGCGTGGCCGGCAGCTTGCGGCGGCCGCCCGGAGCCCCTGCTCTCGCCCTGGTCCTCAACGGGCTTGTCTCTCTCTCTCCCCAGCAATCGCTGCTCGAGAAGCAGCGGGTCCTCATCCAGCAGCACGAGGACGCCAAGGAACTGAAGGAGAACCTGGACCGCCGGGAGCGGATCGTGTTCGACATCCTGGCCAGCTACCTCAGCGAGGAGAGCCTGGCCGACTGCGAGCACTTCGTGAAGATGAAGTCCGCCCTCATCATCGAGCAGCGCGAGCTGGAAGACAAGATACACCTGGGCGAGGAGCAGCTCAAGTGTCTGTTCGACAGCCTGCAGCCAGAAAGAGGCAAATAGGAGGGCCCTCCCTGGCGGAGGCCGGAAAGTGCCCCTCTGAGCTCAGTTCCGGAGGATGCACGCGGAGACCCCAGCCGGTATTTATGTCCTGCAGCCCGAGTCGTCCCCTAGCGGGACGGCTGCTTTAGAGAAGCAATAACTTCCGTGTGTGTTTGTGATGATCTATTTAATGTGTTTTAGCTTCCCCGTTGAACGCTGAGCAGAACATCTCACCATTAGCCATTTTGCTTTGCCGGTTACCACACGTGGCCCAGCCTCCGGAGGGTGGCGGGTTCCCGCAGTATAGACTGTGTAGTGCATGCAAGTGGTCCTTCTCACTGGTAGGTGTGCCCTTCCTCCCGTCTTCACATCCTGAACCAACCGCCCAGGAAGCAGCCTGAGTGAGTCTTGAAGGCGCATGAGCGGGGAACCCCTGGCTCCCGTCTTGCCCTGCGATTCCTTACCCTGGGAAGCGTGGGCTGCCCCGTCGTACCCCATTCGTCCGATGGTGTGGACCCTTCCTCGTCCTTCATTCATTGTCTCCCAGCAAAACCATGATGATATGATGACAAGTTACTAACCTTCTGGAAAGGGGAATGGTTTCCCAGTGGTTAAAAACCCACTGTGAAATGAACACCTCATGTGTTGGCTTCATGCATCCTGAAATCGCCACAGAAAGAATCGTGTGCATGCTTTAAAACACGCGCACAGCACAAGGAGCTTCAGTCCTGACGTCACGGTTCACGTGATCTTTTCCTGCAAAGTGAAAGTCCTCGGTCAGTAGTGTGTCCAGTAGGAGTGATGTGCTCGCTAGATACTTGTTTCATGAGACCAACAGCATATTTCTGAAATTACCTTCTGTCTGTAACACTTACTTTGTGTGCGTATGGTTGTTAGTGACAATTGGCTACGTTTCTGTTTTTGCCTCTTTAAATCTATTGCCATGCTGTAAGGGTTACTTTCCATTTACCTGTAAGAACCTTTCCTCTCTGCGCTTTCAGAGGCCCCATAGAGTATTACAACTCCCAAACCCGATCTTTTTCTGCCACAGTTTATAGATTCTGTCCCCTGTTTATTAGCTGAAACCGCAAGTTTCTCAAGAGAGTCTGCTCACTAAGAAGACACTGTCATGCTGTCAGTTTCCAGTGGACAAGTCACAGACTGGGAGGAAAGATGTGCTAATCATGTCTATGACAAAGGATCTAGAACGTGTGAAGAACTTTCAGAAGCAAGAGAACAAACAGCTGGTTAGTACATGGGCAAGAAACATAACTCGGTGCTTCAGCACAGAGGCCGTGTGCACGGGCAATAAAATAAGCACGTGGAAAGACATTCAACCGCCATCGGCTCGGTTGTAACTTCCGTTTAATCTACGCCGATGTAGAGCTTCTTCACAGATGCTCACCTGATTAAACGCGTGGTAAATGGCAGGACAGCCCCTTGGACGACATCTTGTTGAAGTGATGATGATCGGACATTTGTTTGATCGAGGGATCGTTTGGGTCCTCGTTTCCCCTATTCCCATGAAAGCTTTCCGACAGGTGGGGACACGTCCCTTTGTCCGCGGCGACGGTTGCCTTCCCAGAACACACGTGCACACAAACGTCTTAACAGACCGCTGTCTGTACTCGATGAGCCAGAGGTGGGGAGCTGGACCCCTGAGCCACGGCACTAACGTCTCTGCACCCCACGGGGGTCCCAAAGTGGCAAGCTTCAGTAACGCACGCAATAAACCCTCTTTTTGGCAATCCACTCATGCCAGAAAGCTCTATGCCTTTTCAGAAGTTTCCAGTCCTATTGAATTAAGCGATTTCTGACTTGAAAAAAAATCCCCATCCTGCCAATGACGTGTCCTCCTTTCCTCCTGCTGTAGTCCCTTCCTGTGAAAACTGGCCACTTCAGAGAAGGTGAAGTTGGCTGTCCACGGACCTCTGTCATTCTTCCTCAGGGGGACAAACACAGTAATTTCAGCGTGTTTTGCTTTTAATTTAGACAAAGCGTTTATCTGTGATTCTTTCCCCTCAAATACAGTATTGTGAATCATTCTGATGATATATATGTAAAATGTGAGTAACAGGAGGTGTGTGTGTCTCTATCCAGCCTTTTAGGTCTTTTGACGACCTTCTCTTACACACAGCAATATACAGTGCTCTGTCCCCCTTGCCGCGAAGCACATGGGGTCACTGTCCTGTATCTTCCCCTGTTTGCCTCTTCAGCGTCTAGTCAGCAGGGACCCAAAGATTCCAGTGAGTCGATGTACATATCTTTGTACATAGCTATGTTATTGCATACAACAACAATCTGGTGCTAATGTTTTGCCCTTGGCATTCTTAGGTGGCGGCTGATTCCTCCCCCTCTGTCGTAGCACAGCTGTGGAATGCTCTGTATGGCGAGATTTCAGTCAGGGGTATGGCCTGTGGCTTTTATCCTGCAGTCCAGTGTGGAAAATGTGTACGTACTTCATGCTCGACCCTTACCACTTAGCTCTCATCGTATCGTCCTGCTTGACTTTTAACAGAATAAATGTGTCTTTGAGTGAATGGAGCATGTCTTTGACTTACCTATGTTCTATCTTTTTTTCTTTTTTTTTTTTTTTAATCAAACTGTCCTCACCATAGGTCAAATTCTTAAGCCACTGCTAAATTGTGGGATGGATTCTCTACATGTGTGTAACTTTAGGCCAGCCTAGCTAAAGCTGATCAGTTTACAGGCAGGCAAAAGTCAGGGGACACAGGTTGTATCAGTTAGCCGTGGCCATAGTTATGCTGTGTAACAAGCAACTGTGAGATCTCGGTGTGCAGTACGGTATCTCTTTAGCTCACGCATGCGGCGATCATGGTACTCTGCTCCGTGTGTCTCTCGTGTTTCTCCTGGAACTGGCAGCCTGGCCTGGGGGAGTCAGTGGCGGATGCATGAGAGAACCGACCCGGGCACAAAGGTGTTTTTCCACATACCGGATTATATCACACCGCTAACCTTCCCTTGCCAAAGCAAGCCACACAGCTGAACTCAGAGAGGTGGTGGGATGTGCCCCACCTCTTCGGTGGGAGGAGCCGTGTCATCACGTGGCAGAGTGTGGACACCAGGTGTGAAGAATTCGGGCCACTGATGAGCTGCATCTCCCACACCGGCATCTGCTATGATGGGGTAGCACTCAAGCGTCCTGGACCCAGAAGCCACATCCCCAGGGCGAGGCCACCTCTGCCGCTCCCTAGTCGTATGGCCGTGACCAAGGTACTCGGGCTCTCCGAGTTTCGTCCTGTGTCACTGGAGAAGGCCTGGGGAGCTCAAGCAAGCACATGTTGTTCTTGTGCTTAGAGGCCACACTAGGCCTGGAAAAAAGTGCTACGGAGGTGTCTACTCTTGTGTGTGCATCATTCCCTCTGGTCTTGGAGGGACAGGCCTTCCCTGAACGATCTGCCAGAGCCGCGCAGGAGACGGGGATTTCTGTTGCATGGGAGGATGAGAAAGGGTTCTGGTCTGGAGCAGGTTTGCGAGGCGTCAAGGCTGGATGGGAGCGGAGAGAGTCTCTTTAATAAAAATTATTCAACGGGCGCCTGGGTGGCTCTGTCGGTTAAGCGTCCGACTTTGGCTCAGGTCACCATCTTGCAGTTCATGAGTTTGAGGCCCGCGTGGGGCACCGTGCTGACATCTCAGAGCCTGCTTCAGACCCTCTGTCTACCCCCCCCTCCCCGCTCTGCCTATCCCCTGCTCTATCGCAAAAATAAACATTAAAGAAACAAATTTCATAAGTAAAAATTATTCAAAATTAGAGTGGATATTTACTGAGAATGAAAAACTCACAAGTCAGATTTTTTTTTCAGTGGATGAATACCACACATTTTGTTTTTATTTCTGGCTTCTGCCAGGTGACTTCAGCGTGTCTCATTTGAGTTCTGGAATGGTCAAGAGATTACTAACTGGGGGAGTTCAAATGCAGTCTGAGAGTGCTGCTGTGGTGCTAGGCTGGGCAGTTCTGCGATCTGTGTGCCATGTTCCATGACCCACTGATGACAGCGTGCAGGGTTGCGTCCCTGAGAGCTTGTGTGCTCGGGCTGGTGAACCACATTGGTGACAGCTTGGTCTTTGGTGTGGGCCCATCAGACTTGTGCGGGATGAGCTGCATTGGGTACCCTGAGACAGCCTGGGTATGGGGACACCAGACACTCGCTCCATTTTCAGACCTGTCTGCTGGGACCGCTGCAGGTCTGTACCTACAAGCACAGACATTCTGAGAGCCTGGGTTGTGCACTTCCCGTTAAGAGAAGAAAAGCAATGCACGGTGTGTTTATCGTTCGTGTGTGCTACATCTTGAGTCCCGGTGACCCACATAAACATCCCAGTCAACCCAAGCTGCATAGTGCAGCCTCTCCTCGTTCTCCTCCAGGTCCCCCGGAGGCTTGTGGCCATTCCGGCACCTCCTGACACAGGCAGGCGGAGAGGAATGACATGGTAGACCTAACAGAACGTGATGACGATGTCTTTGGCAAATTTCACG